>NC_050443.1:176560947-176860947 GCF_903995425.1 Onychomys torridus
ATGGTCTCACCCACTCAGTGCCCAGCAGAGCTCTTGTCCTGGAGTCCTTAGGGGAGAGGGATTTGGGTTCTTGTTTCCAGGCCTTCTTTGTGGTCCTCGGGAGCCAGTTCTGAGTTTGGATCTAAGCAAGAGCCTATAGTCAGGACAATGCCTAACGGTTGTTGTAGTTTTATAAAGGCCACTATGAACAATCCACTGAGGAGAGAAACAGCAGAGCAAACATAAAATCAGTCATCTTTCTTCAACCTATTACTGGAGTTTGAGGAATCGTTTTAGATAGAGTCTTACAGACCTCAGCCTAATGTCAGACACACGAGACGTGCTCAGGCTGACTTGTAAAGGGCATTTGAGAAACAAGTGTTCCTCTCCGCTGTTTCTTTTCCTTCATGTCTCCCGGCGGAAGCTTTTCAGCCATAGAGCAACCGATTTTATCAGGTAGGGCTGCAATGCTCTCATGGCAAAGCTAGCTCGCTCTCTCTCTCTCTCTCTCTCTAGTTACTGCCACCGAAACTGGGTCTCTAGTGTTTATTTTTGCAAAAGATTATGAGACATTAAGTTTAGCCAATGGTCCCTTGAGGTAATAAATACCTGAACGTAAGTACCTCCCTGGAAGAAAAGTTTATTTCTAGGTTTTCATCCACAGGCAGTTGGCACCACCTGCTTTCAGACCTGTGGTGGAGAGTGCATGACATCTCATGGCTGTTACTCAGAGAAGAGACATCCTTCAAAGGGTACACCCTCCATGACCAGAAGACCTCCCTCTAGGCTCCACCTTTACCATTTCTATCATTTCCCAACCTAGACCCTGGAACACAGGAGCCTTAGTAATTCCAGATCCAAATATAGCACTCAAGGGACAAATGTTGACAGCTCACCATATGAAAGCCAAATTCTAAATAATCATTAAAAAAGCAACCAGACTGACTGAAAAATCCAACTCTTAATTTCCTTTTAAAATTAAAAAAGAAATTCAATCTCTTAGATAAAAAATGAATTTAACAATCACCTGCAAGTATTTGCCAAGATCCAAACTGAAAATAACTGTGAAGAGAAAGCAAGCTGCAAAGGACTTGAGCAGCCATGTCACTTGATGGAGCCTCCTTGGTGACCTTCCCTCGCTACCCTTTGCGTCACCATTTACAGAGTGCCAATCATGTGTCAGCCACCATTCCAGCCTGGTCACCATCACCACCTCATTTTCCTCTTCACAGCTGGATGAGGTATGTGTTAGGACATCCCAGAAGAGCTAAGAGTCAGGTTGGTCCAAGTTCAAAGTCACAGACTCTACCCTTGGGTAGCGGGGTCTTCCATTCTGTGAATGTTAAGGCAGTCTCCCAAACTACACACACACACACACACACACACACACACACACACACACACACATGCATGAACACACCACTCACACATATATTCATGGAGGTATGTACACATGTCCATGTAAGTAAACAGATGCGCACACATACATTACATATACACACAGGCACACATACATACACTCAAGTGTACACACACACACACACACACACACACACACACACACACTAAACATACAGAAGCAAAAACACTCCCTTCAAGTGCCCCCCCCCCACTACTCACATAGAGGGACAGACAAGCACACATGTCCACGGAAGTCATGTGCAGCTCCTCATGCTTGTTAACTTCTTGGTACTTCTTATGGAAGACCTGATGTAACAGACATGGTACTAAGCCTTGCCTTGCATGTGTAATGTAATCTCTCTCCTGATAATTTATGCTTTGTTTGATGTCAGACTTCATGTGACGGAATCTGTTATGGCAAGGGCCTCATCACCTTGTCCCTCCAGATGTGGCCTCACTGGGCAGCAGACGTAGGTGCCCAGGTCCACACATCTTGACAGTGCTGTTCAATCATTAGCCTTGTCTAAGCATTCTCAGGAAATTGTGTTTTTGTGGTTTACTTAAAGAGTTAAAAGCTTCTCTTTATTGGTTAGAGGATTTTGCAAGATATGAAAACCCTGCATTCCCTACCCTCGCCCTCATTGACCTCCCAGCCTTCCCATTACACCCTGGCGCCGTCCCAGAAAACCAGCCTTTTTCTCGTTCCTCTGGGACATTTCCGTCATCACCCGAGGGACAAGCCAAGTCCAACAGGCAGCATGACCAGCCATCACTCCCTTTGTGACCACAGGAAGGACAGCTTTAGGAGGGACTGTGCCACCCACACTCTTTGCTGTGAAAATCTGCAATTTGTATGACTAAAGAGGCATTAACAACGATGAAAACTAAAGTCACAGAGCACATTTGTCCAGGGTTGGTGACACAATTGCGCAGAAATGGCCCCATCTTCCTGTCTGGCCTCTCACCAACACTACTTTAGAGTCACACTGGCCACACAGGAAGCCTGCTCATTCACAGGCCGGGTTTGAGTTCCAAGCACTCTGTGCCCAGTGGCCTTGAGCACATTATTTCCCCTGTGGGATTCAGCAATCACATCTGAGAATGGCAGCAACACACTCTACTGGTGAGGTCATCGTAAGGACAGGGCTAGCTCTGTGAGTGTGCAGTCTGTGCAAGGTGTGGTCATAGTGACATCTGTAACAATATAGTCTTTCAACTTACACTTTGTAAGTGAAGTCCAAAGGGACAATGGAGCACATGTGCTACCATGTGAGATGTTTGGTGTTGTGTGTCTTATCCCTGCTGTCCCATTCCTATGGCCTGTCTGCAGTGCCCCAGGAGCACAGAATTCCAAGGCAGTGGTGATGCATGCCTTTAATCCCAGCACTTGGGAAGCAGACGCAGGCAAAGCTCTGTGAGTTTGAGGCCAGCCTGGGCTACAGAGCTAGTTCCAGGAACCCTGTCTCAAAAACACACACACAAACAAAAGAAAAAGGGAAACAGGCAAGGAGCCCTGTGGCTTCCTTTCCACCCAGACCGCCTTCCTGGATAAGTCAGCCACTTGTACTGAAAATGGCAGCACAGAAGGTCTTGGCTTAATGGAGAGTCAGGAGCACCTAAAATGAAGGTGGACGATGGGTAGGGGTGGCAAAACAAAGCCTGTAAGTGATTTCTATGTGTGTGCCTACAAGCAGGAAGTACTTTAGGAAAAAGGCAAGGCTGGGAGATAGTGCTGGGGAGAGGGAACACTGATAAATTGCCATTTGAATAAAAGTACAGAGGGAAAAGGATGAGCTGCAGGGGTGTCTGTCAGGATGTCCTGAGGGAGGAGTTTACCTGGGAAGTCAAAGCCAATAGAAACAGGGGGAATTAGGTGAAAGGTGGAAGGGGTTGGGGTCCTGTGTTATTGCAAGACCCTTGGCTTTTCCTGCTGATCTGGGCAGCCACTGAAGTTTCTGAGCACAGAGCCCAGGATCTGATGACATCTCAGCAGGACCTCGCTAGCCACAGAGGGAAGAGAAGTGGGTGAAGGTGCAGAGCACTGAATTAGGGCACAAAACAAACAAAGAAAAAGACCTCCAGGCTGAGAAGACAGCACAAGAGAATGGGAGGCAGGAGACAGCAGAAGTTAAAAGATGAAAATGAAGAGCCAACAGGGCATCAACATTAAGAAATGAACCAAATAGATGCCAACAGGATATCTAGTTCTGAACACAGGAGAATCTGAGATGATTTCAGTGAATGCAGAAGAAAGGATGCAAAACCAATAACACAGAGGATAAAGCTTTACACTTATCCCACAAGAAAAAAAAACAGCAAAACAAAACAAAAACCCAAGAAGCAGATTAAATACAACAATGGCTGAGTGAAGATAGATCTGAGTCTGCAAATTAAAAGGCATACATGTAGCTGGGTGGTGCTGGCACATGCCTTTAATCCCATCACTCAGGAGGGATAGACAGGCAGATCTCTGTGAGTTCGAGGCCAGCCTGGTCTACAGAGTGAGATCCAGGACAGGCACCAAAACTACACAGAGAAATCTTGTCTTGAAAATATATATATGTAATAATAGTTTGGCAAAAATTTATATAGCAAGCTAATTCAAATCACAGACTAAACTTTAGACTTCAGGGTGTTATTATTCTCCAGATAGCCAGGCAGAAAAAACAAACAATCAAAAACCCTCACCATCTATGCAGAGAGAGATCTGAGCGCTGACCTTAGATTCCCAGCAGTACCAGCCTGTGAAGGACCAAGGGCTGTGCTGGGCAGCCCTGACCGAAGGAAAGGGTGTATTTGAAGAACCTCACATTCAGCCAGAGCTGTTCAGACATAAAGGCAATGGCAGCAGACCCAGTACACACATGTACACACACACACACACACACACACACACACACACACACACACACACACGTCATTGCTGGGGAGCTACATCAGGTTCTATCTGATGGAGCAGGCATCACAGGGCCTAGTATGTGCCTGGGTTCCCAGGGGTGGGTGTTAGAGGAAGCCTGGGGCAAAGGAGGGGGGCATTCTCACAGACTGCAGATGTAGAGTCATCTAGAAGAAAAGCATTCTAAGTTATCCATATTTTTATGCCTAAAAAAAGGGGAAAAAATTATATTGTTCGACCGATCACTTTCAAGGAGTCTTCCAAGTCAGATTATAGAGGTCAGTGGGACAATACCCTGAAGAGACCAACTATGTCCACCAACCAGAACCTAGTTTTTCTCAAGCAAATCAATGATTTATTGGATCATTTTATTGTGCAAACATAGTGGAATTTGTAAGCATGCATACCATGCTTAAATGCTGCCTCCTTCACATATGTAAATGAGCTCACTTGGACTGGCTGAGATAATTGGGGTCAGAAGCAGCAACAGCCTGATAAACAAATATGCCCCTAAATGCCTTTCCAGCTGTGGTTAGTGTGAAGGGAGAGGATGGGGCTTAGGACACTTACCAGGCTTTAGTGGGATGAGCCCTTTATAATGATAGTCCATTGTGCTTACATATGTAAGAGCTCTCTTGAAATGCTTAAACAGCTGCTGCAGTTCAAGCAGAGACTGTGAATGCTCTGCGCCATGTGCCATGCTGTTGCCGGATTTCTGGAAGGGCTGCCATCTAAGGCAGTTTTCTTCCCTCATTCTTGCAACCCCCAGCAAGATGGAAAACACTTTGTCTATGTGCTGCATTTATTGGGGTTTGGGAGAAAATTGGACAGAAAGAGAAATGCTTTAGAATGTAATTTTTTTTTTCTTGGATTGAGATCTGAAACACACATCTTGTCTTTCTTGAATAAAATATAAGAGCTCTGAAAATCTTTGCTGGATATAAATTTCTGCAAAGAAATTAAAAAAAAATCAACTACCCCACAAAGGTAGTGTTAAGCCACAAAATCCATCACGAAAAGCCAATTGAACAATACTCTTAAAGAAATGAATGATTGCTGAGTCATTAATTCTGCTAATAAATATTTCATCTGTGTATCTACAGCACAGAGCATTTCCTCCAATAGGCTGAAAATGGCCCAAATTCAAGGACAGAAACTGAGTCCTCTCTCACTTACTTTCTTGTGATGCAAACGGGAAAGTTTCCAATTCATTTTTAAAGCATTGAAGAAAGAGATTTGAACCTGAGACACCAAGAACATGCTCTGTGGGTTTGCAGAAGAACTGCTTGCTGTGTGGGGAGACAAAGAAAAGCTTAAGTGCTCGTGGTTGTTTCCAGCTACAGAAAAGCTGCAAACACTGGTCAGACTGGACGTCCCCGACAGCCGTTAGACGTATAAACTGAACTAGATTATTCCTGGGTTGTTTTTGGTTTTGTTTTGTTGGGGGGGGGAGGCGCTTTTGATAAGGAATTTAATAAAAAACATGTTAGAAATAGTTGCTCACTTCCTTGTTAAACTCCTATTAAAACTGGCCTGCTGAACTGTGCCCCGTTAGGTCAAGTTTGGTTGAAGTATTACTGAGCACACCGATATCACACGGCATTTTCATTGAGAATAATACAGGACTAAGTGGTGACCTCGATAACCGGGCGGCTGCTTATCCAGTATCCAGTGTCCCTCCAGTCCTGACTGATGACGACAAAGTGATTACAGAGATTGCCTCTCCCCTTTAAGAACAAGTCAGGCCTGTGAAAGGGATAAGATGAACACTAGATAAGATACACACTAGAATCACAAGTTAGCACTTCAAGGATGTGATATGAAATGGAACTGGGAACTGACTATAATATTCTAGTGATGGAAAAAATGGCCTTATAAATGTCTGGGTCAGGATGGACAGAGGGGGAAGGCTGGGTCCTGGCAGTGGAGTCACTGGTTTGAACTTTCTCTCCAGACCTTTCTTTCTGTATTCCATGGGGTCTCATGCTACGTCATGAGAATTCCTCTTCACTTAGGCTGCCTACCAAACCTTCTCGACTGTTTTTGTTTGTTTGTTTTTCTGGGCACCATGAGTCAGAATCGTGTCTTATACTTTCTGATAAGTTCAGCTGCCATTCCAAGTTATCAAACTGGATGAGTAAAGACTTTTAAAGAGCAAGCAAAGAAATCTTAAGGGCTGCTAGAGGGCATTTGCAGAGCAAGTAAAGAAACCAGGTACATAATGTCACAGAGTAAAACCCAGCTTCCTTTGCATAGTGTATTACAGATCAATACATTGCAGTGACATGAGCCGCCTTAAAGAGTAAGATATCAAAATAATGTAGCGACCATGGAAAATAGTCTGAAAGGCTCTCAAAAATTTCAGTTTAGAATTATTATATTCCCCAGTAATTCCACTGCTAGATATATACTCAAGAGAACTGGAAGCATATGTCCGTAAAATATCTTACACACAATGTTCATAGAAGTACTATTTGTAATTGCCCCGAAGTAGAAGTAATGGAGATGATTATACAGAACGTGTTATGTCCATGTTGTAGAATACGACTCATCCACCAAGAGAAAATGAAGTCATGGCACATGCTATAACATCAGTGAACCTTGAAAACACTACCTAGTCCAGTGGCTCTCAACTTGCCGGATGCAACCTCTCTGGGAGTTGAACAAACCTTTCACAGGGGTCACTTAAGTCCATCGGAAAACACAGATATTTACATTATGATTTACAACAGTAGCAAATTACAGTTATGAAGTAGCAAGGAAGACAATTTTATGGTTGGGGGTCACCACAACATGAGGAACTGAATTAAAGGGTCTCAGTGTTAGGAAGGTTGAGAACCACTGATCATGTCAGGAGAAGTCAAGCACAAAAGATCACATGTGTGATTCTGGTTTTGTGAAATTCTAGCCCCAAGATTAGTTCTTAAGTACACATAATTAAAACCACAAGCATGTTAGCATATTATCTACTCAATTCAGTGATTTAGATGACAAAGTTTCCTGTATAAATAGTAACTCGGGGCCTGAAAATAAAATAAAAATAAGCTCCAGGGCCTGGAAAGAAATGAAAAACAAGAATCAATAAATCAAAATAGCTTTTTCCCCTTAGAGTTGCTGGGCCTGCAGGTCTGTGTGGAGTCGTGATTGTGGGTTTCTGTTCCTCAGGATGGGGTTTGTGAAACTTGTCAAGAATAAGGCCTACCTTAAGAGATACCAAAAGAGCTTTAGAAGGCAGTGAGAGGGTAAAACTGACTACGATGCTCAGCAACAATAGGTGATCCAGGACAAAAATAAGTATAACACACCCAAATACAGGATGATAGCTCGTGTAACTAGCAGAGATATCATCATGCCATTGCATACGCCCATACAGAAGGGGATATGATAGTCTGCAAAGCATCTGTACATGAACTGCCAAAATACGGTCTGAAAGTTGACCTGACAAATTATGCGGCAGCCTATTGTACTGGCCTGCTGCTGGCCCACAGGCCTCTCAATAGTTTTGGTATGGACGAGATCTGTGAAGGTCAAGTGGAGGTGACTGGAGATGAATACAATGTGGAAAGATTGATGGTCAGCCTGGTGCCTTTACTTGCTTTTTGGATGTAGGTCTTGCCCGAACTACAACTGGTAATAAAGTTTTGGGGCCTTGAAGGGGGCTGTGGATGGAGGCTTGTCTATTCCTCACAGTACCAAACCATTCCCTGGTGATGATTCTGAAAGCAAGTTCAATGCAGAAGTACACTGTAAGCACATCATGGGTCAGAATGTCCCAGACTACATGTGTTATCTAATGGAGGAAGACTAAGATGCATATAAGAAACAGTTCTCTCGGTACCTCAAGAACAACATGACTCCAGATGTGATGGAGGAAATGCATAAGAGAGCTCATTCTCCATCTGAGAGAATCCAGCCCATGAGAAGACACTGAGAGAGAAGTGAAGAGGAGGGACCATCCCAAAATGTCCCTTGCCCAGAAGAAAGACTGGGTTGCTCAAAAGAAGACACATCTCCTCAGATCTCGGGAATGGATTGCTGAGAGCTAAAGCAATTTTCTATGAAGATTTTTTTTCATAAAGATAATAAACTTATTGACCAAGCAGCTAAAATGAATGAATGAATGAATATAAATAAATAAAAAACAAGGCAGAGCAAAGCAGGTGCAGACAGTAGAGTGAAGTGGAATACACCCTCCCTCCATTTTCTATTGTTATTCAAATCATTGGGATAATCTCCTTTTGCTCATATTTTGGGTTACTTTTATCTATTTTCCAGCTCTAATGTCAGTGCCGTTTTTCTTTCCACGGTCTCTTTGCATTCTTTCCTTTGGAAAATAACTACATTGGTTACCTGGCCGACTATTTATCCTCTCATATTTGGGAAGGGGAAATGAGGAAATATTTTTAAGGCCCCACTAAATTTAGAAATATTTTTCTTTATGTGTTCTTTATAGGGGGTCATGAGCCATTTGCAATGGAATTGTTTTACACATATTTTGCACATGATACAAGTGAGACTCAGAGACATGGAGTAGCTTTTCTGGGCTTCAGAACTGAAAGGAATGAGATTGGACGACTTTGAAGTTGGCAGCGCAGCTGACCCCAACATTGCATCTGAAGCCCCTGGGCTGTGCTAGGCTGCTTCTCCAGGCCTCAGCAGCTGGGCAGTGAGGAAAACCTTCCTCCTCTGATTTCTGCAAGCATTTATTCATTCATTGTCCACACACTTACACATCCTTTTCCATGGTAGATACTATAAATTAGCACTAAAAACATAAACATGGCTCCCTCCATAGCCTTGGGAGAAACTGAAAGAGAGAAAGGTTATACACAGGCCACTCACACAGAAATATACACAGGTTGTTAGGAAAGCAGAGGGTAGCATAAGGGAAGGGTTAAAGAGGCCTCTCCAGAGGGCAAAGTGCTTAATCTGACTGCTGGTTACTGTAGAGCCAGGGGAGGAGACATGGCATCTGGAAGACGCCACTATGGCAGGACCCTTCAGATCGCTGTAAGAAAACAGTCTTAGTCTAACTTGTAGTAGGGTCTGCTACAGGTGTTTGGGGGTTAATGCCAGCGTGTGGCAGAAAGGCTGGGCTTGACAGTCCATGGCTTGAGAGAGTTACCCGGGGAACACAATTAACCTAATGGAAGGGAGCCTAGGCGGGGGTTGGTGACGATAGGACTGTCTAAAATGTCAACCAGGGCTGGAGCCTCTTATCTTCCTCCATCCACATTCTTCTAAGACTTAGAAAAAACTGGCTGTGGCTGGATCTGGGGACACTGGCCTGTGATCACAGCTACTTGGAGGCTGAGGCACGAAGATCCCAGGTTCAAAGCCAGCCTGAGTTACAGTGTGAACTCAAGGCTAGCCCAGGAAATTCAGTGAGAGCCAGACTCCTCTTAAAGGACTGGGAAGAAAGCTCTGTGGTGGAGTGCTTGTGTGAACCCCTAAACTCAGTCCCACTATCGCAGAATACAGAGAAAGAAGGAAGGAATAGAAGAGGGGTGAGGAAGCCTGGTGTCACCATCATTTCCATCCTGAGCAGAATAAAAGTTAGAGCAAGACTGTTTTCCTGAAGGAAGCACATCATCACAAGATGTGTCCCTAAAGATCAGTGCGTGGAGGAGCAGAGGCCGCAAGTGACCCCCGTCTGAGTAGCAGGTGCCTGTCACTACTTTGTGTTTCACAAGAGCCACTGGTCAGGGGCTGAGGAGGAAGAACAGAAGCCCCTACCTACCAATCACCCAGTGCACATTTTTCACAGCCTCCCTCACAGATTTAAGGGACTCAGATCCTCTTTCCAGTGCAGCCTCTCATTACTACCTGGAAGATGCTCTGGAGCAGACTTCTTTGACCTTTATCCCATAGTACCTGTGACCTCCCCAGGGGTCTGTGACATTCCTGATTGTGGTTGTAGATCAGCAATACTGATCAGAAGGGACATGGAAATTAAAGAATTGCAACATAGCATATTATGGTTACTTTGAAAACAGCTTGGTGTTTTTAGAAGCACACACATATACACACACACATACATACACACCAATGCACACACACTTACACACATGCTAGCATGCACACACACACACACACACACACACACACACACACACACACACACACACACACACTTCTCCCAGTTATGTGGCATCTGAGCACTGGGAGAAGATGTCCTTGGGTGATATACGCATGCAAGTCTGTCCCAGCAGGGGCTCCCAGCAGTAGAGAATCTCAGCATGGCACCACTGTGAAAACCATGGGTTTAAGTGTCCGGCAGATCCAGTCCAAACCTGACTCTTCCACTCAGTGTTGATGTGAGCTTAGGTAGGAGAGTCTCCATTCCCTCAGCTGTCACATGGGCAACATCAAGCCAGTTGAAATCCCAGTACGGAAGTGGGGAAGCTCTCCAGGCCCCAGCCCTCGCTGAGGAAGGAACAGTTGGTGGCCCCACAGCCATGAGCATATTCAGACAGCATGAACTGAATACAGTGGGGTACTGAAAAAGAGGGCATGAAGTTGGAAGGAGGACCTGTTGAGGGGTGGGGGTGGGGAAGAGTTGGAGGGGAAAGGAGGGATGGACATGATCATACTCCATTGTATACATGCATGGATTTCTCAAAAAAAAGTATCTTAAAAGTAGTATTGGCCTTGTGGACTTATTGTAAATACCAACCATGGAAAAATCAAAAAGCAGGAGTTACATCAACACTTAGCATAACGTCTCAACGGGCTCCAGCCACGACAGATGGTCCCTGAGAACAGGGCTCCCTCCACCGTGGATGGAGTTGGAGCCATCGGCAGAAGCTCCCTGTTTACTGTTTCCTTCTTAGTCCCAGCTTTTTACTCACGCCTTTCCTGTTCTTAAATAAGGAAATGCCTTCCCCACTGGCTTCCGAGGGTTGTTTAGAGCACAAAGGAGCACTGGACAGATACACGTGGGGACACCCTGAGAAGCACGGAGCCCTGCCCAGCTCACGCAGGGGCTGAACACCAGACAACAACAGGAAGCTGCCGCATTGCATCTCGAGCTGTTCCTGGCAGCTTCAGGAGGACTTTACCAAATGTCCCCTGTCCCCTGCCAGGAGCTGTTCATGAGCACTCTGGGCTTCTCTAGCACAGGAACACGCAGGGGTGCCAGAGGGGGCACCTCCTCAGAGCACCTGTCCCTAACAGGATGCTCCAAGCACACAATGGCTTTCTGGGAACCCCACTTCTGTGATTTGTTCCCAGTGCCAGGTCCCAGCCACACAAAAACCAGACAGTAGAAAGCAGCACCAAATAATTTTTGTTTGACTTCTCTGGTTTTTATTTTGTTTTGTTTTGAGACTGAGTCTCCATGTGTAGCCTTAAAATCACCAGAGTAGGCCTCAAGCTCACAATCCCCCTGCCTCTACTTCCTAAGCATTGGGATTACAGGCTTGTTCCACTAGTCCTAATTTAAAATAATTTCTAAAATAAACTATCATTGTTATTGTTGCCATAATTTACTGGATGCTTGTATGTGCCTAGATACCAAACACTTTGACATGCAAATTCTTATTTAATCCTCAGAGTCAATCCTCAGACCTGGGCCAGGAGGGTCCTGCCCTGATGGTGGGCCTTCATGGTGCATCTGACTCTTCTGGTTCCAGGACCAGCTGGGGCTAGCATCCCAGCCTCCCCTTGGTATACTTTCTGACACTGGTGGACCTTGATACCCTTCTTGTGTTCTGCATGGCTGACCAGATACCCTGAGGAATGGAGTTCTGTTTTCTGTCCACAAGCTTTCGGAACAGGATGGACATGGGGATAGCTCTACTCCAGAAGAGAAGCTTGGTAAACAACCACACCCCAGGCTATTGTGCTTCCTCTTCCTCATAAGCTATTGACATACCTTTTGGGGTGACTCAACTTGTTTCTATAGACCGATACCCCACAAAGATATTTTTCCAGAGTCCTATATGTGAGACCATCACACCAGATTACATCTGTCTGCAAACCTTACTCACAGGGAAACGCTGACTTACATTAACTTCCTGAAGTAACACATTTGGTGAGAAGAGTCTGGAATGTCCCAACTCAAAGCCACAATGCTCCAACACTCCGCCATCTCCCAGATTTCTTCTTCTCTCTCCACTAAGTTGTAGATACCTCAGGGAGGCGTACCCTTCCTTAACCCAGGCTCTTCTGTATATGCCACCACTCATTCATTCCCTGGGGACAATACCATCATCCACCACACTCTTATTCAGCTGCCATTTACCTGGCTTCCCTGGACATCCAGCTTAAACATCTTTCAGTGGAAGCACCAAGGCATTCACTATAGAGTATGAACTCCAGCAAAAATTCTTATCCTGTTTTCAGCCTTGCCTGTAGAATAAAACTTTTTGGAGCACGAAAATATATTTGGCATCTACCAGATGAGGAACCAATAACTGAAGGCAGTACTTGCTTAGAGAGGCAGGGCCAGTGGGTTTCCAACAGTCTTTCTAGGAGCCTTGTAAAGGAATGCTGGTGGGAGCCGTGCTTTCTCCATCTCCCTTGTAGACTATTTCAAGGTGTGTCACTTTTGTCATGTTGCATTTGTGTAACTCTGTGAAGCTGTGTTACTGTGCCTGTCTAAAACACCTGAGGGTCTAATAAAGAACTGGCCAATGGCAAGGCAGGTGGGGCTGGCAGGCAGAGAGGATATATAGAGAAGGAGACATCTGAGAGGAGGAGATGGAGGAGAAAGAAAACGCAGCAGCCAGAGGAGGAGGCGTCCAGGGGCAAGCCACCCGGCTCCACAGCAAGCCACGGAGTGAGAAACAAAGAAAGGTATACAGGAATAGAAAAGGAAAAACCCAGAGCAAAAGATAGACGGGATAATTTAAGAAAAGCTGGCTAGAAACTAAGCCAAGCTAAGGCTGGGCATTCATAATTAAGAATATGTCTCCGTTGATGTGATTTACTTGGGAGCTGGGTGGCGGCCCCCCCAAAAGAATAAAAACAACATCTCTTTGCTCCCCGAAAAGAGATGTGTCAGGAGGAGTGGTGTCAAGATATTTGGAGAGTTAGAGACTGCAACCATTGGCTTCAGTAAGAAGCTGTATCTTGTCTACCTTAATGCTGCTCCTTTTGACAGGCCCATCCCAGTCAAAGTCAGAGCGGCCACCATGAGATGGGACTTCACTCTCACTAAAATGGCTAACTAGCTCTTACATATCAGATAACAGGGCTTGGGGAGATAACTCAGTTGGTAAAGTGCTTGCCGAATGAGTATGAGGACCTAGTTCAACCCCCAACAGTCAACATAAAAAAACAGGCGTGGGAGCATTTGCTTGGAATCCTAGCATTGGGGAGGTAGAAACAGGCAGGTTCTTGGGGTTTGCTGCCCAGCCAGCCAAACCTAATCAGTAAACCCTGGGTCCCTGTGAGAAAGCTTGTCTCAAAAAACAAACTGGAAAGCTCCTAAGGACACCATAGACTGACCTCTGGTCTCCGCATGCACACAAACATGCACACATACCCCCCCCCCCCCCCCCACACACACAGCCAGATAATGATAGAGAACAGCTAGAATCTCCCTATGTTGCCGATGAGGGTATAGAAGCGGCCACTTTGTAGAGTTGGGAGTTCATCAGAATAAGCTTAGAGTTACCTTATAACCCTGGAATTCCACCCCTAGGCCATATACCCAGGAAGACAGAAAACATGTCCCCTTCAAACTTGCAAGAAAGGTCATAGTAATACTAGTCACACTTGCTAAAAAGGTTCAAACAACCTGAAGATTCACCAACTAATGAAGGGACAAACAAAATGCTGGTAAAATGGAATATTTTTCAGCCACAATAATGAATAAAGAAACGGTAGTACAACTTGAAGTGCTATTGTGCTAAGTGAAGGAAGCCAGACACAGAAGATTACATTTTATGCACCCATGTCCAGAATGGGAGATCTATAGAGATAGAAAGTAGATTGTTGATCCCTGAAGGTTAGGGTAGGGATAGAGAAGTTTGAATGGGGAGACAATAGCTAAAGGATCAGATTATTTTATTTTACTTTCAGACAATGAAAAATCCTAAAAAAAAAAAAACCCAAACCAACCAACCAAACAAACAAAAACCATTGTGGTGACAAGTTGTATATCAGGAAGTGTACTAAAACATACTGAACCACCTACTTTAAATAGATAAATTATATAGTATACTTAACAGCTCAATAAGGCTGTTAAAATTAATTGCAATAAAATAAAAAGACCGTCATATAAATGAATTCCCTCACCTCACCTAAGCTGTCTCCAATCCTGCCCTTTCTCCAGCTGTCCATGAATTACATAGCACATGCTCACTTGAATCAGCTCCATGTATCTGTAGGGACCATGCCTAATGGCCTTCTGCCTCTTGTTCTTATTTAAGAACTGGTATACGCTGGGAGTGAGCAGCTGTAAGCACCAGGCCACGAAAAGTGCCGTTGCAATGTCAAAGTCTAAGACTTTGTCAGAATCAGGTGGCCTAGGCTGTGGTGACACCATTCAGTTGAGGAAGCAGTTGCCCCAAGGACCAGGACCCGAGTTCAATCCCCAGAACCCATCAGAAACTCACTCGTGGTAGTGTGCACTTGTAACACCAGAGATAGGGAGGCAGAAACAGGCAGTTCCTTCAGGCTTGCTGGCCAGTCAGCCTAACCTACTCTACCAGTTCCAGAGCATTGAGAGATGGCATGTAAAGAAAACCACGGTGGATTCTCTCACCAGTACATGAAGCTACCCCACACGGATGTGAGTGCGTGTGTGCGCGCGCGCGTGCACACACACTCAACTCCCTCCCCAGCCTAGCTCTCTCCATGCCCTTCCCAGGCCAAAGAATGAACAGTTACATTATAATGAGATTCACCTGAGAAAGAGTCTCAACACACTCCCTCAATAAAAACATTTTCTTTTCTGTTAAACCACCCCACTGGACAGGCAGCAAATTTGAACTTCAGCTTTGCATGGGTCATCCCTTGCTGGAGTTAATCAGCTTCCATGTGTAGTTCTTCCCTGGTCTGGTGAGAGAACAGCATTGCCAGGGGTGGAGGGGTTTGACATCACATGTCTCATTACTGATAATTATTCCAACCATGTTTTGAAAGAAACATATTTGTTATAAAGATCATAAAACCAGAGACTCAAATATGAGGCTGTCCTTCTGCCACGGCCTCCATTTCTCCTGCCCCCACCCCATACATGAAGGACAGTGTTTCCTTTGAGGCACATAGCACAGGAGAATGGCCCAGGAGGCACTTTATTACTTATGTCAATCACAAAACACAAACCGGCGTCCAAAGGCGATTCAGTTACTTACCAGAAGGATCACAGCAGCCAAACCTGAACTCGGGTGAGTCACAGTCCTCGGAATACAGATAGAACAGATGTGTGACTGTGCTATACCTGTGATGAGCCGGGTGGGGGATCTCAGGGACACTCAGGTCCTCAATAATCAGTCTCCTTCTGTGCGAGCCCCTGAGGCTGGTTCTCTCAGAGGAGCTGACTTTGCCTTTCTCAGAGCTGCACAATTTCCCCAGACACTTTAAACCAAGGAAGGACGGCATCTTGGCATGGCAGACACGTAATCAAGATTGGACCCAGGAGCCCAGGAAGCAGGGCTCCTCAATAGCTGCTTCAGCTCTCCAGTTCCCTATCATCTCTTTTCTCACTGCCCAGAAAAGAAGATTAAGAAGGACATATACAAGAGATTACCCTCAGGAGCTTAGCCATATTTCAGCCAGATGATTATGTATAAAAACAGCCCACTACCAGGAGCTCATGACTGCAGTCTGAGACTGGAATTCGTACTTGAAAATAAAAATATTACTGCACCTAGGGCAATACCTAAAAGAATTATCCAGCAACTATTTCTAGAATGTCCAATATTATCTGTGAGAGTGCTAAGAACAAGTCTAAATAAGCCCAAGATAAACTGTATTCACTCTACAAATGCATGCCAGGGACAAGCTAGGTCATAATTTTAAGATTGCCGGCATTCTGAAGCTGGGGGGGGGGGCAGAAGGGGGCTCAGCAAAAGCACCCTGGCTTTAATTAGTGAGCAGGCCACAGTGAACAATCATTTCCTTTCCACATTCTAGAGAATTCTTTCCACCAGTGCCATAAACTCTGCTGCATTTTCAGTAGCCAAAGTGTTCCATGGTCTCAGAGTCATTCCATGGGCTCCTGTTAATGTAGACACACAGGAGGGAGGCAGCATTGTCGAGGGGGTAGTAGCTTCATTTTTTCCCAGCCAACCCTAGTAGGTCCGTCTGGGCCTTAGGGCTCTGATATACAAAGGGCAGCCCTGGTGAGGAGCTTTGTAATGTCCACACTGTGAGGTTAAGTGAAATGTGTGACATTCTTCAACCACACAATAGTGACAGGTCAGAGTAAATAAACCTATGCTTCTTCTCCTGCTGTTTGTTGGGCTACTGGATCCTTCAGAATTTTCTTCTATTAAAACCACTGTGCACTTTAAATAAATGGAACTGTGAGCCTAAGAGGGTCTGCAAAGATAAAGTCCGGCACTTCTCGGAAATTCCTGTGAATATCTACAGAACATTCACAAATACCAATTGTGGTATCTGCTCAGACCTCCACATGAGATTCCTGTGGGTGGGTCCCAGAAATTTCTATTTCTAAAAGTTCTTCAAACCAGGACCAGCAATGGATGCCCCAACCAACTCTATCCTTTAAGATGAGGAAGGACAGTATCAGAGAGGCTGAGGGACTTCCTTGAGACTGCCCAGCAAGCCTGGGGCTAAGTGCGAAGCTGTGTTCACTCTACATTAGGAGGCCCGTCCACAAAGGCCATGGGGTGGGGGTGGGGGATGGGGGGGGGGGGGGGGGGGGGGTGGTAGTGAGCTGGGAAGTGCTTGCTTCCTTTACCGGCTCCTGATCCTTAGTGCGGGTTTTGGCAACAGAATTCAAGAACCAGAGTCACTAAATTTGTTGGACACCACCCCCCCCCCCCCCCCCCCCCCCCCCCCCCCCCCCCCCCGGTGGGAAGCACAGCGGACTCGGAAGAGAAGGCAGTTCCAGAGGCTTCCCAGCCTGTGGCGGCCAGGGACAGTGGAGTCAAACTTCAAAAGTTTCACACCCTAAGTTACAGAATTAAGCCTGTGTCAGTCTCTCCCCTACATCCATCCCACCCACATACACACAGACACACTCTCCGTGTAATGCCTTACTCTGAAGATAGTGTGCATGGCTGTTGGAACAACCTATGTGCACTGAAGAGCCTATCTTCTTGGCCCAAATCAAGTGTGACAACGCCGTTTTACCTTCTCGGTTTCTAAATCCATCAAATATCACTCCCTGAAACTAATTCCACGGCATTAACTCCACCTCCATGCTCAGCTGCTATTTATTTCAGCAATTAATATCAGGCCAGCCCTAGGTTTCGACAGGCTTACAGATAGGAGAATCTCTCAGTGGTCTAATAATTGCCTGGCACAGGTGAGGCCCCGGGTCCACACTCTGCACAAGTGAAGTGATTGTCTTCTAGGATAGTGTAAAAAGCAAACATTTGAATTTTGGATTCACAGATTATAGGGAAGAAGTCTGGTACATTTAAAATGCTAGAGCAGGGAGTAAACCCCATGAGGTGGCAGATGACAACAGCAGGTATCTATTGCTTTTAAAGACAGCACATGGGGCTGGAAAGAGAGCACAGTGATTAAGAGAACTTCCTGCCTCTTCAGAGGACCTGAGTTCATTCCCAGCACAACTCACAACTGACTGCAACTCCGGCTCCAGGAGATGTAAAAGCCTTTCTGGCCTCTGTGTGCATACAAACAGATACATACACATAAATATAGATGCCTCTGTGTGTGCCCACACTCACGTGCCCATACACACAAACAGATACACATACACATAAATATAGATGCCCAACTACAAATAAGCATAAGAA
Source organism: Onychomys torridus (assembly GCF_903995425.1). Classification (NCBI taxonomy): domain Eukaryota; kingdom Metazoa; phylum Chordata; class Mammalia; order Rodentia; family Cricetidae; genus Onychomys; species Onychomys torridus. Next base: position 176,579,128 of record NC_050443.1, read on the forward strand.
AAGTGGCCTCTTCTCAGGTTAGAGTTCAGAGCTGGCTGCTCAGGGCTTGGGGCTAGTTGGTGGTCAGGAAACCTGTGGACCTCCTCACATGATTCTAAGTAGGCTCCCAGCAGAGACCACATCTCAGTCTGCCTGACAGCAGGCCTAGGAAAGCTTGGCATGGGGAGAAGCCTGTGTCCAACCCTTTCCTTGATGCTCAAGCAGCCTCCAACCACAGTCCACATCAAAGGACAGTGCCAGCACAAGAAGGCAGTGGGCATTGTTGGCATTTGTATAGTTGTACAAGAAGATAGCACTCAAAAATAAAGTAATAAAGACATTGCACTGTGCTACATTACAAAGATAGCAATGCAAATGTTTACCCCATGTCTAAGGTTCGGCTGCCCAAGTGACCAGCCAGTGACCAGATAGCCAGGAGCCTGTACTTGCTGTCAGCAGTTCCAACTCACCTACATAAGTCCCCCACGGTACGTTGCAAATAGAAACTAGCAGCAGGGAAGTTCACCAGGGAGCTTCAGTAAGTGTGGAGAAGCCCCTAGCACTTACTTGCCTTTGTGCAGTGGGGGAGCTCAGTGACTGTCCATGGGGATGGACTCCATCTCCAAGCCAGTTTGGGGTCAGCCCAGCGCTCAAGGGATGGAAGCCATAGACACTGCTTTTGCAGGACAGACCACAGCACGCCACAAGTGAATCCTCTGGTTATGTTTTTGTCATCTGCTGAGATCCATATGCTTCTCGCTAAGACACTTTTTTTCAGAGAGCAAATACCTGTCTTCCAATGAGACTCTTCCTGCAGCCTGGAGTTCTAGGGAGATGGGCTGAAGGTGGCCTGCAGCTTCCTCAATGACTATGGAGCTAACTGCTTTCCGGAGGTTTTTAAAAGCAAAAATAAGCAAGCCAAACAGCTCAGGAAGGCCCCTGCAAACCAGCTACAAGCCCCTACAGGAAGCTCACGACATCAGAGTGATCTTCAGTGCTGAGCAGAACAAACTGAATGTGTGTGTGTGTGTGTGTGTGTGTGTGTGTGTGTGTGTAAGTGAGAAGGCTGGAGAGAGAAGGGTGCCATCAGAATTCCCAGCAAGCATCATAAGAACCCACTAGAACTTCTCCTCTGAGGCAAGCTTCCTGCCAGCAACATATCTTGGTCTTTTGCTCGTCTGCATTCTCAACCTCCCTGCAAAGCCTAGCCCGAAGGGGTCTTACCTATCCCTCCAAAGCAGGCTGTGATTTTCTGGGTATACTGGCATAGGCTTCCATCTGGGCAGGGCTCCTCCGCAAGGCCTGCTTCGTCCATCCCTGCAAGCATCTGCCTGTCTTCCCGTAATACCACTCACCCAAGACCTGCTCAAAACAGAGGGAGCTGCCAAGCCCCCTCTTCTGCATCATCTCCATCAATAATTCAGATACTACATAAAATCTGCTGAGCATTCAAGACTGAGGCACTCTGAGGACTGAAGCGTAATTAGTTAACGGACATCAAGTGTCTCAAATTACTCGCTGACAATATTCTCCATAGGCAAGATTTCAAATATCAGTGAGAGTCAGGCTGGGATGCCTTCAAGAGGTAGCCATGGACAAGATGTGTTCAGAGAGAGAACATGAGTGTCCCCAGGGCTCCAAGGCTCAGTGTTAGACGAGTGTCTCCATGGATCTCTTCCAGAGTCAGGGCACTGAGACACTGGGCACAGGTCACATTTCGTCAGGCCTGCTGCAGAGGAATGCGCTTCATGCTCCAACCCCTTACCCTCTGCCATATATTTCTCTCATTTGCTAAAATTCCTCAGCCTGCTTCCCATTAGAGCCTCCTGGAAATCCCCCTGACCTTAAAAATGCAGCTGTTACCTCTTCCTGTGAGGCTTCCAGAAGCAGTGTGGCCAGGACATACGTCCATTCTCTCTCCAGACAACAGCTCTGCTCAGTACTGACATAGTCCACCTCACCATAGGGCTATGTCTAGACTGTCTGCATCTCCTGCCAGCTGCTAAGTAGCTGTCCCCTCACCCCTTTCCTTTCCAGGGGGCTCTGCATACACTGGTCACTCAACAAGAAGAGTGAGAATATCCCATCAGGAGCTACTGTCAAATGTGAACTCTTAGACCACAGTTAACACTGTTGCCATAGTTGGCTGCTTTAGCAGGAGAGGAAGACACCCACATTCTATGGCACAGTGAGGCACAGACAGCTTCAAGCTCTTGGTCAGAGTTTGTCTAAGTGCCAGTGATTTGGAAGGCACTAAGTGGCAGGCATATGCCCAGAGGTCCTCACCAGCTGTGGCCACAGGAAGCTGTCCCAGTAATCAGGAAACAGGCTGTCCTTGCTGGCAGGATAATTCACGGAGTGTGGAACCTGCAGCTCCAGCATCAGCTCTCTGCACGTGGGCTAGCACAGGTGCTGCCCCTGAGCAGGTGCACCGCACTGCCTGCCTGCTTCTGCCCCTCCTCCAGAGGTCTCCTGGGGGGGGGAAGAATGCAGAGGGAAGCATTTCCAATGGCCTGGCGGGAAGTATTTATAATCCTTCTCTGCCGACACTGAAAAGCCCTGACTCATTCTGGCAGGCCTCAAGTTCTCTGTTGATTACTCGGAAACGTCCAGTATCCCAGGTAACCATGCCCCCTCTATGTTGTAGCCAGGTCTCTTCTTTGCTGGTTTCATCCCTGGAGATTATCCACCTTTAGATTGAAACTTTGAATTTGCAGAATACACTGCAGGCTATGGTCATAAAAATACATAAAATAAAATCATGTCTGGTACTTGAAACCTAGCAAACTGCCCAGGGCTAGTGAGGTCACGGATTTTGGAGGAGAACCTGCAACTGCCACTTTACCAAACCAGCATAATCCCTGATTGCATCCAAATACTTATCCTTATACCCACAGACAAGCATAGTTCTCACCCATCATCAAGGAAACTCCTCTTGGCAATAGACAAGAGACCATTACAGGAAACTACAACTGAAGTATTCACTTTATTCTGCAAATATGTACCAAGAGGCCAGGGACATGTCTCAGTGGGTAAAGTTCTTGCTTTGTGAACATGAATGAATTACATCCCCATCACTGATGTCAAATGTTTGGCATGATAACACACTAGTAACCCCAATGCTGGGCAGGTGGAGATGGCAGAATCCTAGGGTTCACTGTCCAGCCAGCCTAGAAAAGTTGGTAAAATTTTTACCAGCTTTTCTAGACCTCAGTGAGAGTCCCTGTCTCGAAAAATAAGGTGGACGATTCCTGAGTAATGACACCCAAGGGTGACTTCTGGTCTCTACACACATGTGCATAAATGTACACAAACAACCCCTCCTCATATGCACATTGATTAACATAAAAATGCAAACATGTATTTAGTGCACAGATGTTGATGGGCCAGATGTTGATGGACCAGATGTTAGCAGCTTTACTGATGAACCAGCCAGAGGCTCTCTCGGGCATGGAAATGCCTAAGTAAAGAACAACCCAATAAATACAACCTCAACATGCAGGTTCAGTGTCCATGGGTTGCAAGGCAGTGTGAGAACATGACTTATGGTCCCTATTAGTTTCTCATCTTTTTTCTTTGTTTGGGCTTTGTTTTCTAGCCTTAAACCCATGATCCCCCTGCTTCTGCCTCCTAAGTGCATCACCACACCCAACGGGTTGAAAAAAAAATATTTCTGAACACAGAAATGGCTTATGTTTTCCATTCACACGAATAGTTTCACATATTTCTATTTCAGCCCTGACAATGACACACATGCAAATGGACGTCAAGTGAGTTCCATTGTGATGTGCCTGGATTTTGAGGACATGCCTGAGGAAAGCCTGAGTCAGCCCCACACTGTTGGGACTGTGGGGACCCTGGTGTCCCCACTGGTCTTTGAAGACAGATTTATTAAGAAACAAAGGGGTTTGGGGAGGGCAGAGAAGAGTATTCCAAGTAGAAGTTTCACCAGAAGGAAGCTCCTCTGTTAGATCACAGGATATGAAGGGAGGGAATGACTGGGGTGAGTCCCAGTTGGAGACCATCCACCCACATATGCACAGCCTCCCCTGGGGCATGATGCATAGCTCTGAAAAGTATGTCCACGGTCTTCTTTCCTGAGTGGACTAGAACTCCCAGAGAACTACTGGCACATGTCCACAAGCACATTTTGCATGGATCCACTCTGCACAGACTCACCCAGCACTTGATTTTGCCCTGGTACTTTCAAAGCACAAGTTTGTTAATCACAGCAGTGACTCTGTGAGGTGAGAGACCCACATGCTTGACAGAAAAGCAGAGGCTTGCCCCTGAGAATAGCATTTCCCTCGAAACTCCACCCCTACTCAGAATTCCCAGCTTGAAAATAACCTGAACTCCCGAAGGCAAATCCAAGGCTTTAATATGAATAAAAGATGCCTTTGGCTATTTTGAAGTCCACAGCTGTAGATGGTTTTGGAACACACTGTTTTATATGTGGCTATAGATGGACAATGATTTTTCTAACAATAGAGAAGCTTCCGGAGTCTGGAGCTGATCGAATAGCCATTCCGCTGCATCCTTTATCTGGTAGGGACAGTTTATTGGATAGAAAATTGGCAGTCTTTCATATGGAAATGCTCTAGGGCGGAATCACTGCCCAGGACTCTATTGTTTGTCAAAATAGAGTGTGCAATAGCTTCAGGGTAATCTGTTACAGAGTGCAAGAGGATATGTCAACACATACATGTACCATGAACACATATGCATGCTTTAGAGTGTATTTAATAGGAATATGGCATAAGAATATCTCTCAAGAAAGAACATACATTTATATGCTTTATTTTTTACTATGAGGAATGATAAATTACATGTTTGGAGACCAAGAATTAATCCATCAAAATAAACCACACAGAAACTGACCATAACACCAATAGCCACAAGCAAGTACCAACACTTTCTGAAACAGAAACAGCCAGTGATTGCCGCCCTTCTCCTGTTGCAACCTGGACAGCCAAAGAGCTAGAGTTACAGGATGCTCACAGCCATGCCCAGTTCTGGGGAGAGAAACTCAGGCCCTGGAGCATGTGCTGCCAGGACTTCTACCAACCGAGCCATCTCCTCAGGCCCAATTTCTTCACTTCCTGAGTCTTGGCTGCCTCATCTGTGAAGCGGGTAAAATGCCAGTATCTCTCTGTGTGTCAATTAAAACCCTTGATAGTTTCTGACGGACAGAAACACTCCATAAAGGTTAATTTAGACATGACAAAGAAAAATACCCAAAGGGGTGAGAATAGAAATTTAATGAGAAGCAGCAGATGGATCCAGAGATAATTGTGAGTGGTAAATAAGTATAAAGCAATTACACCCTCATTTTACAAAGGAAAGGGTCTGTGCAGTTTGAGGTAACTATGGCTATTTCATGATGGGATGTTTGTATTGTGATGTGAAATCAGCTCCACCTTCCAAAAACAGTCCCAGTCGGAAAGCTTTCAGCCTGGGAAGAAAGGCGTAGTTATTCCCAACTTTGTGCCGTCAGCCCCCACAGGCCAAGCTTAAAACAAACAGTTGTGGTTTATTTCATGTAGTGGGTGAAGGCAAGTATTTTAAGACCACAAATTTTAGGGTATAAGATTTTTTTTAGAAACTTTGGAAGGGTCCACATTAAAGATCCATATGCTCATTTCTAAAATCAGATTTCAATCTCCTGTGGATCATGTCCTATATTGCCAAGTGACTGAGTGTGTGGGTAGGAGCACTTTGGAAGCAAATTCCACCACTTTCCCTAGTGACAAATACAAGAATATGTCTTCTTTCTCTACTTTGCATTTAGAGTTGTCCGTATGCTTTCTTCTTTGACTGCTAGTGGAATACTATTATACATCTTACTCCAAAATCATTTTAGTATAAATTGATCTTGTTATTTTTCATGAACATACATTAATTAAATGGATACATGACTCAATGAGCTGTAACAAATCCATTCACCATATAATATCCATCTTCTGTCTAGGGACAGAAGACTTCCTACTCCCAGAAAGCCTTTGTCCGCATATCAGAGATAATGGCTGTTACGATTTCTATCTCTTTTCATGCATTCCATAGATGCATCCACTATGTGCCCTCAGGTCTATAGCTTTTTCTACTCAGTATGATTTTGAAATCTACCCTTACTTCTCCACTAGGTTTACACCAACATGTATCCCGGTGGAAACTCATAGCTTCTCTCTATCTTGCTATATATCAAGATATCTAGCCCACAACAAACACCTATTCCATGAACTTTTAGAAACACAAAAAAAGGACATATCAGTGACAGGAGCACGTGACAATTTAGGGCTCTTCCCGGCGAGTGGCATTGAGTACATGTCCAGCTGTGACAAAGTGGAAGGGACAGAGTATGGGGTAGTCTCTGCAGATACTGAGTCCAAAAGGGAACTGGAGATGGGGACTTGTCAGTTGTGGGAGGAGCATGCAGCATAAGCTGAGGTAGCTGAGAAAAAAGGCAGTGTGACCGTTAAGCGCAGGAATGGGACAAGATTGTCAACAGAGAAGCTGTAGAAAACAATCCATGACTGAACCATTCCTTTCCTGCACAGTCTCATGTACTTAGCCATACCAGGAATTGGCAGTGTAGTTAGAAGGTGACCTCAACACACAAAGGGACAGCATGAAATGTCGCAGATACCACCTAAAGTGAAAATATATCTTCATAATAGAGACATTGGAAAGAACCCCAAAGATCACTCACTGCCTGAGAAAGTAGAAGTAGAGTAAGAAAGAGAGAACAAGTGTTTTGGAAAGAGATGACAGGGAGCTCATGTCCAATGGAACACTTGGTTCATGATGTCATCAGAATATCCACAGAGTGAGTGGAGTCCAGCACACAGCTGACACCACTGGCCTCAGGAGAGAGATGGAAGTTAGAGGCTACATAGCCTCCATCCACCCAGAGGTCAAGGCTGGAGCCACAAGGCCACGAAACAAACCACTGAACTGTGAGCCTGGAAGACACTGTTGAGCTTGTCCTGGTTTTTAATCTTCTCCTGGGATGAGGAGAAAGCTTTACAAACATCTACTTCCTGTGGACTGCCTTGGAAAAAAGATTAAAACTGCATCTATAGCTTCAAAGTTACTAGGAGTGCCACAAAAATGTGACAGCCTCTCAGTTCAACTAAATGGTCCTTGTAACATGAATCTTAAAATGGTCTTATAATACAAAGTCCCAGTGACAGATATTGGGGCAAATGCTGAAAGATCAGAGAGACAAAGAAACAAGCCACAGCCACATCTCACCTCTAGGACTCCTCAGCCTGAAAACCCTCTAGTTCCTGTCTCCTCACACCTTCTATACCTTTCTCTGCCCAGCCATATTACTTACTCCCTAGTGCTAGGATTATAGGTGTGTGCCACCACTGCTTGAATTCTATGTTTAATCTAGTGGCTTGCTCTGTTATCTGATCTTCCAGCAAATTTTATTAGGGTACACAAAATATCTCTACAGATCCTACTTGGCAGTCTTCCTTGGCATTGGAGTTGAAGATGTGTAAATTTTTTATTGATTACAATTTCCAGTCATACTGTATAACCTATTACTTACCCTGTCAAGAAAGGGAGAGGCTTGGGGTTGAGGATTTAGCTCAGTGGTAGAGTGCTTGCCTAGCAAGCACAAGGCCCTGGGTTCGGTCCTCAGCTCTGGCAAAAAAAAAAAAAAAAAAAAAGAAAGAAAAAAGAAAAAAGAAAGAAAGAAAAAAATTGGAAAAAAAAAAAGGAGGGGAGCAGGGTTTCTGTTCATCCTCAGCTATCACAAAAATATGAAAGTTTGTGAATTAAACTCATGGTTTGCTGAGAACAGATTCAGAAATAATGGATTTAAAGATTTACTTCACAATTATAAATGTGCATCCATCAGTAAAAATGTATCTGAAAAAGCCAAAGGGGGCAGAAAGGCAAGCCAGTCAGCACCTGTTGAGCACATTTGCAGTGGACATTTTCTTTGTGCTAACCAGCTCCTAAATAAAGACACAAGACTTATCAATTGTGAATGTTCAGCCTTAGCTTAGGCTTGTCCCACTAGCTCTTTGAACTTAGTTTAACCTCTTCCTATTCATCTATATTTTGCCTTTGGGCTTTTTACCTTTCTTTCATTCTGTATGTCCACTGTCTGTCCACTGTCTGGTTTACTCTGTGTCTGGCTGGCTGGACCCTATTGTCTCCCTTTTTCTTTCTTCCCCAACCCTAAATTCCTCCTCCTCCTTACTCTCCCTGCCTGAAAGTCCTGCCTATCCTTACCTCCTCCCTTGGATTGGCCATTCAGCTTCTTATTAGACTAATTAGGTGCCTTAGGCAGGTAAAGTAAAATAACAACACATCTTTACATAGTTAAACAAAGGGTCCACAACATAAACAAGCGCAACACATCTTCACCTAGTTAAACAAATGCAACACATCTTTCCACAGTTAAACAAATACTCTGCAACACACATTGTTGTCTGAGGGCCCGTAATATCCTTTTAACTAAACAAAGAGTCTTGCTTTCTATTTCCAATGCAAACCATTCCTGTAAAGGCTCCCAACACAAGAGTCCATCAGGCCAAGCAGACAAAAGCAGCCTGGACCAGGATGGAGTCAGTGGTGGGTCTCCTCAACAGGACAAATGGACTCCTCATTCCATGGTGTGTTGAGGTTCTTTTCTCTTTTATCCATCTTTTTCAGGAGGAGGGAATGGCTTGGCACAGCTGATCTTTAATTTCTCATTGGCATACAGAGCAACAGGAGAGAAGCCCCAACCTCAAAATGGAAAATGAAGCAGATGGTAATGGCTAGAGATAGAAGGGCTAGGAAAAAAAGCTTTTAAAAATGCAAATGGAGTGGGTGTTGGTGTCACAAGCCTTTAATCCCAGCACTCAGGAGGCAGAGGCAGACAGATCTCTGAGTTGGAGGCCAGCCTGGTCTATAGAGTAAGTTCCAGGACAGCCAGAGCTACACAGAGAAACCCTGTCTCAAATAACAAAAAGACAAACAAAACAACCCAAATGGAAGGAACAGGTGTTGGCACACACCTTTAGTTCCAGGAATTGGGAGACAGAGGTAGGCATATCTCTGTGAGTTCAAGGCCAGCCTGATTGACACAGTTCCAGCTATAGAGTCATCTCAGCAACAGAAAGAGTAAAGGTCGTCCTTGGCTTAGGAGATCATCGTGTTAGGTTGCAGAAGAAGTCAACATACTCAAAGGACCACAGGATACGGGGAATAGAAAAGAGAGTCCGCACAACCTTGGTTGAGGCCCACAGGTCCAAGGAAACATCATCTAAGGTTCATGAGTCATTTCTGATGGCTGTGTTCATCCACACCCTTCCCTTGATGACAACCCAGCCCCTCCTATAGCTTACCCCTCTGGGAAGCCCTCTCTTACTCCACAACCTGATTCTGAATTGCTACTTCATCCCTAAAAAGTCAAAAATCTCATTCACAAGCTGTCAAACTTTGTCAGGTAACACCACAATTACCATTTCTCCCATTAAAAAGTTTCTGGTATAGAAATAATACACATTTGTTCACAGAAAATTCAAAAGCACTCAAAATTTTTGAGAAATAAACACAATTATCAGATTCAGAAGCCACTGTCTACCCTTTTGTGGGTTTTCTATATTTTCTGGATTTTTAATGGAGTTCAGATTGCACACATAACCTTTAACTTGTACGTTCAAGCATTCTTCAGTGGTACTACCTCACTTACGATGTTGAGATTTTATTGAAATCTATTTATCTACTGTAAAAACCACAAACTTCAAGCACACACTTAGGTAAATCTTCATGTTTGTATACCCAAGTGACCACCACCAGGGCTGAGATCTAAAACATGTCTACACCCCCCCCCCCCCCCCCACCCCGAGGAACCCTTGGTCCCCTCCTACCACACTGCAGTCCATGCTTCCATTAAGGGTGAAGAGTGGTTGTTGGAGTCTCAGCCTTCAAGAGGATCCATGTGGCATGTACTGTTTGGCTCCTTTTGTCCAACATAATACCAGTGTGATGCTTCCATATTGTATATAAAACATTGTATATTTTTATTTTGAAGTGATATTCCATGGAAACAATGCACCATATCAATGTGGCCATCTTCTAGTTTGGGGACATTTGGGATTTTTTTTTTATAGCTTGGTACTACTATGAATAACTATGGTATGAATGATATATTATTATTACTGTACATTTTGTCAGTGGACATTCATGCTACGGATTATACACACATTTGTGTGTATATATGCACACATTTCCTTTTGATGGTTCTGCCCAATACTACTCTAAGTAATTAGTGTGGTGTCTGTGCCCGCTAGCCATGTAAAGCCACAGCTGCTCCGTAGAGTTTCCGGCACCCAGCGTCGGTGGTCCTCCTCATTGTAGCCATCGGGACAGACGTACACAAGTAGTTCACTGAGGCTTTGTGCACATCTCATTGAGGGTTAATGAAAGACTTCTCTGAGCTTCTTGGCCATTTGGATACTGGCTTGTGAAGTGTGTGCCTTGGTTATGGATGTCCCTGTGGATGAAAGAGTCACGGCTTTCACATCACTGCTGCAGCACTCACACAATGATTGTATAGACTGGAGCCCCGGAAATAGGAGTGAAATAAATGCAACAAAATAGTTTAGATCGTTAAACCCTTTCTTCCCATGTATACTTGGACATGGCCACCAGGAAGAGACAGAAAGCAGTGGAGGGAAGAAGGAAGAGGGGGAAGGAGAGAGATGGGAAAGAGAGAGGCTCCCTGGATAGGTAAATGGATGGGGTCAGGGCACATACAGACCCAAGAAGAACTGGGAAATACTAAGCTTTGGTAAAACTTTAATAGAACTGGGATTCATCATAGCATTACCCTTTTTTAACTTTCCCAAACTGTACTCTGGACTCTTCTCTATCTGGATTTACTCAGCAGAACCCCACCAAGCTAGAGCCTACTAGATCCAAACAGAATGCAACAGAATAAAAAAAGTATCAGTTTTTTAGCCAAACCCAAACAACCCCCCTTTGCTTTCCTAGCACTATTCCACATTTCAGTGTCTCTTCAAATATGGACAAGAAACCTGTGAAGCCTATAATTTAAAATCTATATGAAGGACAAATGAGGCAGAAAAAAACCACACTTGAATTCTGCATATTGTTTCCTAATTATTAGAGAAAACATCCCTGGTCATCCATTTAGTTCCTTTATATAAATCTAGGTCACATGAGCCAGATAAAAATTTAAAAGTGGCACAAAATCAAATCACACTATTTAGGGGTTTTTCATTTCTCCTAATTCTTCTCTCTCATTCTGAAGCTAAGCAAAAACATTAGCATTCACGGCAAACATGTTTTCAAATAGGCGTTCAGAGTAGATGTCCTGTGCAACAAGACACACTTGTGGAAATTACTTCTCATACTGGCGAAAGTGCACTAATATGATGGAAATTTATCTAATGAATGACCAACATGTTGTTTTTCTGCTTGCATTTCTAAAACATGTCTTGTTAAACAAAACAAATCTCCATTGTATCAAACCATAATTTCTATTTCAAAATATTTCCCATGGCTTGCTTGTTTTTCTTTTGTTCAATAGCCTAGACCACTGGTCTATAAAGAAATGCTTGCTGCTGTACACACAATTTTACTGCAATGCACCTATGTCCACTCATTTGTGTACTACCCATGGCTGCCTTTTTGCTGGACTCCCAGTTACATAGTTGTGCCAGCAACCATTTGCATCACAAAGGCCAAAATATTTACCATCGAATCGAATCCTTTACAAAGTTCACTCTAGACTATAAATACAAGTGTTCAGATCTTGTATTTCTCAGAATTTGATCTTTATAAACCTATCTATTGTTCTCGCCTGGGCAGCATTTCTTTAAGTTTGGTGAGAAGGATCTCCATCCACCCCTCCTTCTTTGAATCAAAAATTAAAGTCTTTCAGATTAACTAGGATTAAGACTTACTTCATAGTCTTAGTCTCAATGAAAACCTGAGTTCCACCCAATAAACTAGGTCATAGAGTCTTAGTCTCAATGAAACTCTGAGTTCCACCCAATAAAACAGGTCTGGTAGGGCACACTTGTAATCTCAGGGCTCCTGGTGGGGGTTGGGGGCAAAAGGATAAGAAGTTCAAGCTCAACCTGGCCGCATAGAAAGTTTGAAAAGCAGCCTGGGCTACATGAAAGCCTGTCTCATAGAAATAAGATGTACACGTGACCATGTCTTCATTTTATCTTCTCACCGCAGACATTAGATACTGATGAGCCATGAGGAGTGTTAGGATCTCAATTTTATACTCAACAACTGATAAGGAAATGCAAAATCCAGAAACAGCCCTCTAAGTTGGTTTTTTTTAAAATCACATTTTATATATCAAAAGAGACCGCTGTGATAATGAAAGGAGAGATGAGCTTAGAAACTGACAATCTTGAAAATTAGCTTTTCAATCTGATTCGAAGTTTTCTTTATTCTGTAATGTTTTCTTTTGTGCTGTGGGATGTATGAGCAGACGCTGGCAGCCAGAGAAGTCACTGGACACAGATTCTCCCTCCTGGAGTAACCTGGGTCATCTCAAGCTCCTGAATTGTTTTTATGTAACTGCTCATTCCACACCTACTGAGCCTAATATCCTAGATCAGCAACAGTCCTCAGGCCTACTTTGTGTGGATCCCTAAGTGAACAATGTTCCGTTTTTGTTTTTTTTTTCATTAATTTTTTAAATTCTCTCTGTCTGTCTCTCTGTCTCTGTCTCTGTCTCTCTGTCTCTGTCTCTGTCTCTCTCTCTCTCTCTCTCTCGTATGTATGTGTGTGTGTGTGTGTGTGTGTACACATGCCACAGCACATGTGTAGCAGTCAAAGGACAGCTTGCAGATGTTGGTTCTCTCCTGCTACCATGTAGATTTGGTAGTTAAGTGCCTTTACCCACAGAGCCATCTTGCTAGTCACATTTTTTAAAAATTCTTTTATATTTATTTTTTATTTTAGTATTTTGTTTTCTTTTGAAGACAGGGTTTCTCCTTGTAGTCCTGGCTGTCCTGGAACTCATTATGTAGACCTGGCTGGCCTTGAACTCACAGAGATCTACACCTTCCTCTGCCTCTGGAGTGCTGGGATTAAGGGTGCACACCAATACCACACTCTTCTTTTTTATTTTTAAAGGGTCATCTAATAAAACAGAGGGAAAAGCCATTGTAGAAGTAGCAGCAGTAACAGCAACTGAGATCCAGGGAGACGTGAAATCCTAGAATCTGGTCCTTTATAGGGAACGGTGCGTGCTCCCTTACATGGGTCAGATAAGGAATAGTCAGGCATTTAGTAGATTACCAGTTCATTCAGCTTTGAAGAGTAATGACAAAGCAGAAGTCTCCTCAAGGAACATCGTATCCTGTAACAGCAACACCCAATTAGGAAGCCAGACCAGGAAACGTCCACATTCTTTGGCTTCCCCATCATGGGAGAAGCTGCTATTTATAAATTATTTATACGTGTAGAAACATGCATTACTGTGATGTCATAGAAAGTAAATAAATCTGAGGGCGGGGGTTACCCCTTGGTTTTGAATGTCAGTCAAGTGCAGTCTTGGTCTCTCACACATTATAAGGTTTATTCTTGTAGGATTCACATAAAATGAATAATACCTAAAAGTAGAATTAACCAAACTAGAATCTGTTAAAAACAACAACAAAAACAAAACAACAAAACAAAGAAACAAAAAACCTAAAAGCAGAGGTTAGCAGAAGTGCCCTTCTTTCCTTTCTGCTGGGTACCAGCTCCTTGCTGTCGAAATGGGCAAGTTCATGACCCGGGAGAGTGGAGCTGGCCCTGGCTGGATGCTACTCCAGACACAAAGCTGTCATTATGAAGAACATTGATGATGGCACCTCAGACTGCCCTTACAGCCGTGCCCTGGTGGCTGGAATTGACTGCTATCCCCGAAAAGTGACAGCTTCCATGGGCAAGAAGAAAATCGCCAAGAGGTCAAAAATCAAGTCCTTTGTGAAAGTTTATAACTACAATCACCTCCTGCCCACAAGGTTCTCTGTGGACATCCCCTTGGACAAAACAGCTGTCAACAAGGATGTCTTTAGAGACCCAGCCCTGAAACGCAAGGCCAGGCGGGAGGCCAAGGTCAAGTTTGAGGAACAGACAAGACAGGGAAGAACAAATGGCTTTTCCAGAAGCTTTGCTTTTAGGTATATTTTTGTTCCCGTCATTAAAAACAAAACAAAACAAAAACCTAAAAGCAAAATAATCCAAACTAGATACAGGATTCCAAAGATTCCGAAGGATTGGCCAACAATATAGTTAATTTAAAAGACTCCGACGCTCCGCTGGAACTGTCATTATTCCAGGCGGGGCATGCATTTTATAGATATTTCCATCTAATCTTCCTGCTCCTATAAAACAGGTAGTTGTGTTACCTCTACTTTTACAGATGTAGAAATTTAGGATTACAGAAATTAAAAACTCAAGCTGGGTGTGGTGTCACATGACTTGGGAAGTAGAGGAAGAGAACTTGGAGTCCAAGATCACGTCAGTGACACAGGAGGTTCAAGGCTAATCTGGGCTAATAGGACAGCTCTAACCCCTGAGAAGAGGCAACCTCAGCTGAGAAAAGGCCCCCACAGACTAGCCTGTGGTGATGCTCTTGAGTGATGATTGATCGGGGGACCACCCTGGGCAGGTGGTCCAGAATGGTATAAGAAGACTGAGCAAGCATCAAGAGCTAGCCAGTAAGCAGTTTCCCCCCATGGCTTCTACTGTAACTCCTGTCCTGACTTCCCCGGATGATGACATCTGTAAGCTAAGATAAAGCCTTTCCTCCCCAGGCTGATTTTGATCATGGTATTTTACCACAGCAATAGAAATGGGCAACACCCATTCCCCAGAAAAGAAAATTTAAGAAACCTGAAGCCAGGAAGATGGCTCTGTTAGTACAGTGTTTGCTATATAAACTGAAGACCTGAGTTCTATTCCCCAGTATCCACATTTAAAAAACAAACAAAACCCTGGGTACTGAGGCAGGCATTAGTAATCCCAGCTCTGAGAGTGGGCTAGGCAGAGACAGGGGGCTACCTGGAGCTCACTGGCCAGCCAGCCTAGCCAATTCGTGAGCTCTAGGTTCAGTGAGAGCATCTGTTCTGAAAATGTAAGGTAGAAAGCAATGGAGGAAAACAGCCAGTGTTGACCTCTGACCTCCACACACATGTGCACAGATATGCCCATGCCTATATGAATGTATACATGCAACACACACACACCACCAAAGAACAAAAACATTTAAATTAAGAAGCTCATTTAAGGTTACATGGCAAAGGATATCAGAGCTGAGATTTGACCCAAATCTTTTTCTCTAGACCGCAAGTACTTAACCAGTGCCCTGCGCCCAACAGATCCAATCTCTCCTTCTTTAACTCCATATTGCACACTTACATCAGAAAAAAATGACTTGAAAGTCCTCCAAAGAATATCAACAAGGGGAAAGTGGGCCTTCAATCTCTGTGATTCCAGGAGAGAGAAGAGGCAGTGGCAGCCCCTGGGGTCGAGAGGCACCCACCGACCGTGAAGTCAGGCGAGAAGTGGGCCGCAGTCAGACCTGTCCCTGGAAACCAATAGGGTCACCAGAACACCAGGACTCCCTTCAGCTCCTCTAGTGACCAACCTACCCATTGTGGATGACAACAGGCTCTCACAGCTTCTGTCTCAATACTCATGTCCTTCCCCAACCCCCGATGGCACATCTTTGGCCCATAAGTGCTAGTGGGTCTTCTGAGGTCATAAATGACAGAGATTAGTCTGAACAACACCTGCCACCTGTGGAGAGGTGCTTGGTGAATTAATTGCCACGAACAGAATGCTCATAAACAGTTGTAGTGCCAAGTCGAGGGAGGATGACACACGGGAGAAACCCTGTCATGTCACCAATTAGAGAGTATCACAGTGCAAGTAACTTGAAAGGTAAAAACAATGCCGGTGTGGGTGATGCCCAGAACCTTAAAAGGGAAAGAGTGGGGTGAATTAATACAGTGTACTTGCGCCGTCATGCAGCCACCATCGTCTGTTACATGGAAACAGAGATTTTGAAATAATCAGTAAAGAGGCATTTGCTGCTCTGTGACCATGCTGACCACGACCAAGACCAAAACAGTGTGTCCCACCACTCCTGGAAGACTACTTCAATTCACACACCAGCACACAGTGTGGGTTCGCTGAACAGTTCCATGAAGGAAGGAAATGTGGGGTTCATAGTGTCCATCAAATTAAGATCTTCAAGGCAGCATGGTGTAGTCACAAACCTGGGGATAGAGTGACCATCATGGCGGGGTAGGTGAAACTCAGCAGAAGCTCTCAGAGCCCTGACTGTTGCTGTTTTCTGGGGCCTGGGTGCTCTACGCTCTTGGAGCATGTTCTCACTCCTCCAGCATGCTGGCAATGTCATGCTCTGATTGACCCACCTTCATGGATACAGGCAGAGCTCATTTGCAGAAGGAGCTACAAGTGCCTCTTAAAGCAGGAAAACTCGCCCACCATCTTCTTCCTCTCCCAGAAAACCCAAGAGGCATCCAGATGTCTTCTTGCCCTCTTTGGAAATGAGTGACACAGCACGAAGTCATGTTAATTCCAATCTTCCGCTGATTATGCCTGCTCTCACGCAGCCTTTAAAGTGTGTATGTAATGATGGAGACCTACATGTCAGCAGTCACATTTAAATATGAAATAGAGGGCTGGATATCTCAGATGCCTAAATTACTATTAATCATATGCAAATACTAGCTCATGCATTTCCTTTATATCTGAAGGGAACAAATGAGTACATCAAAAGCTTCAACAACCATTTAACCAGCTAATGCTTTCGAGGTATTCTAGGAGAAGAAACGGAGTGATCTACTCTAGTAGTGAAGGAGTAGGGTTTGTTTGAAAGCAAACAATAATTAGAATAGAGATGATGTTTAATCACGGTCAGACTCATGTCCATTCAAAGCATCCCTTCACTAAAAAAAAGTTCATCCAAACTATATTGCTACAGCCAAGCATGGCAGCCCGTGCTATAATCTCAGTACTGCATCCCAGCAGTGTAGTGGTATTGTGTTCCCCAAAATATTGTGTGTCCCCCGAAATAAACATATCTGAGGTCAGAGAACAGACAGCCACTAGAACAAAGCCAAAAATGGTGGCTAGAAAATGGGAAGAGTAAGCCCATTGGGCGGTGGTGGTGCACGCCTTTAATCAGCACTTGGGAGGCAGAGCCAGGTAGATCTCTGAGTTCAAGGCCACTTTAGAAACAGCTAAGCATGGTGACCCATGCCTTTAATCCCAGAAACCCAACCTTTAATCCCAGGGAGTGGGGGCAGAAAGAGAAAGGTATTTAAGGCTGAGGACCAGGAACTAGAGGAGTAAAGCATGTAGTTAGTTAAGCATTTAACTGGAGAAGTATTCAGGCTTTGGAGCAACACAGTTCAGCTGAGATTCATGTGGAGGAGGACTCAGAAGCTTCCAGCCTGAGGAAACAGGATCACCTGAGGAACTAGCAAGGTGAGATAGCCGTGGCTTGTTCTGCTTCTCTGATCTTCCAGCATTCACCCCAATAACTGGCCTCAGGTTTGTTCTTATTAATAAGAACTCTTTAAGATTCATGCTACACAGCAGGATGATGCAGAATACCAGCCAAGAGTACAAGGCCAACCTGGGCTACACAGTGAATTTAGGGCAAGCCTGGACAGGTCAGAAAGACTCAAAACAACAACAAATCTATTGCCAATGTTCCCTATATCAAGCACTGTTTTTTTAAATAGAGAACAACAAAACCCTTTTTTGTTCCAAACATAAAGCATGCCTGATTTTAAGTCTTGAAATAATTTGCCAAATTCCAATCTAATTGTGACTGAGATTCAAGTCATCTACTGAGTTCTAGAGATACTTTCTTCAGATTCCAGCTGGCAGCAAGTGGAGACTCCAGATACCTTCAAAATATGCCATGGAATAGAAAGGGAGTCAATTAAAACAAAGGGGGGGAAAAGCTATTTTCTTTCTGGGTTTGGCCTCTAATAATTGCATCCATTTACAGCTTATTCTATTTGCTTAGAATCTCTTCTGCCATGTAAGATTTTACTGAAGTTTACCCTAACTTTTCTGAAAACCAAAATGAAAATTCCTTCTTTGTGCAGTGCAAACAACAGCAGCAGACCTTGAATTTATTTAAAATAACACATTTGCTACCATACATTATTTGAATGTAGACATAGGTGGAGACCTGAGCTACTGTAACTTGATTACCATGGCTCCTTTCACTTAGAAAAAACATACAATTATAGTTTTTGACCAGAAAACATATGTTACTACATCTTAATGACAATGCATAGTGTTCTTTATTAAAATTTAGGTTCTACCCTTGAGGAGGGCCCGGAGGATATCAAAGAATCTTTGGTAAATACCAGGCGATCTTATCCTTCAGTGGGGCAGGGGAAGAGAGAAGTTGAGACAGATTCTGGTGTAGCGCCCCCACAGGGCTACCGTCAAATTTAAAACTAATGTTTATCAACTTTTATCTTCCAGTTAGTGTCTAAGGCAGATCAATAATCAATATAGAATCCTATTACCGGATTGTTAAACCAGCCTGCGCTTTGAGAATGACTTTTACTGGAAACAGTTGCAAGCATGAGAGGCCACATGAATTATTCATCATCTACAGTATGCCAACCCTGAATGCCGTCATGCCTCCTGACAAGTATGCACCTGTGAAGCGGACCCAGGCTCCTGAGTCCTCCAAGTGCTAGGGAGGACAGCAAAGCTGAGCAGAGCTGAGCTGACCGGAGGTGCCGCCACTCGACAGAGCTGTCGGAAGCGAAGGAGGGAGCACAAAGCCCATCTGCCTCTGTGGCATCACCCACTCTCTGCTCTCCAGAAACCAAAATAAGCCCCATCCTCTTGTCCTACGGAGTCCACACTAAAAGAGTCAGCAGTGATGGCCAGGGCCTGTGGGTTTCAATGACCACACCAGGCTGCCTTTGAGGAGGTCTGGTAGATGTGGTATTGGCTGTCAGCCACAGGGGATGAGGTGACTCCCAAAGCCAGCCTCCCCAGGGAAGGAAGGCTCTGCTAAAACAGGAATGCAGAGAAAATATCCCAGGGGCAGCATCCAAACTCCAACAAAACTTCAGAAACACAATCACAAGTGTTTGGCCACTGTCACTGAGGATGCCTTTAAAGTGCCCAACAGATTGCCCTGCCCCAGCTGCTGCGCTCCTGTACCAAACAGTCCTGTCCAGTCTAACATCCCATGTTTATTAACATCTATAGATATGTTGACATATGAGACAGGCATTTTACATAAATATGTATCTTTGGAATACATAGATTACCATGCTCGCATGTTAAAATAAGCATGCAACAGCTTTACCCAATGGGAAGAGCCCAGTACTGTTCCTTCTCACTAAAGAGACAGTCTTCCTCTAGACAAGTTTACAAAAGGACACGCAAACCTTTGCAGTCTTCAGAGAAGTGACGAGGGTCCACTACCGCAGTCATTTCCAGGGTATTAACCTGTACCAGGCTCTGGGTTTCAGCTTTACCTCACCTTGCTGTGGCACACGGAAGGACTGAGTCCACTCCTCAGAAGCTAGGCTGGGCCTGGCTCTCTTCCCAGGAGTCATCTGTGGGCTGAGTTAACTCAGGGAGGGGTGTGTAAGTGGGTGTGCTGCTGGCCCAGGAAGAGCGGGAGTTTCCTGTGTGATTCTCACACCTTCCTCACCTACAGAACTCTCCTCCCAGCCTCCCCACAGTCCAAAGGACCCCTTGTAAGAGCCTCTCAGACCACCAGCACAGCTTCAGAAGAGGGCTGGCTGTTCCCAAGAAACTCCTGAGGAAGCATGCTAAGAACATTCCAAGGATTTTGCTCTCCTTTGCACAATCCAGAATCCAGGTTTTCGTCACTGTCATTTCACAATAGCTCAAAGAGGAGATACAGAGAGAAAAGAATGATCCTCCTTCCCACTCCACCAAGACTCCTGTTTCTATCTTTTCCTAAATTAATTTCCATCTTAACCAGACGGGCTTTTATTACTATTTTTTTAATACTAGGATTTAAAAAATACTACAACTGTACAGACTTTTTTTTTTTCCTACCAGCTGCTCATCTTGGCTCTGGAAACTGTTCCCTGATAAAGCACAGGCGTGGGCCTGGCTTCGAACCATATTCTGTCAGGTATATGTTGGCTGAAGACAATAGTCTTAGGTGGAAAGGCACTCCCACTTAGTCAGGAATACCTGAGCCCAGCTTGGATTGCCCAGTTTCTTCTGAACAAGTCGGATATTTTCGTAGTAGGAAAGTTATGGAGACAAAGCTTCCATGGGAAAGGACATGTAAGACAAATGCCTCTCACCAGATATGTGGATGGCCGAGGAGAGGAGATTGACACACTTGGTGTCAGTGGGAGGGAAGAACACTGAATTCCTTCAACAGAATGGCACCCATTCTGAGACTGAATTTAATGTACAGCCCAGCAGTCACTCACGGGGAAAGGCTAACTGAAACACATTAGTTAAGCACAAGGCTGACTAATCCAGGGCTCCAGTCACCCCCTCCTCCCTTATGCATTTGTTCTGCAGCGGCTCTGATGACTAGCCACACTCGTGAGCAAGTCTCCATTCTCCCTTCCCTAGTGCAGGGCCACTGCCTAGGACTCAGGACCTCTGGCAATATTCTCCTGGCTTGGTGAAGTGCCAGGCGCCAGACACAGGGCCATAACTGAATCACTCACTGATAAAATGTTTGGCATCTGAAGAGCTGTCATGTGTCAGCTGATTCCAAAAGGTCAGTTGCACTGATGGAAATCTGATTAGACCTGCTGCCTGGCATTCTTATGACAGCAATTCCACATTTCAGTCCTAATGTTCAATTTTGTTACTGTCAGTGTCTCGGGATTTCTGCCACCTGAACACCACAGAAGTCTATTGAAGCTGCCTTCTAATTCTTGATGGCCTTCCTTTAAAACATGATAGAAGCTAGTCTCCTAACTCTCAAATTACTGTTCCTAGATAATTTCAAGTGGAAAGGCAAGAGAGGGTGTGGCCGGGAGAGAGCTCAGTCAGTAAAGCACTTGGCTCACACACATGAACACTGGAGTTCCACCCTCAGATCCGTGTAAAAAGCTGGGTGTAGTGGTGTGCTTGTAACTCCAGTGACAGCGACATGGGACGTGGAGGATCCCTGGCACTCCTCACTCAGCTAGCCTAGCCAACTTGGTGAGGTTTCAGGTCAACGAAAGGCTGACTCAGACAAAATGGAAGACAGTGCCTGAGGAATGACACATGAGGTCGTCCTCTGACCTCCACCTGTGCACACACACACGCACGCACGCACGCGCGCACACACACACACTCACACTCATACACACACTCACACACTCATACACACTCATACTCATACACACATTCACACACTCATACACACTCACACTCACACACTCATACACACTCACACTCATACACACATTCACACACTCATACACACTCACATTCATACACACATACACACTCACACATTTACACACATATACACACTCACACACATAAACACATACTCTCACACACACATTTATACATGCATACACATTCACGCACTCACACACTCACACATTCACACACATACACACTCACATACACTCACACAGAGAATGTGGAAGTGGAGACAGGAATGAAGTCTTGTATGCCTCATCTAATTTCTGGGGCTAAAACAGTTCTGGTTAAATGTTTGGCTTTCTGCCCTTCATAACAGGGGAACTGAGAACAGAGACCATTCAGTATTGAGATGTTATTTCCAGGAAAACAATTTCTCCCTGATTCTCCTCCTCCACATGAACCAGACATGATTTGCTTTGCAATTTATTAGACTGTTAAAATGCATGGCCACTTTGTAGTTAAATGGCTCTGGTATGTGACAAGCTCTGAGACACTGCTGGGTGTCCCTGACCTGACAGAGCCAGGTCACCTTTGAAGATAGGACAAAGCGCTTTCCTAACCCTGCTCCTGTACTGTCCCCGAGAAGTGATTGTCACACGGTAAACACATTAGAGTGTTCCAATGGCGTACCCACCTATCTGTGAGAAATGCTTGATTAAACATTGTTAAACAGACTTCTTAGCAGGTTTAATATTAATATACCCATGAGCCATGTAACTAAGAGATAAAGAAGATAAGCTGCATCCCATAAATTCATTTGACCACAGTTGCTCTGAGCCTTGTGTAACTACTAACCACAATTTGGAGGGTGCTATTCTAAAAAACACTAGAAGGGATTTATTGGGATAAAACTGCTAGCAATCCATGGAGCCTGCTTAATGAGCAAAGGAATTTATTTGGGGGTTAACTCACAAGACAGAATAAAGGAATTTGTCACGGGATCCCAGAAAGGTGAGGCATGGTCCAACGAGGTTCTCTGGCAAGCTCTGCCCTGGTCCATACCAGCATCCAAAAGCACAAGTTAGCAAAGAGAGAGAGCATACATGCATCCCAGGTCTTAAGGGTCCCCCAGTGGCCACACCCAGGGGGCATGTACCTCAAGGTCATAGGCACGTGTAACAGCCGCCTGCTACTTCATTAGGGGCGGTGCTTCTGGGCATGGCTCACACAGCCACTCACTACAGGGACTTAAGAGAAACTTTACACTATAGTTTGAAAGATGAGAAGTCTTTAAAGGCCAAAGAATTTAGAGACTTGCCCAAGGTGGCACAGAAAATTTGAAGACAATTTCTCTGCAGTTTTGCCATTTGAAGGGCTGTGATGGACCTGTGTGGCTCCACCTGCAGGTAAGGTGTGGCCTTTGGTGATACTCTTTCCCTGGGAATCATACACTACAACCAGCAAACCAGCAAAAGATCGCGTTAAAAGCCTAGAATGGCTTTGCAATTACAGAATAGAAGATGAGGCCAAGCAGAATGTAATTTATGATGATCCGTGAATGAAACATAGCAGATCTCAGTAATGAGGCAGCTGCAGGGTCCCTCGCCTCTTCTTTTAAACTAAGCCAAAGAGACAGAAGCCCAAGACAAATTGAATTTTATAAGAAAAGATGACTCTGCTATGTAACACAAAAACTAAATTTATTAAAAGGTCATACTTAATAAGAAAGAAGAATCTTCTAGACCTTTCAAGAAAGATAGAAGGGAAAAAAGCCCCAGAGTGTCATTTCCTTTGAACTTGTGTTCAATGATGTCCTGTCCTCAGCCCTGGCGACCGCCTCAGCTGGAGCTCAGCTCTGAGGATTGAGGAGGTGTGTTTCAAGAGCTGAAAGGACCATGCAGTTTACACCACACCTCAACAGAGCTAAAACCAAAAAGAGTCTCTGTGGTGCACAACTCTCTCTCGGTCACTAGACCCGGGGTCCACTCTTCCTTTCTGAGCAGAGTCCCTTGGGTCAGTTTTGAGACTGGACTGTACATTTATGAACTTCACTAATATGTCAGCACCTACTGTATATGTCTCTGTGTATCCCAGCTTCCTAAACTGCAAATTGAACTGCCTCAGTTTAATTCTGAGATTATATTTGCTGAGGGCTTGTATAAAGATCTTCTTCCTCCTCTCCCTGCCTTTCTCTCTTCCTCCCCATCTTTCTTCCTTCCTTCCTTCTTCCCTTCCTCCCCATCTCCCTCCCTCCCTCCCTCCCTCTCTCCCTCCCTCCCTCCCTTCCTTCCTGTGCTGGGGATAGAACCCAGAGCCCTGTTCACGCCCTCTTCTCTCTCTGCACCCGCACTCCAGCCCACACTGTTTCTTTAGGACACTAAGCAGGAACCATCATCACCCCCACTGTAAAACTGAAGCAGCTGAGAGAGAGAAGTTAAAGAATTGCCCAAGGTCACCCCAAACAAGTGTTTAGACATAAGCAGTAAGACTCTGACAGTTTGCCTTATGAGGTAAAGGCCATTATTAATGCCCGTTTTTGTTTTGTTATTGTTGTTTTTGTTTGTTTTTCAAGACAGGGTTTCTTTGTGAAACAGTCCTGGTTGTCCTGGAACTCTGTAGACCAGGTTGGCCTCGAACTCAGAGATCGGCCTGCCTCTATCTCCCAAGCGCTGGGATTAAAGGCGTGTGCCATACTCAGCTCATTTTTAATGTCTGATTAACAGAGGAAGAAAGCAAACCTAGAGAAAAAGTTAAAATTCCTGAGGTCACTGCTTTGAGACAGAAGAGTAGGGACTTGAACTCCGGTCTGTGGGGCTTGATCGGTGCTGTAGTGAGATGTGATGGTCACAGAGGGCTCCATGCCCACATCTCAGAGCTTCTGCATAAAGTTCTGCTGAAGGGATGGATGGACACACAGGGGGTGAGTCAGTGTCAATGCTGGTGTATAGGACTGCAAGGATGCTGCGTACAGAGCCCGCAGAACCCACTTGGTCCTATGATGTGCTCGCCATCTCTCCTGGGAGGCTCCGCAGGCTCCAGCTCTGGGTTTTCTACATCCCTCTCCATCCCCTTGCAGCAATTTCATCCTGCCTGGCTTTTAGATCCCACCATTAGAGACAAATAAAAACATTCTGTGTTTCTGGAAAAAACAAAAAACAAACAAACCAACCAACACCGGGCATTTCTCTTCAGTGTTGTCACAAACACGATGTAGGAATGTTCCAATCCTTCAGTGCCTGGGAAGGTCACAGGAAAAGAATATATTACTGACAAACAAGGAGATTCCACTTTTGTTCACGAAGATGGGCAAATATTGAGTAAATCAGCATGAGTTACATTTTCATTTGCCTCATGACACACGCTGAGCGCAACAGCAAAAGACTCTGGTGGACGCTCCTCCCTGAGCGCAGGCATGGGGGCGGCACTGTGCACAGAGGCCTACGCTTTATGCCAAGTTTCTTTGCTGTTCATGGGTAGGGAACAGAATAAAAACATCCGAAGATTCACACCTGCTGTAGAAATACTACCTCTGCACCCCATCTCTCCACATCTTTACCTTAGCATTGGTCACGACATTTCCACACCTTCTCTTTGAAAGTTGTGTTCAGAGTTAATAAGAAAAGAAAATGTTCTGTGTGGTAATAAAATAAAAATGTTTCCCCTAAGCCAAGAACTCTAGTTTAACACTCCAGGGTACGCTGGAGGACTTTCTGTTTAATATTCTGCATTTCCCTGTCTATTTAACAGCTCACTGGCTATAAAAGTTCAAATCCTGTCTCTAATGAGAGAACTGTTTTATTTATGGTCTCAAGCACACTAATTACCCTGAAGACTTTTCCTGTTGACTTAACATCATTACCTCACTCCATCAAAGGGAGACCACTAGCCATAGCTTCACAGAATGAGCCAAAACCCAGAAAGTTATACCAAGTAATCCTTCTACTCTGCTCCCTCCCATGATCTTACACATTTTACCTCAAAGACTTCAAAACAAACAAGTAAAAAAAAATGCAAGTAAGTCTTTCAAAAGCCACTAACTTAGAGCAGGCTTCCTTTCCCTAATAACCCTGACCCACCAGAGCCAAGGACAAAATTATATTAGTTCTGTTTGCAAACCACAGCCACATGATAACCGCTGTTCTGTGCCCCAGAGCACAGAGCTAGGCTGCTGGGAGCCAGAGAGAGGCCTTGCACTACTAGAGCAAACTGCTTGACAGATGAGCACTGGGAGGCTGTTCAAGGGCTGATAAACCCGGAAGAATGCTGGGTCTGGGCTCCACCCCAGAGTCTGCCTGAGAAATTTCAGCTCTTGTACTTTATCTTCCGGGCCTCCAGATAAGTCTTTATTTGAAGAAACTGCTTGTGAACACACACCAAATTACTCCCACCTTGCCCAATCTGTTCATTTTAGAAAAAGGGAAAATGATGGCCAATGAGTAGACAGAGGTTCCAGAGTGAGTGATCAAGGAGGGTTTCCAGTAGCCCCAGGCTCTGAGCACCAATCAGCAATGTCTGTGTTCTCCCCAATTATCAGGTACAAAGTCCTGACAAATGGGTCCCTCATTCTACCCATCATGCACTGCAGCTCTGTGTATGCCATGGTAGTAGTTACTACTATTAGTATTGTAAATGCTTTTTTAAAGTACTAGACAAAAAAACTAGAGACAGGGAGCTAACTAGAGCCTTGCTGATGCAACATGAGAAAAGAAAGTGTTCTGTAGTTTCATGTAAATGAATAGCAAATCATATTTGGTTGATGAAAGTTGAATTTACAGTTGAATTGGGACAGAAGCAGGTGGAAGGGCCGTGGACACTGTAACCTATGCCTTTCCAGGCTGCCTTCTGAAAGTTTTGTACAGTCAACCACAGCTGAGCTGCCTGTGTGGGGTCCAGGTCCAAGTGCCACTCAGAGCATGTCTCTATTACCTGCTTTCTCCTATTGGTGTCCAGGACAGTGCTGTATACACTGTGGGGGATTGTTTGGGTTGTTGACAGATGTAGGAGGTCCAGCTCCTAGGGTGGTACCATCCCTAGGCAGTGGATTATATAAACCGGCCCACTAGTCACCAATCAGCATCCTTCAAGGTTTTTGCTGTCCTGGGCTGTGAGTTCGTTCCCTGGACAGAAGTGATGCTGTGTGTAATCAAGTAGGCCTGCCCTCAAGTACCTGCTTGAATTCTTGCCTTGACTTCCTCAGCAAGGCTGTGGTCTGGAATTGTAAATGGAAATTAACCCTTTTCTGCCCAGAGTTGCTTTTAGTCAGTGTTGTATCACAGCAACAAGATGAAACCAGAACATGGGGTAAGACTTTAGTGGGCAGTTTCTGAACACAGTCACGCCTATAGAAATTGCAGCCAGCATTCTTTTAAAATCTTTAAATACTAGACAAAGAGGTGAGGGGCACTAAAAGCTTGAATCAGCTCTCCTATTTACTTTACTCAAGGGCCCTGCTACTCAAAACCCAGACACACAGAAGCATCACCTTCATTTAGGAACTTGCTAGAAATGTAAAATCTTAACCTCCAACCCCACCTTCCTGTACCTACCAAAGTCTGCACTGTAACAAGATCTCTTGGAAATTTCTGTATGTGCCAGAGTGGGAAAGAGGTCTCCTGGTGGCGTCTAGAGGGTTTAATGACTGTAAGTCCAAGGACTAAGGCCTCATTCTAAGGTCCATCTCTTATAGCTAGAGTTTTCCTGGTCCTGCCTGGCTCACAGTCAGGACAAATCTCTCACCCAGCAGTCCCACAGCTGCTCAGACCCAACCGAGTAAACACATAGAGACTTATTTTACTTATAAACTGTATGGCCATGGCAGGCTTCTTCTTATCTAGTTCTTCTATCTTAAATTAACCCATTTCTATTTTGTCATGTGGCTCATGACTTGCCAGTACCTTACATCTCTCGTCATGGCAGCGGCTGGCAGTGTCTCTCTGCTTCAGCCTTCCACTTCCCAGAATTCTCTCTCCTAGTCCTGCCTATTCTTCCTGCCTGGCTACTGGCCAATCAGTGTTTTATTTAATTTTTTTTCTTTTTCTTTTTTTGGTTTTTCAAGACAGGGTTTCTCTGTATAGCTTTGCGCCTTTCCTGGAACTCACTTGGTAGCCCAGGCTGGCCTCGAACTCACAGAGATCCTCCTGGCTCTGCCTCCCAGAGTGCTGGGATTAAAGGCGTGCACCACCAATGCCTGGCTCAGTGTTTTATTTATTAACCAATGAGAGAAACACACATAACATACAGAACATCCCACAGCACTTCCCCTTTTCTTTTTTTTTTCCACAAAGTAAAATACTTTCACATAGTAAAATTACAGATAACAAAACAATTATCAAGCAAGAATTACAGTTATACTGTTCAGTCTATTTCTAATATCCAGTCTATTTGTATTTGGCAAAATTAAAGAAGATGTCCTATCTATCCTATATTTGTGAATCTAAGGTTTCATATCTAACTTATCTTTTATCATAACTAAGGAAAATTGTAACTATCTAGCTTCAACTACATCAAAGACCTCAGAAGGATATAATAATACCTGAGAAATGAGAAAAGGATGCAAGCAACTTCCGGGAGTCTTGCAACAGTAGACAGAGACAGCTGGCAGCCTGGACAGTCATCCGAAGTTTTCTTGTAAAGTTGGGGCATCTGTCTTTAGCTTAGAGTCTCTCAGTTACTAAATCTCATGGCCCTTCATGACTGTGACAAGAAAGCAAATGTCCTTCTAAGGGGACAGAACAATTCTTCGAGAGGAATCTCCAGCAACTGACCCACTTGGTAGTAAGAGCAGTGATTTCAAATATCATCTCTGCACTGATCACCTGTGCGAACACTTGTTGAGCCCTTGAAATTCACAGGGAATAACTAGAGTGTTCTCCATGTGATCTTATTAACACTCACACTATCCTTCCAGGTCCCATTACCATTCCTATTTTAAAGATTTGTTTATATATATAAGATTTATATACATATACACATACATATATATGCATATGTATTAAATTATATGCATGTATACATATCTGTGTTCACAGGTGGTGTGCAGGCACCCATGGAGACCAGAGGCATTAGATCCCTCCTGAAGCTGGAGTTACAAATTGCTGTGAGTCACCCTGGAGGTGCTGGGAACTGAACTTCAGTCCTCTCTCTGTAAGAGCAGTATAGGCTCTAAATCACTGAGAAATCTCTCCAGCCCCTGTACCCATTTTACAGATAAGGACATAAGAGACTCAAGGGAGCTACATTGCTGCTCAAGGCTGATCAAAAAGAAAAAGAGATCTTTCTGAAGTTCTCTATTGCTATAAGTTCAAGCCATACATCTACAACATCAAGACAGAGCTCTGTGAAGTGTGGAGCAGTAGTGGCCCCATTGGGATAAACAAAATAGACAGAGATGGAGAACAAAGAATATAGAGTCACTAACCTGAGGTTCATGTCAGAAGTCGGACTGATAGGATTTAAAACAATTTTTGAAATTAGAGAATTCTGCCTGTGACATCTGAGATGGAGGGCCCCAGCACACAGCAGAGGGCAGAGGATGAGGCTGCTGACTGACAAACCCAGAGGCATGAGACTGTGATCTGGGAACTCAAGGGCCTGTTAGAATGTTGAGTTCTTTGCCTCATCAAGATGCAGCATCTTAACGCATTACCTGAGGCAACTGGCCCTCATCATCGTGTCTCAGCTCCTGTCTTACACAATGTTATTCTTGCATACCTCCTAACTTCTTCTAATTGCAGCTGCCATGATTCTATATTCATCTCTGACAGCCACACAGCTAACAACTTGGCAAGATTAAAATCTCTCCCTGAGGTCAGCAAGATGGCTCAGTAGATGCTTGCCACCAAGTCTGATGACATACATTTGATCCCTGGGACCAACGTGGTAGAAGGAGAACCAACCCCACAAGTTGTCCTCTGAGTTCCTTATGTATGTTGTGGTACATGCACCCCATCTCAAATGCACACAAAACTTCTCCTTTATATCTCCTTTGTGTAAAGAAAGCCAAAGAAACAGGTTTTAGAATCAGAAACTAGGATTTGTCCAGGTCTCAATGAACACATTTTCCTTGATCTTTTTTGCTTATAGCAGGATGCTGGAAAAGCACCAGCAATTGACCAAGGATGCTCTATTAGTTGCTATACTCCTATGGTAAAGTATAGCAGATTGGATGACTTAGGCAACAGAAATACACCCTCTTACAGTTCTGGAGGCTGGAAGTCTGAGGTCAAGGGGTTGACAGGTTGGTTCCAAGACTTTCCTTGACTTGGGGATGAGCACTTTCCTACTTAGTTTGCATTGTCTCAAACTGAAGTCATCCAGGAAGAGGGAATTTCACCTGAAGACTTGCTTCCATCAGACTGTCCTCTGGCCATGTCTGTGAGAGACTGTTTTTATCTTCTATTTACCAATAAAGACTCAGAAGTCCAATGTTGGGATGAAAACCTGCTAGATCAGAGAAGCTGAGAAGCAACCAGCTGACCCTCCTTTTCAGTTGGAGACCCTGCAAGAGAGTGTCTCTTTGTCCGTCCCAAACCAAAAAGGCCCATGAATCTCTAAGTCCTGCCCTACTCCTTCCTGAGTGTCTCTATCCATCTTCCCAGGTCCTCCATACTCTTTATGGCTAATTCTTGTCAACTAATCACTGGCTCCGCCCCCTGACCCAAGGTTAATTTTATTAACACAGTCTCAGAGTTTTCACAGTGTAATGAAATATCCGAAACAGTTGTGTTGACTCATGATAGATGTGAGAGGGCCTAGCCCACTGTGAGTGGCACCGTCATGAGGCTGTGTAAGAAAGCTAGCTAAGCATGGCCAGCGAGTCCTCTTCCTTCATAGTTTCTGCTTCAGTTCCTGCCCTGACTGCTCTGTGGTGGATGGCGATCAGAAGTACAAATCCTCTCCTCCCTGACTTTGCTTTTGGTCAGAGTGTTTTATCACAACAACAGAACAGTGAACTGAGACAACTACCTGGGCACTGTGACCCCA
The DNA here is from genome assembly GCF_903995425.1 of Onychomys torridus. Taxonomy (NCBI): domain Eukaryota; kingdom Metazoa; phylum Chordata; class Mammalia; order Rodentia; family Cricetidae; genus Onychomys; species Onychomys torridus. The sequence goes on from NC_050443.1 coordinate 176,609,458, forward strand.
TACGATGGTCCTCACTGTACATATACAGCTAGTCACTCTGACTGTGACCCCATACGATGGTCCTCACTGTACATATACAGCTAGTCACTCTGACTGTGACCCCATACGATGGTCCTCACTGTACATATACAGCTAGTGACTCTGACTCTGTGGGATCTAGATTCCCTTTTTGGGGGGAGGAGTAAGGACATTAGTAATACTGAATGAAGCATTGTATCCTAATGGTCCTCTTTAAATAAATGACCCCTTCATCAGCCTTATCTCCAAGTGCAGTGGCCTCCTGAGGTGCTGAAAGTTAGGGCTTGGGCATGTGGGTTGGTGAGGACTGGGTAACACAATTCCATCACAATGGATGCCGAATGACTTTTCACCCATCACTCTGATAGCCCAGGGCCACATTAGCCTCTGCTGCTGTCTGAGTTCAGAAGAGACATGGCTCAGAACAGTCAGTTTCTCATGACTCAAGTCCCAGAACGCTGGAGGAGAATGGAGGTGGAGTCAGATACAGACACTCATTCTGCCCTTCTCTTTTCTCATATATGAGGTCAGAGAAAAACAGTTCTCAGCTTCCCTATAACCAACATAACCCACCTTCCTCCCCACACCCCACACATCTCAGCTTATGTAAAGACATTCGTTTGGAGGACTTTTTTTTTTTTTATTTAAGTGGCACTTATAAAACAGTCTGAGTCAGAGACACGGACAGTTACCAAAAAGTGCAATCTGAAAGGGGGACCTCCAGTGTGGCCGCTTGCAGGACCTCAGCTACCTCGGGGCAAATGCTGTCCTGCCGCGTGGTGAACTGCCCTGATGAGCTGGCACTCAGTATCACAGACAGCTGACTTGCCCAGCAGCAAAGTGATGAGATGGAACCTGCCAGCAGCCAGCCCACTTAGCTCAGGGCAGCAGCCCACAAATGCCAGCAAGCAGAAGGGAGGGGACCAAGCACAGCCGGAACCTGCCAGAACGCCCCTACATACCTGACGTGTGCAAATAGCTTCTAAAAAGGAAGTAGGTATTCTGTTTACAGGCATCTAAGCCATGATACAGTGGAGACAGAACAAGACAAGATAACCCTGAGAGTGACATTTTCTAGTAAACAGAGAGTGCCTGTCCACCACTCAATTTAATAAGAGAGTTGTTGAGGAAGCCCTAAGTTTTTAGTTTTAGTAATTATTTATTCTTTAAATCTTCAGTTTTTGGATTTAACTCTCAAACCTTTTTCATATCAATATGTAATTTCATGCTTTTCCTTCAGATTAAAAAAAATCATTTTGTAATTTATATGTGCCAAGTATTTTAATAAAAATGCTTTTAGAGAATGTTTCATTATATTTATTTAAAAGTTCAGCTTAGAAATCTCTCTATTTTCAGACCAAAACAACTATAGAGGAAAAATCATACCAGAAAGGAAGAAATAGGAAAAACTGACACCCCAAAGGAACCTGCTTACTAACCTTCCTATAATTTATTAGGGTAAAAAATACCAGACACAGCCAGGAGGTGGTGAAGCATGTCTTTAATCTCAGCACTCAGGAGGCAGAGGCAGGCGGATCTCTGTGAGTTCAAAGCCAGTTTACAGAGATCTGAGGCCAGCCTACAGAGTCTACAGGTCTACAGAGAGAATTCCAGGACAGCCAGGACTGTTACACAGAGAAACTCTGCCTCAAAGGGAGAGAGAGAGAGAGAGAGAGAGAGAGAGAGAGAGAGAGAGAGAGAGAATGAGAACACCAAAACAAACAAAACAACAACAACAAAACAAAACAAAAACTAGACACACAGCTGGGCATATTCTGTAGGAATTAGGAATTCATGTGGTGGTATTGTGTTCCCCAAAATATTGTGCACCCTAATAAACTCACCTAGAGTCAGAGACAGAACAGCCACAATATTAAACATAGAGGATAGGCAGTGGCAGCACACGCCTTTAATCCTAACATTCCAGAGGCAGAAATCCTTCAGTTCAAGGATACAGCCAAGCATGGTGACCCATGCCTTTAATCCCAGGGAGTGATGGTAGAAAGCAGAAAGGTATATAAGGCGTGAGGACCAGAAACTAAAAGCATTTGGATGGTGAAGCTTTTAGGCTTTGAGCAGCAGTTCAGCTGAGATTCATTCTGGATGAGGACTCAGAGGCTTCCAGTCTGAGGAAACAGGATCAGCTAAGGAACTGGCGAGGTGAAATAGCTGTGGTTTGTTCTGCTTCTCTGATCTTCCAGCATTCACTCCAATACCTGGCTCAGGTTTGATTTTATTAATAAGACTCTTTAAGATTCATGCTACAATTCAGAAGTCCAGAGACAGAGAGATGATCTTAAAAGCTTAAGATCAAAGCAGATTATGAAAAAGAGCTTAAGCAGCCATCAGACTGGTAGCCACTCTAACGGCAGAGGCATGGCATAGAGCCTTTCAAGTCTTCTTGGAAAAATACCAAAGACCACACACTCACACACCAACAAAAGCCCCTGTGGATCTATTCCAGACCAATCACACTATGGCCAGAACAAGTGATCAGATGTACATTGATTCTGTTAACTTCTCATCCAGCCTTTCTGAAAAATGTTGCTGAAAATTGACTCAAATAGGAAGGAAACTGATCCCTAGCCAAAGATGCCAAGGAAATGTGGAATTAGTTTAGGAATAAAATGTAGGGAAAGGGAGTTGGAGAGATGGTTCAATAGTTAAGAGGGCTTGCTGATGTTCCAGAGGACCAGAGTTCAATTCCCAGAATTCATATCAGGTGGCTTATCATCCCTTGTACCCCCAGCTTCATTTAATCTTTCAGTCCCTACAAGCACCATATTCATGCAAACCCACATACAGACACACATGATTTTGTAAAGTATAATAAAAATGTAAATTGTTTGTTTTTAAATACAGGAGGAGGAGAACCCCATCATGGTAAGTAGGTAGCAGACCTAGAAATCAGCAAGCCCAAGGCACAACACATCAGAGCTCCCAATAAAACACCCCAGGAAGGAGGATTTCATCCAACAACTGCTGACCAAGAGGCTATAAATCCTAGTGATGTTATTAAGATCTTCATTTTGCTTAGCAAAAAATGACTTGAAATTTCATATAAATTAAAAATCTCTATAAGAAATAATTGTCCTCAAAAAACCAAAAAAAAAAAAGAAAGAAAGAAAGAAAGAAAAATAATTGTCTAAATCGAGTTAAAGTAGCACACTTTGAGAAAGTAAAGGTTGTTGGAAAAGTGCCTTTGACCACGCTTTGACAATGCTTGCATATTCTTTTAGAGCAGTAGTTCTCAGCCTTCTTAATGCTGCCACCCTTTAATACAGTTCTTTAGTAGTGGTGAAGAACCATAAAGTTATTTTGTTGCTACCTTGTAACTATAATTGTGATACTGTTACGCATAATAAAGTAAATATCTGTGTTTTCTGATGGTCTTAGGTGATCCCTGTGAAAGGGTCATTTGACCCAAAGGGGCCGTGATCCATAGGTTGAGAACCACTCTTTTAGAGCAAGACAGATGGTCTCTTCTCAGGCTGAAGAGGTGGCTTAGTGTTTACTGCTCAAGCAGAGAACCAGGGTTCAAGCCTAGGACCTTCATGAAAATGCCAGTGCTATGGTGTGAGCGTGCAATCCTAGAAATGGGGAGGCAAAGATGGAAGGATATCTGGGCCACGCTTCAGGTCTAGTGGGAAACCCATCGTAAAAATAAGGTGCAGAGCAAGTGAGGAAGACATCCGATTTTGACCTCTGACCTCCACATGTGCACCTGCCACACACATGGACACACACATACAAGTATATATACACACAAGTATAGGCTCAGTCACAATGTTTGCTTCTGCTATAGAGAATATAAACAAAATTTTAATGTTAGAAATGTTTTCTTGTGTTGCTTTAGTCTGTTTCTACTGATAAAACAAAATCCCTGAGGCTGGGTACTTTATTTTAAAATGAGGTTGAGCTCACAGCTTTGAGGGCTGTGAGTTCAAGCTTGAGTGAACTCAAGACCATCTGCTTGGCCTTTGGTAAGAACTTTATGGCAGATGGCATGATGGGGAGCCAGAGAGATTTGGGAGTCATGCTTTCCTGTTATATAACCACATTTTAAAAAAAAGGGTCTCGCTGTGCTGACCTGCAATTCACTATGTAGACCAGGCTTGCCTGGCACTCACAGAGATACACCTGCCTCTGCCTCCCAAGTTTTGGGATTAAAGGTGTTCACCATCATGTCCAGAACAACCCACTTTCAAAAGATCCAAGAGATGTCCCATAAGAATGACATCAATCCTTTCGGTAATGGTTCCTCAAATGACCTGTCTTCAACTAAATCCTGCGTTCTGAAGGCTGAACCTCAACATGGCCACACTGGGGCATTCAAACACTTGGGTGTGAGCACATACATGTATGCATGCACACAGACAAATAATAATTAAAAACGGAAAATAATATATACTTGAGAGCAGTAAAAAGGTAAAACTCATGTAGAGAAGTAAGGGGAAGGTGACAGTTTCCTCCTTTTCAATAGGGAGTCAAATGTATCTAAAGTCAGAGTAAAAGTTGGAGGCTAATTCAGAGTTAATAAAGTAATTCTCTATCAATAGTAGATTTAAAGCTACTAATTCTACAAATGCTATCAAAGAGACAGTGTTTAAAGAAATGGAAGCAAAAACCTACTAATTAGAATTACATCATAGCCACCCAGAATAAAAGTAAACATCTACAAACAGCCATGTCTGCTGTCAAAATGCCACACTTAAGGGATTCTTAAGGAACAGAAGTGAGATATATCTTCACTAAAACAGGGTTAATACTCTGAATGTTGTATCACACCACACAGTATTACAAGATATTGGCCCATTCCAAGAGAAAATTACACGAGAAAGTTAACTTAGTGATTCCATTCTTGATTCCACATGTAAGCACATTTATGGATACAATTGGTAGAGTCACTGGCTATAAGAAGTGAAGGATGCACCAGAGTGCTGGGTGTTATTCTTTGTGAAACCTCCTTTGGAAAGACACTCTTCACAAAACACTACAAACATTTGCTCAAATAAACTAAAGCCTAAATAAATGGAGATACATATCATATGCATGGATTGTAAAATCAATATTAAGATATTCATCTTCCTGAAGTTACTGGGTGAACTCAAGGTAATTCCAATGGTGTCTACAAAGGTCTTGTTAAACACATGCTGACAAACTGATTTTTAACACAGACATGGAGCGTTGGGGAGACTGTGTTGTTGCTCCAAGACCACCAATGGACTTGGACCTTGGTTCAGGGGCAGGGTCCACATTGAGCTGGCTAGAGTGGACCAGAGAGTTTTCTGGCTGACTCAGAGGAGGAGAGAGGGATACATAGGAGGAATAAGGAGGGGCCAAAAGAAATGCACAGGCCTTTCAACCTGGGAAGGTGGAAAAGAGGGTGAGGTGACTGTTTCTCTACTACTCTGTGGATCTCTCGGGTTTATTCCTTAATATTTAACCCCTGAGCTTTATTTTATTTTATTTTATTTTATTTTATTTTTGAGACAGGGTTTCTCTGTGTAGTTTTGGTGCTGGTCCTGGATCTTGCTCTATAGACCAGGCTGGCCTCAAACTCACAGAGATCCACCTGCCTTTGCCTCCTGAGTGCTGGGATTAAAAGCGTGAGCCACCACTGCCCAGCTGAGCTTTATTTTTTAATAAAATAATAAAATAAGTCACAATATCTGGCACCCAATGTGGGGCTCAAATATCCAAACATAAGGCTTGAGAAAACTAAGAAAAGTTCTGGACAAGGAGCCGGATGTGCCTTCCTAGTCCCATAGTCTCCCTGGAAGGCCAATGCTTTGCTCCCTACAGAGGTGCGGCTCCTGGCCACTGTCTGCAGTCTTGAGCCAGCCACCAGTGTGCTAAGCAGAACCATGTAGCAGATGGACTGGCCCTTTAAGGCTTTGCTCACACAGTCAGAGAACACTGCAGACACACAGAAAGCCAGGTCCAGACACACACACACACACACACACACACACACACACACACACACACACAAACTCTAAAAAGGCTTGGTGGCAAACACTTTTACACACTGAGCCACACGTCCAAAGCAATCTTTTAAATACGGATTTCTTTCATTTTTTGAGATCATAATGTAAAAATCATTTCCCCTTCCCCTTCCTTTCTCCAGACTCTCCCATAATACTCCTCTCTACTCTCTTTCAAATTCATGGCCTCATTTTCAATCAATTGTTGTCACAGGAATATATGTATTTCTAGATATAACAAAGGTTATCTTTTTATGAAAGCTTTATAAGCTTGTATGTTATATTTATGTCTATGTTCCATGGTCCATTCTGTGTGTGATGTGGGGTTAATTTTACCCCTACATAGATATCACCATTATTGACAGCATTCCTTCATTTAATTGCATTGGTACAATTATAGAGAGTAGACTGATAATACATATTTCTAAATATAAGCTTCTCATCCTGTACAGTGTTACTTGTGTGTATGTTTCAGGACTGACCATCGGTGTTGAATAACCACGTGGTGTGCTCCCCTGGGGGAAGGCCACTTCCGCTCCCAGCCTGCCTGGATTGCCTGTGGTTCTTTACACAGGGTTGAGGCATGTGGTCTCTTCCCTGTCCACTTGCCATGTCTATTGTCCTTGTTCAGCTCATGTTTAGGCAGTCACGTTGGTGAAACTTTTTGGGTGTAGCTTCTGACATTATGAAGAGACATAGTCCCTGATCCTCTGGTTCTTACAATCTTTCTGTCTCTTCTTCCTCAGCCTTAAGTCCAAAGTCATCTTTTAAAAACACCAAAAAGGTGGGGGAATGTCTCAGTCATTAATGTGCCTGCTGTGCAGGCTTGAGAACCTGAATTCACTTCCTGGGGCCCACCACAGCTGCCAGCTGTGGTGCCGTGTGCTTGTGGAGAAGCAGAAACAGGTAGGTCCCCGGGGCTTGGCCAGCCTAGTGAAAGTGGTGAGCTCCAAGTAAAACTGAGAGATATGTCTCAACAATACGGGGAGAGATGACTGAAGAGACACTTGAGGATAATACCCACCTTCCACACACATGTGCAGAAATGTGTATGTGTATGTGTATCTGCACACACCTCCACATGTGCACACACCTCCACATGCACACATACACACATCTGCAGACCTACCTCCACATGCACACATACACAAAATTTGCACACACCTCCACATGCACACATACATACAATCTGCATTCACCTCCACATGCACACATACACACAATCTGCATACACTCCACATGCACACATACACACAATCTGCACTCACCTCCACATGCACACATATACACAATCTGCACACACCTCTGCATGCACACATACACACAAGCTGAAGAAAATAGAGGATTTATAGCATATGCCATGCATATTTTATAAAACTATATTATTCAAGACAGTGTAATACTGGCATAATGCAAAATAAATTGATCAAGTAAACAACCTACATTCTAGAAACAGATCCATACTTACATACTACTAATTGATTTTCTATAAATATACAAATGAGTAAAGGAATACTGTCAATATGATGACATTGACATGGGGGTGGAGAGATTACAAAATGGACCATGAACCATAGATTTAAATATAACATAAACTTATAAAGCTTTCAGAAGAAAAAAAAAAAAGATCACTTTTGTTACCATATGGCTAGGCCAAGATTCTTCAGACAGAACACTAAAACCACAACTGACAGACCATAAACTTCACTAACTTTAAGTACTTCTTTTCCCTAAAAAGTACAGTTAAGAACATCACTGGGAGCTGGAGAGATGGCTCAGTGACTAAGAGCACTGGCTGCTCTCCCAGAGGATCCCGGTTCAATTCCTGGTACCTACATGGTGGCTCACAATTGTTGGTTTTGTTGTTGTTGTTGTTTGTTCTTTTTGAGGGGCTTGCCACCCAGCTCCCAAATAAACTACACAACACACACACACACACACACACACACACACACACAGAGAGAGAGAGAGAGAGAGAGAGAGAGAGAGAGAGAGAGAGAGACTTATTCTTAATATGAACACCACCCAGCCTTGGCTTGGCTTAGTTTCTAGCCAGCTTTCCTTAAATTATTTCATCTACCTTTTACCTCTGGGCTTTTCCCATTCTCTTACTTCTGTAAATCTTACTCTTACTCCATTGTTTGCTGTGTAGCTGGGTAGCTGGCCCCTTGAGTCCTCCTCCTTCTCTGGCTCCTAGATTTCCTCTTCAAATCTCTCTTCCCAGATTTCTCCTTCTATTTATTCTCTCTGCCTGCCTGCCCCGTCTAACCTTTCTCCTGCCTCGATATTAACTGTTCAGCTTTTTATTAGACCCTCAGGTGTTTCACACAGGCACAGTAACACAGCTTCACAGAGTTAAACAAATGCAACACAAACAAAAGTAACAAACATTGAAATAGCATTCTAAATACGCAATTGTCTTTAACTCTAGTTCCAGGGAATTCAACACTTTCTTTTGGCCTTCACAGGCATCGGGCACACATGTGATACACAAACATATATGGAAGTAACCCACCTATACATATAATCTTTTTTAAAAATAAAATTTATGAAAAATAACATAATTTCTAGGTATGGAGGTATATACTGCCTATGATTCCAGCATTTGGGAGTGGAAGCAGAGGATCATGAGTTCAAGGTCACCCTGGGCTATATAAGAAATTCAATGCCAGGCTAAGCTACACAATAAGACCCTGTTTCAAAAGGCCAAGAGCCAAGCTTGAGCTGTAACTCAGTGGCAGGGTGCTTGCCTAGCATGGGGAAAGCTATGGAGTGGCTCTCCTTCACAGTGCAAACAAATCCAAGCTGTAAGAAATATATGCCAAACAGAAAATAGACAGAGAACCTGCACATGTAAAACTCATACAACTCAAAGAGAGATTTGTAACCGACTGACTACATGAAAACTTCTCAGGTCAGTTCAGGGTGCAAGTTCAAATCACTGTAAGATATTACTACACTCAATAAATACTACCTGTGGAGGAACGTGAATAAGAATGAAGAATGACACACTGCGTAACGAAAAGCTTTGGCCTTTCCCTTTTAACATTAAATAATTCCTCACATTTGACCTGAAACTGGGTGTTTATCCAGGAGAAACAACATACAGCCACAGACAACAGCTTTCACAAATGCTGACAGGGCTGGAGATATGGTGGCTCAGAGAGCTTGCTGATCCAGAGAGCCCAAGTTTGGTTCCCAGCACACGTGTCAAGTGACCCACAATTGCCTGTGACTCCATCTTCAGGGATCAGAGGCATCTGGCTTCCTTGGGTATCTGTACTCATGTGCACACGCACACACTCTCACACATGCATATACACAATTTTAAAATAATAATAAAATAAAGCTAAAATAAAAGTCTTAAGCTCTAGTCTGTTTGTGGGAATGGAAAGATAATGGCTTAGTAGTTAAAGAGCACTTGCTGCTCTTCCAGGGGACCTGAGTGAGATTTTCAGCACTCAAATCCAGTGACTTACAACTGTCTGTAGCTCCAGGTCCAGAGGATCCAATGCCTTCTTCTGGTTTCTGCAAATAACCTGTGCACACATGCACAAACCCATATGTGTGCGCACATGCACAAATTCACATGCAGATACACACATAACCACATATAAAAAATAAAAACAAAATCTTAACCACTAGATGATCAATGTGTGATGTTTATTATATTATCTTGTTTTCTTTGTATAATCAAAATCTTCAAATATCTGCAAGGAAAAATTACACTAAATTTAAACTCCAGAGTTACATACTCCAGTGTTTAGAATTATATTAATTTGAATCTTAAAAATTCCTGTAGCTAAGTTCTACATTTCATTCTTCCTTTTTCAGTAACAAGCTACCAAGATGTTAGTCTACTACTTTCAAGCTTTTCTTTCTAAATATTACACTGCAAGTGGGGGAAGCCTTTATTGTAAATAGTCAAAAAGATAAATTACAGATCACTGCTAATGTGTTACCTTTTAAAAATATTGGCTTTTGAAAGACCAAAGATACACTAATGAGTTATTCAAGCATTTTAATTAAATGAATGAAACTTATAAATCTGGTAAAGATCAAATTGAATTAGAATTAGAGCATTTTTAATGGTAAAAATGATTCACTTGTATTTAACATCAATGGGCTGTTGTGAGTGTATGTTAAATAACATGTGAGTAAGATGGCATGGCACTGGATATAGCCAGAATTCTTTACATGTGTAACAAATCAGTTCTGCTTTCATAGTGTTCCTTTACTTGTGAGGCATTTAAAGAAGAAAAATATTTAAACATTATCTTATGGTTTGATTTTTTTAAAAATAGGAATTATGTTGCTTTTAAATACATGAACTTCATGAGTGCACAGAAGAAATAAAATATTTGGAAATCCCTCAAAAATCTTGAGCTGGTAGGACCCAATAGTTACAATGCATGGGATAGCCTTCGTTGAAGAGTTTTGCAACCTTAGAAAGAAAGTCATGTATGTTTCTCAGCCCGGAACATCCTTCACACCCCTGACAGATTCACTCTGCACCCACTCATCCAAAGAACTTCACGCACCTTTCACATTCATGTTGCAGGTTCACACTGTGAACCCTGAGTTTGCATTAATTAAATAAAACCTTGGGTCAAGAGGTGGAGCTGGCAACTAGTTGACAGGAAGTAGTCATGGGGAATTAAAGAGAGTCCGAAAAATGGATAGAGAAATGCACAGGAAGCAGTAGGGAGGGACTTTGAGTGTGGCAGTCGTTTTTGGTTTGGGACTGTGGAAGAGAGTCTCTCTTGCTGGGTGACTCTCTTGCCGGCTAAGGAGGAAGGTCAGCTGGTTGCTTCTCAGACTCTCTGAGCTAGCAGGTTTTCACCTCAGCATTTGACTCCCAAGGCTTTATTGGTAAAATAGAATGATAGAGACTTAGTTAAAACTATATTGGCTGCAGCAGCAGAGTCAGACTTGGAAGTCCTGCTGGGCCTCATCTGAGCAGTGATGGCAGAGCTGCAGTCAGTGGCTGAAACAGCAGTACACTCAGGTGCAGCCACTGTGACAATAATAAAACAACACACTCATTTCAAAGTTCATTACTCTCTCCAGCCCTTCCAATCCACTCAGCCCTCCTTTGCTACAGAGCCTAATCTGACCTCAACCACCCACTGTAGGATCACTCCTTGTACGGCTTCCAATAGGGCCATGTCACAGTAACGTAGGTGTTTCCTTGTACCCATTTTACAGATGAGAAACCAGAGACTGAGGTAGTGATATAACTTCCTCTGAAGTCTCTTCCCCTCCCCTACAGTGGCAACATCAGACCCTCAATGCAATGCCTTTGCTGCTGAGGACCCCCAGCAATCTCATGAGAAGCAACTATTCTGTACATTGTTCCTTGCACACCCTGTAAGCACCACAGACTTTGGTCTCGGTTTACATATATGCTACAAAGATAAGATTATGATGGAGGCCATTAATCAGCTTATTCATTTTAACAGAGTCCAGAAGTATCCCCAGTAGGGATTGGGGAAATGGTCTTCCACTACCCTCTACTGGACAGCCAGATCCTCACAGGAAGCCTCCATAGCTTCTCCCAAGAAGAGATACTCCTTTTAGAGTCAATGTGCTCACCAAATCTTTATCCTCGGGCATCTGTGGGTTCTCTTTGTGGGACAATGTTTCCCTACGGCTTCTCCAGACATCCTTAGTGTTGTTTATCTCTCCTTCTTCCTCTCTCCATCTTACACTTTCTCCCTCCTTCCCAATTAAAGTCCTCACCCCATTTATCCATCCCCTTTCATAGCACTGCCTCCCACTACAAACCTGTATTACTCTCATATCCAAACCAGGTAAAGACACAACAAATAAAACAAAACCACAGGCCAAGATCCCTGATGAACACAGATGGAAACATTCCCAATAAAATACTTGTACACTGAATACAGGTGTATATTCAAAAGACCATCCACCACCAAAATCAAGATGGCTTTCTCCTCGAGATCCAGGGATGGTTAGTTCAACACACATAAGTCAACAAGTGAAATAAACAATACAAGTGGGTTTAAATACCAAAATCATATGATCATCTCAATAGATGCAGAAAAGGCCTTTTTACAAACCCAATATCCTTCATGATAAAAGTCCTGAAAAAAACAGGGCCAGAGGGAACATACCTCAACATAATAAAGGCTATATATGACAAAGAATAATTACTTTTTAAAGTAATAATAGTACAATGCTTTGCAGTTGTGTATTTCCATTTCCTATGAATCTACGCTAGCTAGCTAATAATGCAAAATTTCATATGAATAACACACATTGACAGAGATTTCCTCATGCCTGTTTCAAACACTCCTTTGGTAGATTGTAGTTCATTTATGTTTCCTTTCTGTGGTGATATATTGTGTTCCCCAATAAAGCTTACCTGGGGATGAGAGGACAGAGACATCTTCTAAATTAGACATAGAGGTCAGGTAGTAGTGGCACATGCCTTTAATCCTATAACTCAGGAGGCAGAGATCCATTTGGATCTCTGTGAGTTCAAGGCCACACTGGGCAGTGGTAACACATGCCTTTAATCCCAGGAAGTAATATGGAAGGACACAGAAGGTATATAAAGTGTGAAGAAACAGGAATACATTCTCTTGAGGCTGAGGATTTCATAAAGGTAGGCTAGTGGCTGGCTGTTCTGCTTCTCTGATCTTTCAGCTTTCAACCCAATATCTGGCTCTGGGTTTTTTATTATAAGACCTTTTAAAATTTGTGTTACACCTTTTATTTTCTACAAAGTGATTCATATCAAAGCCCATCTTTGGTCATTCTGGGGGGACAAGGCAAATCAGGCTCCCCCATCCTGAGTGGCTGTGGATGTCTTCGCTGTGGCCGACCTGGGAATGTGAAGGGCCCCTGTCACAAAGAAAACCCTTAAATTCTACCCAAAAATAGAGATCTGGTCACTCACTGACTCTAATAGAAGAGCAGAGACCAAGGTGCTGTGCCCGCTGGTGCTGAAAGACAAACTCATGCATTCAAACTAAGGCTCCAAGGCAGTGAGAATTCCAGTGCTCGCTCCTGTTAGCTCTAATTCTTGGACTAAACACATGTTGAATCAGCTCAAACAGGAGCTCCAAGTATCCAGTCCATGTCACAACCTCCACCTGCAATGTTTTTACACTATCTGAAATACAGAGCTGTTTGTGATCATGCCTAAGACTTCTTGAGAAAAACAGCAAATTTTAAATGCTAAATTATAATCATAGAATGAATTCTGACCTGGATGGAAATAACCAGAGTGAGCTATGTTTTCAAGTGGTTACCAGAAGGTAATTTATTAACAAAATGTGAGGCTATGATTCAAATCCCATAATGCCTCTGGATTATTCTCTTAACTCAAGTCAACAGAGGACCCTGGGGGCCCTAACATGGTCTGCAAGGGGATGAGTCATGGGGTGAGGATGTGAATAAGGACAAAGCAGACTTCAGGCCTTGGAGAAGGAAAGGGATGTCCTTGAAGATATTGTTTGGTGAGGGCTGGACCTAATGAAGGCAGACAAGCAAACAGTGATTGTCTGAGGATAAGCAAACACAGGAGATCACAGAAAACATAAGGAGTCATACATTCACAAGGTAAAAGTTTAGACAGACAGACTTTTCTAAGGACACCTGGGCATGGGATTAACACAAACATTAAAGGCAGCCATGCGGAGATTAGAGTAAACTAAAAGAAGGCTAAGAAAATGCAGCTACCTTTCTTCCAGAGAGAGATTATGTACAGAATCATTTGCCAGGCATGGTGAAATGTGCCTATAACCCGAGCACTCAGGAGGTCAAGGAAGGAAGATCAGGAGTTCAAGGCCAGCCTAGGCTTCGTTAGTTCCTGTCTCAAGAACCAAAATTAATTAATTAATTAATGACAAATAAATAAAAATCTTAATTCATATAGGTATCTCCAATACAAGGAGCTTTATGAAATACATTGTACATTGTTTCATGCACAGGAGACTGAAGAGCAAGGATACAGTGGAAGGTAACAGTGGGAAACAGATCAATTCTTTAATACATTTCATTAGGTTATTTCCCAGGGGAAAGCCCACGGGTTAGGTTTAGTCTGGAACCTCTGATCCATAGGAGTTACAGTTCTTTCTCTAAAGTTTTACATCAGGGGCTGGAGAGATTTGTCACAGGTTAAGTGCACTGACTGCTCTTCCAGAGGTCCTGAGTTCAATTCCCAGCACCCACATGGTGGCTCACAACCATCTGTAATGAGATCTGGTGCCCTCTTCTGTATGCATAATAAATAAATAAATCTTTTAAAAAAAAAGTTTTGCATCAGTTGAGGTCTTTAAACCTCAGTCTCAAATGATGAAAGACCACAGTCTCTTCTTGCTCTACTTCAGAATCTGGCCATCAAAAAGAAGCTGAGAACCTGCTGTGTGAAAAATAATGACATATACAATAAGGACAGGGGAATAGCAACTGCATCCAGTCATTACAGCAGCAGGTGAAGAGTGGGCAGTGGTGACACACTCCATCCACTTCCGCACAAGTACTCTTTCTAGGGTAGACATCACCTCACCCTTTGCAAGGTTCCTTTCTCACCCGTGTCTCATCAACAGTATTTTCTTTCCCAGAATTTGTGCCAACTCATCCACTGACCTACTGTCAAGGTTTTGTGGGAAACACTTACTATTCCCACAGATTTCTACCAGTAATGAAATAGCAAATCTGACCCTGAGGAACAAGCTGATATACAGTGCACACACAGGGATGTGCAAATCTCAACACTAAATTTGCCCCTGCAAGAACTTGACAGTCTGAGGGGTAGAGAGCTTCCAACACCAAGGCCATGAAACACCAGCCTAAATTGTCACCATCAGGGGCAGTACAGTGATTAAAGGTGCCTTTGGTGGCAATATTTTCCTTAAGTCGAAAACTCATTCACTCTGTGGTTTGGCTTGAATACTTCCCTAGGGTTTCATTATCCCAACTCTAACTTGTTATAAGACAATGTTTGGGTTTGTTCAACTAGACTACCAAAATCCATGGAAAATCAAAGCAACCACTCCCAGGAAGCCTTCAGAGCTTCCCTAAGAGGTCTTAAAGTGTGTAAAAGGTGTGTCACAGACCTACCAGGGCTGTGGCAGAAAGGTAATGCACACCATGTATGTAGCTCATGCCTTCTCTAGTAACTGAATAAAAAACTAAAAGAAAACAGGTCAAATTGCTTTCAGTCATTATTTTATTAAATGATGTAAAAATATGATTATTTCAAATGAGCTTCATATGACCACTAGCCACAAAGAGACCGCCACATCCCAAGGTTCGACGCTTACAAGGCTGGGGGTGGGTGATGTCTTATTCAGGGTTTCTACTGCTGTGATAAACACCATGACCAAAAGCAACTTAGGGAGGAGAGGTTTTTTTCATCTTACAGTGTGGAGTCCATCACCCAGGGAAGTCAGGGCAGGAACTCAAGCATAGCAGGAACCCAGATGTGGGAACTGATGCAGAAGCCATAGGGGAGCTGCTGACTGCCCTGCTCCTATGGCTTGCTGGGCCTGCTTTCTTATACCATCCAGGACCATGTGTCCCAGGATGGTACCACCCCAATCAGTAGGGCCCCTTCCATATCAATCATTAATCAAGACAGATCCCCACAGACTTGCCTACAGGCTATCTTAAGGAGGCATTTTCTCAGTTAAAATTCCCAGATGTGGTGGTTTGAATGCTTGGTCCCCAGTTAGTGGACCTCATTGGGAAGGATTAGGAGATGTGGTCTTGTTGGAAGAGGTGTGTGTTCCTGGGCCTTGTGGTTGTGTTACTGGCAGTGGGCTTTGAGGTTTTAGAAGTCCATGCCCCCCACATCTGTCTATCTCTCTGTCTCTGTCACTATCTTTCTCTGTCTATCTTGTAGCTAGTGATTTCCTGCCTGGACCAGTCAGGACAAATCTCTCTCACCCGCCAGTCCCATAGTCGCTCAGACCCAACCAAGAAAGCACACAGAAACTTATATTGCTTACAAACTGTATGGCCATGGCAGGCTTCTTGTTATCTACTTTTTCTATCTTAAATTAACCCATTTCTGTTAGTCTATACTTTGCCACATGGCTTGTGGCTTACCAGTGTCTTTACATGTTGCTTCTCATGGCAGCGGCTGGCAGTGTCTCCTCT
The DNA here is from genome assembly GCF_903995425.1 of Onychomys torridus. Lineage (NCBI taxonomy): Eukaryota > Metazoa > Chordata > Mammalia > Rodentia > Cricetidae > Onychomys > Onychomys torridus. The sequence goes on from NC_050443.1 coordinate 176,625,597, forward strand.
GCCTCAGCCTTCTACTTCCCAGATTTCTCCTCTCTGCTTGTCTTGCCTATAATTCCTGTCTGGCTACTGGCCAATCAGTGTTTTATTTACTAACCAATCAGAGCAACACATTTGACATATAGAACATCCCACAGCACTGTCTGTCTGTCTCTCTCTCTCTCATTCTCAAACTCTCTCACTCTCTTGCTCTTTCTGCTTGCTGCCTATAGATCAGAACCCACCATGAAGAACATGGATTAACCCTCTGGAACCACAAGCAAAGCTCCAACTAAATGATTCTTCTAAAAGTTGCCTTGGTCATGGTGTCTATTCCCATCAATAGAACAGAAACTACGACACGAGCTATGTCTAGGTTTGTGTCATATTGACAAAAAACTACTCAGGACAGGACATTGATTAAACCACCACTGCCTGTCTAAGTAAAGACATTAGGAGCTATTACCACTAACATCCATTTTCTTCCTTTTGGCCTATTGTCTTTCTAAACCCATCTGGGGCTAGGGATGTAGCTCAGTTGGTAGAGTGTTACCTAGCATGTACAAAGCCCTGAGTTGAATTCCAAGTACCACATACAACCATAAACCAGGTGTGGAAGCACACACCTGTAATCTCTGGCCAGGAGGTCAAGGCAGGAGTATCAGAAGTTCAAGATCATACTGGGCTATGCAAGTAAGTTCAAAGCCAGTCTAGGCTACATGAGAGCCTCTCTCAAAGGGGAAAATACCTGTGTGGTAGCAGGCTTTCTATTTGTTTATATGCAGTGACACAGATGAATCACATGCAACCCAACCATCATGGTGATGGGACCTTCCAAAGAAACACCTTCCTTAGCTGGGAAGGAAAGGACCCACCATCAGGACCATGGCACAAAGAAATGCTGCATGCCAAGCCAACTTCTGGCACTCTCTGGAGTGAAATAGCCCAAGAGGCCCCATCCCAAGGCTGTGAAAATGATGGCCAAGGAGGTCCACCCTCTGAATGACATGATGTCTCTTGGCTTGAAAATAATAGCAGTCATCTCCCAAGAAGTGATTACTTGGTCAAGCCCTCTCTCAACGCTCTTCCCACATTTGTAATAGAGAAAAAACAGTTCGGAAGAGGACAGTAAATGGGGAGAAAAAGGAGAAGCAACCAAGGGAAGTTGTAAAATCTCCAAATGCCCAGATGGGGTACAGCTCAGTGGTAGAGTGCATGCATGGCGTGAGCATCCCCCTGGCTTTCATCTCTAGTGTTCCCCAAACAAACTATAGTCATAAAAGCTTCCCCCATAAGGTATTCTAGGTCAGTTTCCCTGACCCCCACAACTCCCCAACCAAGTGTGTAAGTGTGTGTGTGTGTATGTGTAGACACACATTTATGGGCAGGTACTTATATACATGTGTATGTGAGTGTGGAAGACAGAGGTCTATTTCACCTGCTACTCTTGAGAAGGCCATGTACCTTGTTTAGGGCACAGAATTTCTCAGTAGGATCAGGGCTTACCAACTTGGCTCGGCTTGCCAGCCAGTGAGCCCCAGGGTCCATTACTAGCTCCTCAGCACTGGGATTCTGAGTGCACACCACCATACCTGGCCTTTTGCTTGGGTTCTAGAACTTGAACTCAGGTTCTTGTGCTCACATGGGAAACACTTCACCAAAAAATCTATTTCTACAGCCCCCACAGTGGGTTCCTGATGTTTGTATGACATGTCAGGAAGTTGGTGTTTAAATTCCAAGAACGTAGGGCCCCTTTCCACATCCTGGGAGAAGTCCCAGCATGCATTCACAGGCTCACAAAGATATTTAACCACTGTCTTTTACAGGAATCATGTCTTTGCATTTTAACTTCCCTCTTTTAGGTCAGATTTGGATTGTCACTGGCATTTATACCTGTGGATTTTTCAAAATGTATCTTGGCTCATGCAAGTGGAGTTAATGATATTTTTAGTTTGAGGTTTCATGGGATATATTTATAGGGTTCAAGATCTCTTCCATGCATAGTTGTTCCTGATGGCATACAAAAGGTCAAAATAATATCCAGGAACACTCTGCTCCTCCCGTGCTGCCCCAAGCCCAGAGGCCACACGTGATCTGAATGTGTCTGTGGCATCTGGCACCAGAGTATGTAATGAGCAGAAGAAAAACGAGCCTCGGATAGAACAAAGCAACTGCCAGTCTCTGAAGCGAGGTCCTGACCACCAGTCCTATCAACTCGTCCACACTGCACAGTGTGGCTTCTCTCCTGTCATGAATATGCTTGATAAGGAAATAAGTGAAATTATAAACGCACCTTCCACGTCAATGATCACCCTGTGAAGTGGAAATGCTGGTATTGAAGACCTGAAATTACAGCAGTGAATATTTCTGTATATAAATCACTTGTTTTCCATCTCCTAGTTCCAATAATAAAGATGTATTTCAGCCAACTATGCTAGAAAGAAAACTAAGGGGTATTTTTTCTACATAGGGAAAATATTGCAGAACTACTGTCACCTGACAACCAGAGAATACACTGTCAAAAACATCCGTGAGACGGCTCTGTCATTAATGTGGGGCGCAACACACTTATTCTCCTAGTTTGTATCTCTATTACTGTGAGGGAATGGACCCAACCAGACTGGACTCAACTGGATGCAGCATAGGGACGCTGCTGATGGAGTCATGGAGAGCTGTCTCTCAGAACAGGGTGTAAGGACAAGAGCTGAAAGTGGGGTGGAAGGGGTTCACATGACCTGCCTGTGGTGGTACCCACGGCAGAGGAGGGACTCGGGTCCCCACTCCTTACCATGGAACTATTTGCTCCTGATAGATCCTGGGGAAATCAATGCTTTCATTGTACACTGTGATGACCCAGCAGCTCCAAAGGGCAGTTCCAACCCAATGGTCACACAGGTGATCCTACTTAAACAAAATGGGTCACACTATAAAACCAAAGTCATGAGCCAGAAAAGGACTGCTAGGACTTGGGTGTGTGGAATTGACAGAGGTAGGAAGGAGAAAAGAGAGAGTGGATGGAAAGAGTGATCATGATGCATTATAGATGTTCATAAAATTGTTAAATAACAAAATTGATAAATAATTTAAAATGGTCCAGTGAAATGGTTCAGCTGGTAAAGATACTTGCCACAAGCCTGTAAATTCACACGGTAGAAGGAAGAAACAGACTGTGGAAAGTCTATTCAGATTTCCACATAGGGGTCATGACATACACATGCCCACACCCATACACACAAATAAATAACAAATGTAAAATAAATTTTTAAAAAATTAATAAAAAATATATCCTATTAAAAGCAACAGTAGTTCCTTTTGTTTACATAAAATCCGAATTTTACAACATAGAGGTTTGAGATGGTTTTTATCCCAACATAACAAATTCACAATGTGGTGGATTGAGTGAGAATCGCCCTGATAGGCTCAACATTTGAGCACTTGGTCCCCAGTTGGCGGTGCTGTTTGGGGACACCATGAAGCCTTTAGGAGGTGAGCCGAGGGCAGGCTTTGAGGTTTCACAGCCTCGGCCCATTCCTGTCCTCCTTTCTCTGCGTTCAGTATGTGAATGAGAGGGTAAGCAGCCAGTGTCTCGGCTCCTGCTCTCACTCTGTCCCTGCCATGATGGTCTCTGTCCCTCTGGAGCCATAAGTCAAATTAAACACCTTCTCCCCTGACTGCTTTTTTTCAAGGTATTTTATCCTGGCACAAGATAGGAAATTTAACAGGAGAAGGCTGCAACCTAGTCCAGGCCAGCTTCAGGAAGATCATCTGCACTTCACCAAGACTGCCTTCTATTTGCCAGGCTCTGGAGGGCATGTGCCTCATGGGGTTTCATTTTCTACTCCATGATCCCATACCACAAAACAAGTAAGCTAAGTGGACAGAAGAACTGGAAATCGACAGTGCCAGTCATGGTGTTCATCAACATTTCTGTGTGGTGCAGAGTCTACGAAGCGGAAACCTTCAGAACCTTTGACTACTGCTGAACCCGCTCAGCAAAATCGCCAGTGATTTCCTATAAGTGCACCTTACCAACTGCCCTCTCTGTAGTTCCAGCCATTAAGGAAATGCACGTGTGCTTGCCCGGTTATTTCTACACCGGTGCTAGGCAGGGCAGGGCACTTTTACATTTATTTAGCTCACTGTTTAATAAGAGGACATTGTCCTGGAATAAGAAAAAAAAAAAAAAAACAACAGAAGAAGAAGGAGCCAATTCCCTCCACCTTGTCAGCTTCCTGGGGCATATGTGGTACTTTCTGAGGATGGCAGAATCAGCAGGGTTGAGGTCTCTGCTCTGGATCCAGGACAGAACAACCCCATCCAGTGAAATGGTTAAGAGGCTGCTGCGAACACCTGCATTTCAAGGGGCCACATTCCCTCGAGGTGTGGGACAGGGAGAATTATAAAGTACTGGCATCAAGAGCTGTTAAGAAATGGCACATCCCAGAGGAACCAAAGCTTAGTACAAGATAGAGAAAGGGGGAAAATAAAGAGAAGCCACCTCTGTGGTTTTCCTACCTAGGAAAGAAATACAAAAGCTTCTAACTGCATTTCCTGCCCCTGATCTGCACACGGAAAAGCATGGTATCTTCGTTGGTTGACTTTCTCTTAGGAACTCCAAGGAGCTTTTGAGGAGCTGTCATTTCCAACCACCAGCTTCACTGAGCAGGAGCATCCCCTTGGAGGGGCAGCCTTTCAGGACACGTTGTCTTTCCATTAACAGAACAATCCACACAGCGAAGCATTCAAATACATCTTGCTGTCAGTGTTTACCATCTGAAGTGATTATACCACTCACTGATGCCCAGAACATGGAGTTTCTCTCTTAAAACACAATTCAAGAGTGCATTGAGCGGACACCCAAAGGGGATGAAGTAAGACAGAAACATATTAACTTGTGCTTGCAAGTGGCCTCCCAGAAATTCCCAGAGAAAAAGAGCAATAGGATGATCAGCCCCTAGCAATGTGTGCACTCCCTGCTGAGCCTTGCTGAGCGGCTTTGCTGGGGACAAAACCTTCCCTTCCTGTTTCTTCCTCGAAGAGTTAGAGTTGGTATTTTAATTAACTGCACCAGATCACGAATCACCCCTGAGCTTCACCTTAAGATCTCAGCCTAACGATGAGGAAACCAAGTTCACTGAGGTTAAGTGACTTGTTTCTCTCAGACCAGATGGCTAATCAAACGGCACTCAGATCACAGTCCTTTGGACACCGAATCCAGGGCTGTCTCTGCAAGAGTGCCAGGTCCCAGCCAAACACAGACACTCAAAAGACTGTCAGCAGCTGGTCCTGTCAGGATTCTGAGTTGAAAGCTGCACTTGAAAAGGTTTGAGGACTCTAGACATGGGATGCCATTGAGACTCTGTAACTGTCATCCTCAAACCTGAGCTGGATGAACGCAGTACACATGTGCTGTGGTGTAGTCCTCTAAGCTGTGACCTGAGTAGGCAACCCCAGGGGAGTGTGAACTGCCAGGTGCTCCTGTACACACACACACACACACACACACACAACTGGGCACATCAAAGTCAATAGTAGATTATTTTATGTAAACTATCTATAGGTTTGGAAAACTTTTAGGTAGCAATCATCCATGTGCTGTGAAAAGAAGCAACTAAATTGAACCCACATTATCTTCTTATACAGCAGAGAATGTGGGGTATTTTAAAGTTAAATTTGTATTCTCTTGTCTTCCTCCCTCTTTGTGCCTTCCTATGGTGACAGGAAGGCGGAGGTCACTCCATTCCACTGTCAATTTCAGGATATTCTGAAAGGAAGGAGGAAAAAAGAAACAAAAAGAAGGAAAGAAAAGCTGGATAGTGTGGTGTACGCCTTCAAGGCTCACACCTGTAACCCAGCACTTGAAAGGCTGAGGCGGGGAGTTTGACGTGAGTTTGAGGCCAGCCTGGATGAGACTTTGTGGTGATTTAAATGAGCTGCTCTCCACAACCCTCTGGCATTGGAGTACTTGGTCCCCAGTTGGTGAATATTTGGAGAGAATTAGAAGGTGTGGTCCTGCTAAAGGGAACGAGGGTGGGCTTTGAGGTTTCAGAAGACTCCCTGTGTTTTGAGAGAGATTGTCTGTCTCTCAACTTCCTGTTTGTGGTTAGAGACATGGGCTCCCATCTGCCGTTCCAGCCTCCAGGACTGCCTGTTGCCTGTGGCCTGCCATCTCTACTCAGCCATCAGGGACTCTAATTCCCTGGAACCATAAGCTCCAAATGAACTTCTTCTATAAGTTGCCTTGATGGTGGCAATTTATCACAGTGACAGGAAAATAACTATGATAGACACATCTCACAAGAGTGAAAAGCGAGGCTCTCAGATGTCTGTAATCCCATCTCCAGGAGCTCCAATGCCTCTGGCCTCCATGACATGCCTCCTCCATACAGAGACACACAATTCAATTTAATCTTTACAAAAAGCAAAAGGGGGAGGGATGAGGGGCATCTGTGGTTGGTATGTGGAATGACTAAAAAATTTCTTAACAAAAAAAAAAAAAAGAAAAAGTTATTCCCTTATTCATTTAGGAAATAAAATAGACTTCCAGGAAGAAAAAGAAAGTAAAAGGGGGGACTGGAAGAATGGGAACCAAAAAGGGAAGGCAGGGAAAAGACGCAAAAAGCAAAGTAGAAACTCTACCTAAGAGTGTAAATACTTCGTTATCATGGTAAAGACATTTTCCTTTTCCAGACAAGGTCTCATAGAACCCCGGCTAGTCTTGCCCTCCTTATATAGCTGAGGATAACCCTGGCTAGTCTTGAACTCTTTCTGTAGCCAAGGATAACCCTGGCTAGTCTTGAACTCCTTCTGTAGCTGAGGATAACCTTGAACTTCTGACCATCCTTTTTCCATCTCTAACTTCTGGGATTGGAAGCACAAACAGCCCCCTCAGGTTATGAGGTCCTGAGGATTACATCCAGGACTTCATGCTTGTTATGCAAGACCATACCAGCTGAGCTTCATCTCCAACAGTGATGTGTTTAATAGACTCATGAATTCCCATGTGAGCACAGGCCTGCTTATGTGATATAGGGGGGAGGGAGGAAAAGAGAACTCCCAGACAGGTGGGGGGTCAAGAGAATTGGAAGAGAGAGCCAAGAGCAAAAATTCCAGTCATCCCACTGGCCGTTTAAGAATGGGTGCCCTTTCCTCCTAATTAGCTAGCCAAACACCATTAACTCTCACAAACACACCTAAGATCAGTATCCCTTTCCTTCAATTCTTTCCAAGGAAAGTCAGTCACTAGGAAAACAGAAGCCTGGGAATTTGGGAATCTTCTGCTCTTTCCTTAGTAAGAACATACTCAGTGACACCAAACAAAAAACAAATCACATTCCTTAAAAGAAATGGATTCCCAGCAATGTCTCCTCCCTGAGAAGTTGTCTGGGCTAATGTTACTTGAGTCACATAGAGGGTAAAGCTGCCTGGCTGCTCTACACAGTTAGGTTGCCAAGGAAGGCAAGGGACGGAGGGACAAACAGACAGGTCAAGGACACCACCAATGTTCTTTGTGACCTCAGCCTTCACTACGAGCTTTCCTTTTTATAGGAAAACCATGGTGAACTTGGTTATTGAAGATGAACTTTTAGTCCATATCCCTGGAAGGTAACGTGTCCTCTGGGAAGTCATTGCTCATTTTGAAGTATATGCTCTACATCGTTTCATTGTAAGACTCTTCATCTGGAGTGGAGTTGGGGCTGGGCTGGTGGACTGCTTGTCTAAGATGTACCAAGCTGTGGGTTTGATTCCTAGCACCATGTAAACAGAGCATAGTGACTCACACCTGTAATCCCAGTACAAGTAAAAATTCTTAGCAGTTTAAAGCCATCCTCAGACTCACAGCCAAGGATTCATGACTTTCTTGAAATCAAACAAAACAAAAAACCCAACCTTTTATTTATACATCAAGAATACAGACACTGTTACAGCAGATATAATGAAAGACAAACACAATCAACGGTAGCGTGTTATAGACTGCCCATGGGAAGCAAATGAATCATAAGAGCTTGGGACACCAGTCAAGGCAATAAGACTCTACAAGATTGCCATGTGAGTCCTGTTGAATCCTTCCTGGCCTTACTTCTATTTACCAGTGTTTCTACAATGGGCAGAAAATCACTCTGGCCCCATTAAAAGAGCATTTTTCATTTTCCACCCACCTAGGTCACTGCCACATATCTTAGGTAGTCACCTGGAGTCCTGTAGGCCAGCAAAGTACCAATCCTATAGGAAGTACCAATGCTACAGGAAGTACCATCCTACAGGAAGTACCAATCCTATAGGAAGTACCAACCCTACAGGAAGTAGTACCAATCCTACAGGAAGTAGTACCAATCCTACAGGAAGTGGAAGGGATATAGAACATTCATCATCACCCAAGGCACAGGCCCTATTCCTCCAGGACAGGAAGAACAGATCCTTCTGTCTGTCACAGCTAGTACCTCCATTCTGGTTGGGACTCTTCAATGGCAGCAACTAAGTGAGGTGTAGGCAAGATGTGAAGGCTTCACAGAAAACAGTCTAAATCAGCAGGAAGAAGGGAGGGACCACAAAACTCCAGTGTCCCAGAGAAGGAGGAACATTTTTCATGGGATTGTCTGTATGGGCTGTGACCTTGTGAACTCGAAAGGGATGTTTTCTCTAGGGAAGCTACTTTCCTGACACATGGTGCTCCTCATCCTGAACACTTATGCTGTTAAGTGTGTATGTGCTTTTCCCATTAGAAGCATCCTATCCACATGAGAACAACAATTTGGGAATCTGAGGGAAAGTAAGTACCTTAAGGCTCCAAGAACAGGCTAAGTGGAGTGGCATGTGCTCAAGAAGCTAATGAGCAGGAAGGGTCACTTGAGCCCAGGAGTTTGAAGCCAGCTTGGGCAACATAGTAAGACTATGTATAGAAATTCAAAACAAAAACAAAACAAAGAATAATTGATGTTCCACCCGATGGTTCTAGCCAGGTCTTTAACTCTAGGCTCGCCATGTGCTAGCTGCTCTTCCAAATGCCCATTGCCAAGTACATAGAATTGTTTACACTGCTTGGAGCTATTTATCAATAGTAACAATAGGAAAACACAGGATAGATGGTGTGTTCTATTAACAATGAACACAAAGATGTCACAGAAGTTGTCCTTACCATAAAGCTATCACAGAGAGACGCAAATTTCCATTGAGACCATGGCTGTCAGTCCATCTCACAGATGACAGCACAGTGTTCCACTCATCCACCCACTGAACCACTATCTATTTAACTTTTTGTTCCACCTGGGGTAGGGGATGGCGCAGTGGAGGAGACAGGACCTCCATCATTGATAGGTGATATGTTGGTGTATGCATCTATTGGTTGGAATCTGAGAGCTTACAGGTGGGAGAAATGTCTGGGGTCCTAAGAAATATTTTAGAATTATAAGAGAAAATGTTTGATGGGCTTTCCTGTCCATTACCCAACTATAAAAACAGCTGAACTAAAAACATGTAGAGAGACCATTCAACTAGGTAAACTAACTAGGAATCCTCAACCCCTGACTTTTGATATCTGGGGCCACATAGTTCTTTCTGGGGGTTGGGGCCAGGGAACCTTGGCCTGAGTCTTGTTCTGTGTTTGGCAAGGCTCCTAGTTTCCACCTAGAAGAAACGAGTAGCACCCCTCTCCTGATGTGGTAAATAAGTATGTCTCTAGACATGCCACACATCCCTAGGGGGTAAAATTGCCTCCAGCTGAGTAACAGATGAGATCAGTGTGGAAACAGAAGGCTGCTAAGGTCTCTTCAAACTCAGATTCTGGGACATTGAGAAGTAGGGAATAAGGAGAAGGAAGGGTGTACATTCACTGTCCCTTCAGACAAGCTTTGCAAAATATCAGGGACTAACGCCAAAGAATCTAGTGATTTACATTTCCTCCTGGACCCAGCAGGCTTTCCACATCTGTTTTCTTCTTCTGGTGCCAGGCATTGAACCCAGGGCCATACAAGTGCTCTGCCACTGATCTACAGTCCCAGCTCTACCTTTGATTATGATGGAAAGCCCAAACAGAAACACCTTTCATATTTACTACATACATATTTACCATATATATATTTACCTTACACACGCACACATAAAATCACGTGTGCCTCCACTTTGTTCAGAAATTTTCCTTCCCCTAAAACCACTGGTAAGGAGGACAAAGAATGGGAGCAGAGTGGGCCCAGTGATTAATTGCCTCTGTGGAACAGCAGTGCAGCAGCTGTGTCTGCCAAGTGGCCCTGGGACCCATAATTAACTCAGAAGGTCTTCCAGGGGGAATCACACCAGAAGCCAAAGGGATCTAATTAAAACCCTTGCAGTTTCAAAGGTGCTGAAGTCCTAGATTCCTAACCAAATGTAGCTTTTGCATGGAACGGCCAGTGCTCGCTTCTGCCCAGTATCTTGGATAACCTGAGTTTATCTTCAACATGGATGCAAACTTTTAAAAAACATAATGAAAAGCAAGGTGCATGGGTGGCTTCTGCTGTGAAAAGAACAGGCTATGAATGTTCTCACATGCAGGGAAAATTTCACAAGGAACTGAGGAAATGGTGGCTTCATCTAGGTGTGGTGACACTTAGCACAGAAGTGCCCTCACTGGACAGCCCCCGTCCAGTGAGATTTTGTGCATGCATGTATCTTATTTTATAGCAATGACCAGCCATCATGCAAAAACCTGGCAAGAATAGCCTTTGCTACAATGAAAAGTAGGGAAGCAAGTGTAAGATGAATATATTAATTTGTTTGTTTATTTGTTTTTAATCTTTCCACTTTAAGTGATAGAAAGTGTCACCTATAGTTTTGGGGTTTAACAATTAAGTATTAGGCTTTTCCCACAAATGTGAAATAAACATGTTTTGATGCTATACTGGGTAGCTTATGTATATGAGCTGAGTGGAACCTTCAAAACCCTGAGAAGAAGGTTATCCGTTCTCATATTAATTAAAGGACCTGCTCAAGGTTACTGACTTGGTTAAAGAGCCACAGTGAGATTTGAGTTTGATGCCAAATCCTACTGTTCACACTCCTTCACCTCCCTTCAGAACACTTGGTGAAAGGGTCCCTTAAGGTCACTGGTTCTGGCTTCCTAGGACTATTAGGAGAGATCAGTGGCCTTTGTCGGCTGGAACCAGGCACACTCCATATGACAGTGGGTATGTTGGTAAGAGAGGGGGCCATCCTGTGTCAAGGTTTATATGACCTCTGACCTCAGGAAGCAGAGACAGATACCTTTGCTCAGCACACTCTCATCCTTTACCAGACCATCCTGGCAGCTTTACGCTGGCTATTCTGTCTGAAGACTGAGGCTCAGTGTTTAGCTTCCTGTTGGCCTCTGCGAACCATCCATTTCCCCATCTTTAAGCATTTCAGCCTCTTAATTCTTTAACTAAACATCCTTTCCTTTTGCAAACCCTTCAGAATTATTCTCTATTGCTAATACTACAGCGAGAGTCATGAAGGAGTGTGTGAGGGCAAGTGCAGTCCGCCTTCCTCAGAACTGTAGTTTCTGGAACTCAGATTGCTCTAGCGGATGGAAAAGAAGGGGCAGGCGTGGGGGAAGGAATGGCTTCTGTTCCTTCCTCACCCTCTGGGCTTCGTGCATGCTAAGCAAATGTCTGTTGAATGAGCTGCCTCTAGGAGCCTTTAAGTCATAATATTGCATTGCTAAACTTCCTCTGTGCAGAGGCCCCACCACTAACTGACGAGCTATGGCAGGTGATGGCTACTGGGGAAGGGAGAATCATTTTTACTGGGGGACATGACTACCGGTAAGTGGCCCACAGCCCAGTGGATGCCCCCACACCGTGTGCTTACCAGTAAGTGGCCCACACCCCAGTGGATGTCCCCACACCGTGTGCTTACCAGTAAGTGGCCCACACCCCAGTGGATGCCCCCACACCATGTGCTTATGGGAAGCACTAACTGGACTCAGCAGGTTAAAGTATAATGACTAATTAACTTTAAAAGAAAAAACATGAGGTTTTGAGGAAGATGAGCTAGAAGGTTCAGGTGGATGTTGGAAGACAGAAAAATGAGACGTGGGGTTGACCAAGAAACATTGCAGCATGTACAAAATTCTCTAAGACTTTTTAAAGAATCATCAAGATTGAAAACGGTAATCTTAAAAAACAACAACAACAACAAAAACAAAAAACAAATCTGCCCTTTGTAAAACAGTGGCCCTCATCCCTCCATGTCAGACCTTCGCCCACCTCCAGTCCAGATGTACCAAGAAAGAAGGATGACTGAGGGTGTTCTGACAACAGCTGGCCCCAGCAGTGGCTCACCCTGAAGCCCAACGCCTGCTTGGTTCCACAAAGGTCCTCAGCTTACCTGAAACTCTGGATCATAGCAAATGTCACTGTGACTGCACAAAAGCTCTAGGAATGCGTTGGAGGCTGAGCTCAGTCATGATAAGGAGGCTGCCACACAGCCTATTTATAGGTCAGGTAACATCTCAAGTCTGGTGCAACTGGAGGATTGACTGTTTTCCCAAGCACATGCCTGGCTTGATCCCATTTGGAACAACTCTGTAATGAGCTACTCCTGATAGGTGAGCATCACCTCTGGAGAGGGGACATCACAAGGAGACCTTGACCTTGGTCAGCACCTCTGACAGGTCTCAGGATGTCTGCTTATGTACTTAGCCCAGGAGCAGCAACCCCCCAGAGCACTTGGAAGCTCGCAGACCCTGGGTTCTGGATTTAACCACCTATCCATTTGGAAAGACTCTGAGAACGCCCTACCCTGCACAGATCACTTTTAAGTGGTATAATCAGATTCTATTGTCTGGTTGCTTTTTTTGTCCTGATAAATTTCAGACACATGAACTTCTAAATAAATCCATTAACCTTAATTAAGAAGTAAAAGGTCAGCCAGGTCTGGTGGCTCAGGGCTATGATCCCACTTGCTTCAGAGCTGAGGTAGAGGATTACATGTTCAAAGCCAGCCTGGGCAACTTTGTGAGACAGTGTCTCAAAATATAAAGTAAAACAGTAAAAGAGGGCTCAGGAAATGGCTCAGTGGCAATGTTTGTCTGGCACGTGCAATACCAGAGAAAGACATTTTCTATTTACTTGTAATTCATGTCATATTACACACACATGTATGCAGTTACACTTTCCTGGCAAGGAGAAAATTTGTTTTTCTGATATTTGTGGCACTAACTCATTAGTTTACAGGAATGCTGTGGTGCTCGAAGAGGCCTCTCTAAGCAGATAATGCTTTGGCCTTAACCAGGTACATGAAAGCCAGGAACGAGATGCCTGCTGTCACCAGCTGGTCTGGAGAGAAGGACAGCTTGGCACCCCGTTGCTCTTGCCTTCTTCTCCCCCTTTGGCAGAATTCCACCCGTGCCGCCAGACCCAGCTCAGGCTGCACGAAGGCTCCCTCACCCCTGCAACCATAGCTTGATGGGCACATCCCTCCACTGGAGCACTGGACACATTGTCCTATAATGATTATTTACCTGTCTGTCTCACTGCCAGTCCAGGAATTCCTCCCTGGGCTGTTGAACGTCCAGTGCCCAGACCTGGGCATGCCCACAGAGCAGCACATCACAGTCTACACAGACTTACTTGATTCTTCCTTGCTAAGTGCCTGGCCAGGTACTAGTAAGGAAGAGAAACTGTTGGAATATGTTGAAAATGCTGAAATATGCCAGAGAGACAGGTTCAGGAGAGCTGCATCAAAATGAGCAAGGTTAGAATCCAGCTGTGGGTGCCAGGAAGGATGCACGATAGGACAAGATCCTGAAAAACACCTCAGGTTATCTGTAACCCTCAGGAATCTGTAACCTCACAGAAATCTGTGGTCCTGGGAAATGAAATACAGGGCAGATACTGACTGGAACAAGATAAATAAAAAGTACATGGGCTTAGAGGACAAGTATGGGCAGAGTTATCCTGAGGCCATCAAGCCTGGCCAATATGAAAGGACTGCACCAGAGTGCTCACTGCTCTTGGAAAACCCTTGAACCAATACTATCAACCTATCCCTGGCTAACTCTCGTCCATTTTCCCTGGAACCCCTGCAGCTCTTCCCTGGCCTGCCTGACATAGCAAGTTAAACTGTATAGAGGAGACTGTGGCTCAGTAGAAATTTGTGCATTCTCTACATATAGCACACACGACTTGAGTCTAGCCCTATTCACCAATGTGTGTGTGTTCACATGCCTGTACATCTGCGTGTGGATGCAGAGGTTTCAGGTTGGGTGTCATCCTCAGTCGCTCCCACTTGATTTACCAAGTCAGAGTCTCTGGCTGAACCCAAACTTGATGATTTGGCTAATCGAGGAACTAGCCAGCTTTGCTGGGCTCTAAATTCCTGAAGGCTGGGTCCTCATGCCGTCATGGTAAGTGCTTTATCTGCTAAGCCCCTCCCTAGGCCTGTCCGTCAACTCTTTCACATCTCTTTGCACTTTGCTAAATTCAGCCTCTGCCTTGTCTGGCAGGGACTCAATTGTCTCCCTCCCACCTGATGGGAAAATCAGCTCACTTCCATTTATATAACCGTGGTAGATTGAATGTAGCTGGCCTCCATAACCTCACAGGAAGTGGCACTGTTAGGAGGTGTGGCCTTGTTGGAGGAAGTATGTCACTGTGGAGTTAGGCTTTCAGGTTTCCTAATGCTCAGGATGCTGCCCAGTGTCTCAGTCAACTTCCTGTTGCCTGTAAGATGTAGGACTCTCAGCTATTCCAGCACCATGTCTGCCTACATGCTGCCATGCTCCTGGTCATGATGATAGTGGACTGAACCTCTGAACTATAAGTGAGCCTCCTCAATTAAATGTTTTTTTATAAGAGTTGTTGTGGTCATGGTGTCTCTTCACAGCAACAGAAACCCAAACTAAGACAATACCTATTTTAATAATCCTGACCCAGTCTGTTCTTTCAATTCTCTTTTCAAAAACTATTTACTTTTATTATTATTTTAAATTATGTGTATGTGGAGGGGGTGAGGTTTGGAGGTTTCCATGGAGACCAGAGGCACTAGATCCTGAAGTTACAGCCAGTGTGAGTGGGCCAACATAGACGCAGGGATCTGAACTCCTGTCTTCTCCAAGAGCAGTGCATACCTACAATCACAGTGCTACCTCCTGGGGGATCAGAAGTTCGTCATCTGCAGCTGCATGAGTTGTAGGCCAGTCTAAGCATATGAGACCCTGTCCCTCCACCAAAGAAAGTCTGAGCCAGACTATACCACACCTCACACAGAGGTTAGTGCTACATTACCATCTTCAGGAAAATAACAAATTCTTGAAATTGGGAGAATTCAGCTCTTTTCACATTTTTTTGCCCAAGGACATGAAGGAGACTAAGTAATCTTGGGCACAGGGACATCCTACAAGGAACATACAATTGCCAGTCCTTCAGCTGTACTGTCCAACTCTAAGGAGTAAGTCTGAGACTCTGTGAGGCCCAGAGACACCCAGAGGAGCTTGCTCAGACATGATGGACAGGTGACTCAGCATTCAGGTGCTTCTGGACCTAACAAGAAGAGCCCGATGTCTGCCCTGTTCCTGGTCAGTGGTGCTTTCTCTCTCACAGCAAAGTGAAGCAGGGTCAGTTAAAGTATAGTTCACATTTTCATAAATCCAGACAAACTATGGGCAAATTTACATTTTCTCTTCTTTTTTCATCTTCAGCTACGGATACGACCAATGCTTTAAAAAAAGGAGGAGGAGGAGGAGGAGGAGGAGGAGGAGGAGGAGGGAGGAGGAGGAGAAGAAGAAGAAGAAGAAGAGGAGAGAAGAAGAAGAAGAAGAAGAAGAAGAAGAAGAAGAAGAAGAAGAAAGCAGCTTATTGAACATACATCAAATCTTCAGTCTAAAAGAGAGCATTCAGGAATATACTGTGGGCAGTTTGGGGGGCTGGTAGGGTGTGCATGTGTACACCAGAGCATGTAAGATATGGAAGACAGATATGTTGATCAGGAGGTGTTCATCGTGATTTTTTAAACAAGGTCATTCAGTGGGACCTGGGACTCACCAGTTAACCATGGCTGGCTATCCAGCAAGTCCCCGGGAACCTGCCTGTCTCAGTGGTCCCAGTGTTGGGATTACATGTTAGCTGATCCAGCTTTCTATGAGTCCTGGAGATTGAACTTGGACCCCTCAGGCCCTCATGCTTCTACGCATCCACTCTCACTGGAAATGCACATTTTTAAGGCCTTGATTTCATGTTCCTCACTAGTCCTCCAAATTTAAGAAGTATGCAATCTGGAAACTGGTACAGATGGGATTTGTAACAATTTACTTGATTAGTAGACTGGCAAAAACAGGCCAAAGGTGTGTATGCACGAGCATGCTCCCTGCAGCCCAATTTTTACAAAGCGAAGTCAAATTAAAACACCTAAGAATATAGTAAAAGGGAATGAGTAATTAAAAAATAAATAAAAACCACACAGACCATCCAAACCACAAATATGATACTGCCATTGATAAAGGGCTGGCATGCCTGCTTAGCTGGCATAACACACACCCAAAGTAGATTATCACACTAAGGAATAAAGTATGGGTGCCAGGGAGATGGCCCAGTGGAGAAAGTGTTTACCTTGTAAGCAAGAAGACCTGCGTTTGGATCCCCAGCTTATAAAAAGCAGGGAACTCCTGAAATTCCAGAGCTAGAAGGCAATGCCAGGGGATGCCAGAGCTCACTGCTAGCCAGCCTAGTCAGTTCAGTGAGAAACCCTTTCTCTACTAATGTGCAAAGTGGTAGGGGATGACATCTGGCTTCCACGTATGCACACGTGGGCACACACATGCAGATACCATACACGAAGAAAAAGAAAGGAATTTCAGGTTAGTATGGAGAGCATCACCCCATCTCTCCTAGAGGGACACAAAGGAGCAACTGCTGAGATGTCAGCTGTACAGTGCTGTGCATGATCTTCTTGGGGCATCCCAGATTTTTAAGGAACTAATGGAGTTTATGACTTCATGACTTGTCAAATGTTCTAGAGAGCAAGCTTGGAGACTGGAGGTTGCTACAAAACAAAGCAGCTGTTATGGGTATGAGGAAAGCTGTTTTCTGAGTTATCACAAAAGGCCTTCATTTTTGCCAAAGAGCAAAAAAGGTTCTGTGAGTCACAGAGGGCCAACTCTGTCTACTTGGCAGAGCAAGTTAAGTGAGAATTCATATAAAGAATGGTAAGAAACAAACTCTCAAAATTCTACAGAGTCCCCAAATCTCAGCATCAAAATCCTTACTTCCCTTCAGTAGACTGGCACACCCCAGAATCTGAGAAAGCCAGGAGGATCCTGACTTCCTTTCCACAGTGAGCCTGCCAGCACCTAAGATAAAGCATCACTGCCCAGACAACAAGAAAGAATTCACCAAGACAAAAACAGTGTTACTTTGAAAACAAGATAAGTTTTCAAGTGACAAGACAAAAGTCTGTATTTGGTTTGTTTGTTGTTGTTTTGAGTTTGATGTTGGGCTTTGTGTTTTGCGTATATGTGTATCTAAGTTATTTATTTGCTTGTTTCTTTACTTATTTTTAAGTGTATCGGTGTTTTGCCAGCATGCATGTTTGTGCACCATGTGTGTGCAGTGCTCCCAAAGCCAGAAGAGGACATCAGATCTTCTAGACCCGGAGTCACAGACCACTGTGAGCTGTCCTGTGGGTGCTGGGAATCAAACCCGGGTCCTCTGGAAGAGCAGCCAGAGCTCTTAACCACTGAGCCATTTTTCCAGCCCTTCTACTATATTCTGACACAATATTTTAAATTATTTACTTATTTCAGTGTGTGTGTGTGTGTGTGTGTGTGTGTGTGTGTGTGCGTGTGTGCAGGCATGTACATGCACAGTGCCAGTGTGGAAGTCAGAGAACAACTCCCAGGAGTTGCTTCTCTCTGCCACTTTGTGAGAACTGGAGATCTAGCTCAGGACTTCTCTGAGACATCTTGCTAGCTCAGTGAATATTTCTAAAGTCAGCTATGAATATAGGCTACCTAGAGTGGATGTAAAAAGTATTTCTCACTCATCCACAAATTGGAAATGTTTTTCATTGTCAATTATACAGTGTTAATTGTTTGCCTATGTTGCAGTGGGGGATGGGATGTAGCAAGAATCTTAACAGGTCTTATTAGTAGAAACAAACCTGGAGCCAGGTAACTGGAGTCAACGCTGGAAGAACAGAGAAGTAGAACAAGCCACAGCTATCTCACCTCGCCAGTTCCTCAGCTGGTCTTATTTCCTCAGACTGGAAGCCTGTGTCCTCATCCCAATGGTTCTCAGCTGAACTGCTGCTAGAAGCCTAAAAGCTTAACCAGCCAAATGCTTCTAGTTTCTGGTCCTCACACATTATATACCTTTCTGCTTTCTGCCATCACTTAGTGGGATTAAAGGTGTGAGTTACCATGCCTGGCTGTTTCCAATGTGGCCTTGAACTCACAGAGATCCAGGCAGATCTCTGCCTTTGGGATGCTAGAATTAAAGGCATGTGTGTGCCATCACTGTCTGGCCTCTATATCTAGTGGCTGTTCTGTTCTCTGACCCCAGGTAAGTTTATTATGGTACACAGTATTTTGGGGAACACAATATCACAACAGTGGAGGGGGGTGGGGGGATCCTAGATACCTACTTTACCACATACACACAAATAAATTGCAAATGGACTTAATATTTTACTAGGGAAAATGGAGCAGCATACATCTATGTTCACAGAACTTTCAAGGTAGAAGCTAGAGCTTCAAGAGTTCAAGTTCACCCTTGGCAAATAATGAGTTGAAGGCTGGCACAGGCAACATGAGACCTTGCTCCCCCACCCCCCAAAAAAACCCATAAAGAAATATAAAACTGCAAAGAATATGAAATTGCTTTAATAACCTCATGGTAGAGAATAATTTCTTAATGGGGCCAAATAGTTCAAATCATAAAGGAAAAAATATTTCAAACCACACTGACTACATTTAAATTTAAAATTTCTATTAATGAAACTCCCACCATAAAGAGAAGTAAATTAGAAGATATGTCAAATATATAACTGACAAAGAATTGGTACCCAGAATTTATAAACATCTACAAATAATTTTTAAAGTTATTTTTACATTTATTTATTTGTGAGTTTGTGTGTGTGTGAGTGCATGCATGTGTGTGCACATACATGAGGGTGAGACACATGTGTGCTAGGGCATATGTGTGGAGGTCAGAAGACAACTTGCAGGAGTCAGTTTTCTCTTTCCACCAAGTAGTACAGTGAACTCAGGTTGTCAAGCTTAGCAGCATGTGCCTTTACCCACTGAACCATCTTGCTGGTTCTACACATTTTTTAAATGACAAAAAAAAATTCACAGGAAAATGTATAAAGATATAAATAGGTCATTCCAAAAAGGAAAAAAACAGTAAGTATAATTACAGGAAAAGGTGTACTGTGTAGCAATTTCCTCTGAAACAAAATGTCCATCTTGGAAGCAAGCTCCTTAAGTTGCAGGGTGTTAAGCGGGGAGTGAGGCAACAGAATGATCTAAGCAGAAGTGAACCATTCCACTCAGCAGGGATACTCATTAAGTTCAGGAAATAAGCAACTCAATAGCATCAGGAAGTCCCTGAAACTGAACAAATTCAGCAGGATCTCCTCTTCCCAAGGTTATATAAGTCATATGGACTACTGAGAGACTCTCAGACAAGCTGAGCTGTCCAGAAGAGGCAGAGGACCACTTTGCTGCCTGAGGAGGTTCAGACCATCTGAGCTACCTGGAAAGGACACTCTCCAGCCTGTTGAGCTGCCTATAGGCAGTGCAGCACACTCCAGGTTTCCAGCTTTCATTGGCCTCCAGTCATGCTGGGGTGGGCTTTGGCAATGTGGCAGTCTTTGGGTCATTTCTGCTCCTTTAAGTAACCCTAACCCACATCCCTATAAGTAACCCCAATAAAACTCATTGATTCAACAAGTTGGACTTGGGTAACATCTCTACTTTGGTTTGTTGTCAGATCCCTATTAGGTGGGCATGCCTCCCCAGGAACAGTATCACGTAATGTCTCGTTCAGACTTTTCAGCCACTGGGAAATGCCAGTTAAAGCTAGAGTGAGATATGACCCCATACTCAAGCCTGATGAGGCTAGTGTTGGTTGTGTGGAGAAATGAGTGTGTTTTTTACACTATGGGTAAGGTAAACCCACACAAGGGCTTTGGAGGACAAATTGTGAATAGCTGGTGAAAGGGAAAGCCACAAACCGCAAGCCCCAGTAGTTCCTCTTGGTCTGCTCACCCTACCTCAGGCAACATGGGTGTTCAGTGAATCACAGGCAAGAAAATAGAGTGATAGTGCCTCTAAACATCCATCAACAGCAAGAACAGATAGATTCTGACACAGCCGAAAACACCACAAGGCAGCAGAGAAGAGAACAACCTGGGCTCGGTGGCATGCTTACTTTCCAACTTCTTGGGAGGCTAAAGCAGAGGATCACTGGAGCCTAGGCATTTGGGGCCAGCCTAGACAATATAGTGAGAAGGCCAATTCCTTAAAAATTAAAAAGGAAGGAGGGAGGGAGGAAAGGAGGGAGATAGGAAAGAATGGACAGGAATGAACTATAGAAACATGTATGAACATGATTAATCTCAGAGACAGGAAAGGAAGAGAAGCAGATGGAGGAAAGAGCTGTGTGTGCCCTCACACAGGAGTAAAACCATGCAAACCACTGCCATACAGCATTGTTGACTGACACGCAGGTAGAAATACTTTAGAAACATGGCAGTGGTAACACCAAATTCAGGACAGTAATTACTTCTGGAGAGAAGAGACTAGATTTGCAGGAGGGTCCTGTTAAGGAATTCAACCATATCGCTTCATTTTTTTTAAATGTCAAAGCCAAGTATGAGAAAACTGGAGAATCCTACACAGCAAGGTACATACCTGGCCTTTCCTATTCTTTCCCGTGTGTTCTTACTTTAAGGTGTTTGTGATGTGATGTTTGCAGCTGTAGTCAGGAGGACTCGGTGTCTACCAAGCAGCACTCCTCTGATGCACACACAGGTACCTCCCAGCTACTGAGTCATAGCAATAACATTGACTATGCTAAGCACCTTTAAGATTGGGCCTCTGTTCCTCACTGTACTTTGCTTTTATTACTTTATTTTGTCAGTGAGGAAACTGAGGCATAGATGAGTTCTTCAACTAAGGTATCTCAATGAGCAAATGGCAGTATGACCCTGGGAGAACTCCTAAACTATCACTGGCTACTTGCTTTCTGTCCTCAAGCCCAAGAGTATACAGGGATTCCCATTGCCACCCTGGCCCCATAACTGACATCCTCAAACTCCGGGACATCCCAGAAACAAAGTCCCTTAAAAAATATCAAGGCTTCTGTTGCGTCATGACTGGAGCTAAATCAAATGTCCCCAGGCACCAGATGTTGATATAATTTACACCGTCTGATTGAAACAAACAGCCGAGTGAGTGTTTAAGACCTTGACGGTGAATGCTGTCGACTGCCTTTGGGACCCAGAATGTGGGAAACTGCGGAGCTCAGCTCAGGAACAGCAGTAACCTCAGGGTGTTTCTTAAACCCAAGTCTGAGAAAATGAGACTGTGACTCTGTTATGGGGAACAAGAATTCAGCATTTTGAAAAAGCCCCCTTCTGACCACTTTGCCCTCTGGCTAGCTGTCCAGCCGTTAGGTCAATTATTAGTGAAACTCTGAGCCAGCTGAAGAGTCACAGTTCCCTGGCCCTTGGAGCCGCTTCTCTGGAATACACACGCTTTGAGACCAGAGGTAGCACATCAGCAAACTCATCTCATCCAAACGAAACAACTTCTGTCAGTAGTTTTCCACTCTTCATCAAAAAACGGCTGTACTGTTTATATAGCAAGTTGTGTTTCTCTTCTAAATTAACGTGTATGCAAGGACTCTGTTCCTTGAAGGGAAGCGTGGAATATAAACAGCTGTTTCCTATACTCAGCGCCCAGTTCCACCTCCACAGGAGCTGCTGAGCTGTGATCAGTCTCCACAGTGTCCCAAGACTCAACTCCATCCCAGACAGTTTATATAACTGAACCATAAATTAAACAAATGCAAGTGAATTTATATAAATTCATAAGGAACCCACAGGCCACTCAGAAGCCTCTATCGATGCACAATAACCATATTTCTAAATAAACCTCCTGCCTCTATGCTCAGTTCATCTTCCTATCCTTAGTTTTTGAACTAGAGGACACCATTTGATCTTTAAGTGTTTCAAAGAATCTTCAGTGTATTTTCCTGTACCGCATAGTTGTGAAACCATCATTGCTCTATAATTCCAGAACATAGCTATTGCCACAAAAGACACCTTGTACTGGTTATGTTGACAATCAATCCCTAGTCTTCCCTCTCTAGTCTGCTTACTGATTCTATTCTGGGTATTTTCTAGACATGGAATCATAAGGCATGCTGACATTAGTTTCTAGTTTCACTAAGCAAGCTCCATTCCTATTATAGTGTGTTTCAAGACTTCATTACTTTCACTGCTAAATATTATACCACTGGTTGTATATACATTGTTTATCTATTCATTATGCTATGAATTCTGAATTATTTCAAGCATTTTTGCTCTGCTGAATGTTTCCATAAACATTTACAGACAAATTGTGTGTTATCCTTACACACATGTACAGATGATGTGTGTGCAGGTGAATGAGCACACATGTGTATGGAGGCCAGAGGATAAGCCCTGCTGATGTTCTTTTGTGATGTTACTTTATTAATTCGTATGTTTTTATACAGCCTCTCACTGCCCTGAGACTCACCAAGTGGGCGAGTGTGGCAGGGCACTGAGCCCCAGGAATCTGCCTGCCTTGGCTTCCCCAGCACTGGGCTTACAATGGTGGGCCACCACACAGCTTGTTTTTCACTCAGGTTCTGGGGAGCAAAGCCAGTTCCCCAGGACAGAGGCGTGCTTGGGCTTCTTGGTTTTATAGCTTGAAGTTAAACCAGCTAAGTCACATGACAAACTTGTCACTTAGGATGTGAGACTTAACTTTTGGGGAGGTTCACACTCCACCTTTGTTTTTTGAGATGAGGTCTCTCACTGACCCTTGGGCTCACCAGTCTGTCTGTACAACCTGGACAGTGAGCTGGGGACCCACCTGTCTGTCTCTTCTCCACAGTGCTGGATTGAAGGCATGCACCACCATATCTGGCCTTTTGTTTAGTTATTTTAATGGGTGTGGGAGATCTGAACTCAGATCTTTGTGCTCTGGCAGCAAGCAGTTTATTTGTGCACCTGAGCCCTCCACAGCCCCCAGTTAAATTAGTTTAATGTTCCTCTCCCCCAATCTATATTATTGCATTCATCTAGTATAAATATAATAATAAAGAATATGCTAGAATCACAGATCATATAATAGACTCTTGAAAGCCACACAGGATCATATTGCATAGGGCCATGAAGTGAACTCAGAGAATCTGGATGTTTCTGTGTGAACAAAAATAATTTAGAAGCTTTCTGAGCAAGGGACAACAGGTACCATTTTAGTGATTATTTGAGATGAGTGGGTGGCCTGTGTTGGGTACTGATGTTAATAGGGCTGGCATTCAAGAACAGAGAGGTGGGCCTAAGTAAAGGCTGCAGGGAAGAGTGAAGGGGTTCCGCCTACCCTATCCTTCCTGCCTGGCTACTGGCCGACCAGCACTTTATTTATTTTAGCCAATCAGAGCAACACATTTGACATACAGATCACCCCACAGCAAAATACTGTAACTCAAAGCTCATATAACTCTGTGGCCTCTAACTCAGCCACTATAATGCTGCACCCCAAGTAAAAACATGCCCTTTGAAGATCTGAAGTTTAGTCTCTGGAATTAATTTAATCAGCCATACTAAACAATTTAAAACTCAGACTTCTTGTAGCATGCTGAGCTGAAGTTGTTTATTTTCATTCTGAACTGGAACCTGCTGAGAGGAATTCTTAGGGATGTCACACCCCATTTTCTTCAGCACCCTAGGAACACAAGTGATGTCTGGGAAAACTGACTTACAACATTCAAGTTCTGTCATTTTATAATTAGATGAAGGACTTGTTTGCTCCCAATAACTAGCACACTCCATAGAGCTGCCAAATCCAACCTATGGTAGTTTGAATACAATTGGCCCCCCCATAAGCTCATAGGGAGTGGCATTATTAGGAGGTATGGCCTTGTCAGAAGAAGGTATCACTGTGGGATGGGTTTTGAGGTCTCACATATGCTCAAGCCACATCTAGTGTCCCAGTTCACTTCCTGTTGCCTTCAGATCAAGTTGTAGAATTCTCAGCTCCTTCTCCAGCACAATGTCTGCCTGCATGTTGCCATGTTCCACCATGATGATAATGGACTGAGCCTCTGAACTATAAGCCACCCAATTAAATGTTTTCCTTTGTAAGAGTTGCTATGGTCATTGTGTCTCTTCACAGCAATAGAAACCCTAACTAAGACAGATGTTACCACAAGGGACAGGGTATTGCTGAGGTAGGCATGACCATGGTTTTGTTTTGAGGAATTTGAACTTTGGGTCTTTGGGTTAGGAAAGCAGCGGAATGCTTTAAGGACTGCTCAATGGGCCGTACCAGCAGAAGCATGGAAGATTGGAACTGTGGGGCCTGGCTCAAGAAGTTCCAGAGGCAAAGCATTTTAGTATGTTGTCTAGAGATCCTTCTTATGATATTTTGGTCAAGAATGTGGGTGCTTTTTGCCCTTGTCTGAAAAGTCTGCCTGAGGCTGAAGTGAAGAGGTTTTGGATTAATTTTATTGGCTAAGGACATCTCAAAACAGGCCAATATAGCCTCTGTTGTGTGCTTACTAGTGGTAACTCTAATGAAGATTTATAATGAAAGGGAGCAAGCTGAGCAGGGAAAATACAAAAGTACACTTTGAGGAGAAAAAGAGCACTGGGAAGTGGAATGGAGCTAAATTCTGTGTTCAAGGAGATAAACAGATTAAGAAATGGAATAAAGGGAGTGGTGACCTCAGGGCAAGACTCCACCCAGCTAAATTTCCAACTTCTGAAAAGTTAAAGATTAAGAACAGATTAGAGCTGGGTGTGGTGGTACACCCCTTTAATCCCAAAACCCAGAAAGCAGAGACAGGCAGGTCTCTGAGTTTGAGGGCAGTCTACAGATCGTTTCTGGACTGCCAAGCTTAGACAGTGAAGGACAAAAAGCTGGTGAAGATGTAATTGAACAAGAGGGCCATGTTCCAGCCCCAGTGAGCCATGGAATTTGGCAGTTTGGGCAATGTGGTTCTGGCTTTAAGGATAGAAGGAAGAGGCTATGGAATTTGTCTCAGCAACTAAAGAAAGCCACTGAGGCCAGGCATGTGTCAGGGATGTCTTTGAATAGAGGTCCAGAGAGGTCATTGTGTGAAGCTGTGAAGAAGCCTGGATTGCCTTGGAGAACCTAAGATGTTAGAGATGCCAGAGTTATGGAGTACCTGCCTATGAGAGCTGCTAGCAAGAAGTGGAACCAGCCTAAGAGAAAAAGTGTGTTGCAGTCAACAAAGCTGAAAGGAGTTGGAGATGTGAAGAGCATTTTGACATCTGACATGGAGATGAAGAATTTGGGTTTGCCTGGCTGGTTTTTGGTCTTGCTTTGGTCCAATATTTCCTCACTATGCTCCCTTGCCCTTACATTTTGGAACAATAATGTACATCCTATGCCATTATATGTTGGAAGTATGTGATCTGTTTTTTATTTTGATTTTTACAGGTGATTATAGTTAAGAGATTGCATGAATCTCAGAAGAGACTTGAATTTTGTACTTTAAAACATTGTTGAGACTCTGATAGACTATGGGGACTTTTGAAGCTTGACGAAATGCATTTTGCATTACAATATTGTTACAAGCTTATGGGGGCCAGGGAGTAGAAGGTGGTGGTTTGAATTAATTGTCCCCCATAAGCTCATAAGGAGTGGCACTATTAAGAGGTGTAGTTTTGTTGCAATAGTTATGGCCTTGGAGGAAGTGTGTCACTATTGGGTGTGGGCTTTGAGGTTTCATATATGCTCAAGCCACTCCCAGTGTCCCAGTTCACTTCCTGTTGCCTTTGGATCAAGATGTGAAACTCTCAGCTCCTTCTCCAGCACCATGTCTGCATGCACATTATCATGTTCTATGATGATGTTAATGAACTAAACTTCTAAACTGTAAGTCAGCCCAGTCAAATGCTTTCCCTTATAAGAGTTGCTGGTGTCTCTTCACAGCAATAGAAACCCTAAGACACAAGCCCTTCTGATAGTGTCTTCAGCACCTCATCTTTTGTCTCTTTGCCAACAACACCTGTCTCAGGCCCTTGAAACTTCTAGGGGTCTTGATGTTGCCCACACTAATCTCAAGTTTTCAGGCTTCAGTGATCTTCCTACCTCTGCCTCCCCAACCGCTGGGACTACAGACATGCGCCATGGAGCCTGGCTTAGGACCACATGACACCACCCTGCCACAGTTCACTGCCTCTGCCTCTTGCGACCTAACCTAAGTCATCCTTGTCTGGCTGTCCCCCAAATGCCATAAACACCATTTAGATGATGGTCTCCAACTGCTTCCAGTTCATCCAGGGAAGTCCAGACTCCAGCGATTCTCACTCAGCCCTCCACGGCCCCGTCCCTGCCCGGCTTTCCAACACCCCACCTCCTCCAGAGCAGCTTAGATTCTCTAGATCTTCATTCTGGTCAAATTGGGCTTCTGTCTCTCCAAAGGTGTCCTGTACACTCCCAGCTCACACTCTGTCCCCATCCTCTTCTTCTAGAAGCCACTCTTCCCACCTCACTACTTTCCAAATCCTGCCAATCCAGAGAGGTCTCACTCAGCTATCTGTGGAGAGAATCATTTAGGTCCACTGGGCTCAAGTCGATGTTTCAGGCTTGCCTGTGGGATATGATTCATGCCAGCAAGCTGCCATTAGAATACTGGTTACTGGATTTTCAAAAGGATTAAAGTTGAGCCTGGTGACTTCAGGACATGTTTCCTGAGGGTGAACTTTAGCATGCCTCTCACTGGGCCCACAGTAGCACCTTCCAGCTGGTAAAAAAATGTAACAAATATCTGAAAACCCAGTATATATACTAAAAAGGTTTAGAAGGCTCTTGGTGGCAATAGTTTTTTCAAACATTTTATTTCATCGTGTGTGTGTGTGTGTGTGTGTGTGTGTGTGTGTGTGTGTGTGTGTGTGTGTAAGCACGTGTGTGGAAGTCAGAGAGCTCATATAAAGCAGTTGTCTCCTTCTTTCATGCATGTCTGGGGGACTGAGCTCAGGTTATCAATCTTGATACCAATTTCTTTTACTTACTGAGCCACCTCACTGGCCCAGGAATAGTTTTAAGTGGACACATTACCTACACTAGTTCCAAAGAGGATTTAAACCTGCTGGGAAGACCACACATAGCACATAGTGAGTAAGCACATGCAACCTGGACTTCATCTTCACCTACAAAGTGAGTTCTAGATTCTTCAGACATTTATAGAGATACTAGACAGTCTAGAAGCCCTGATCCCAAGGATTTCCCCATGAAGCATGCTCGTGAAGTCCCTATGCTACTTAATGAACTTGTATATGGTGGAGGGAATGAGAAGCTGAGAGCTAGCTAGGCAGGCTGTTATTTGGGACAACACCAGGAGTTGTCTCAGTATAAACACTGACAGAGTACTGAGCCCATCATTTTTAAGAATAGGTCAACAAGAAGAAGATCCCATTTCTAATGTGTTCCAAGGACTTGGGAGCCAAGTGGCATCTATTAATAACTAGGCTGATCTTACAATTAAAAATGTTCAAGGAAGCTAGGCATGTTATCACAGGACTGTAATTACAGATTCAGGGGGCAGAAGCAGGAGGACTGAGGTAAGTTCAAGGCCAGCCTGGTCTATATAGTAAGTTCCAAGCCAGCTATGGCTGCACAGTAAGATTTTTCTCTCCAAATAACCAAACAAATGAAACATTGAGGTAAAAGTGCTGCTGTTGCTAAGCCAGAATATGACAAACCATGGGTACTTCCTGCCCATGCATGTGCGTCTGGCCTCAGGGACACCAGGAAGGAAGATTATGTGCACTCACCAATTTCTATATTACTGTCAAAATCTAACCTCTCTTCCCCCACACCAGGAAACTGCCCTTATTACCATTCACAGTGCAGTGCTATCTCTAAACCTACTTGTGAGGCAACATCTTTACATAATGTGCTTCAGAAGATCTGGAGTTTCCACAGAAGGAAGTTTGACAGGTGGTAGGGAGAGTTTTTCTAGAACCATTTACATGACCTTAAGTGCCCCCAGGAACCGGAAGGCACCGGGTTTGAAGTCCACTATGCCACTCGTTTGTCATCTATGAAGAAGAGCCTGGCTCTGGGGTCAGACACAAAACAAGAGCATGGCTGGCATTAGGCAAAGATCTCATAAATAAGGTTGCAATAAGTGGGCCGCAGTGACTTAATCCTCATTGCAATTCAAGGGTTGATTACCAAGCCAAGCCAAACAAAAACAATCTAATAAGAGTCTTGGCTGCCAGGATTGTATATTAAAAATAACAGCCCTGAACTACAATTTCAGTGCCTGCTTTAAAAGTAATAAAAAAATCAACCATCATTTTTATTAACCATTATTTACAACAATGAAGTGTGTGTACCAGGAAAAAATACAAAAGGCACACCAGTGACTGCTATTTAAACATAAATCCAGAGACTACATTGAGCTCAGCAGTATATAGGTGGTCTAAAATATCAAATGCCCTTAGATCTAGTAACCACCATGGGGACAGGGCACTGCTTCCAACTGGGCATTTTTACACACCCAGCTTATTGCCAGGGAGGTTAAATTAGATGCATCTGAAATAGTTTCAAATTATGTGTTCCTGGATACACAAAAAACCCTGGAAGGAGGAAGGTGCCCTGGCAGGTCCCAGACCCATCTGTGGGAGTACAGCAGCTAGAAAAGGCACCCTGGCATGTCTCAGACCCTCCCGCAGGAGTACAGCAGCTAGAAAAGGTACCCTGGCAGGTCCCAGACCCTCCTGCAGGAGTACAGCAGCTAGAAAAGGTACCCTGGCAGGTCCCAGACCCTCCTGCAGGAGTACAGCAGCTAGAAAAGGTACCCTGATATGTCTCAGATCCTCCCACAGGAGTACAGCAGCTAGAAAAGGTACCCTGGCAGGTCCCAGACCCTCCTGCAGGAGTACAGCAGCTAGAAAAGGTACCCTGGCATGTCTCAGACCCTCCCGCAGGAGTAGAGCAGCTAGAAAAGGTACCCTGGCAGGTCCCAGACCCATCTGTGGGAGTAGAGCAGCTAGAAAAGGTACCCTGGCATGTCTCAGACCCTCCCGCAGGAGAACGGCAGCTAGCACCAGCAGGAATTAAAACAAGCTCACTGTCCAGGTTGTACAGACAGACTGGTGAGCCCAAGGGTCAGTGAGAGACCTCATCTCAAAAAACAAAGGTGGAGTGTGAACCCCCCAAAAGTTAAGTCTCATATCTAAATGACAAGTTTGTCATGTGACTTAGCTGGTTTAACTTCAAGCTATAAAACCAAGAAGCCCAAGCACGCCTCTGTTCTGGGGAACTGGCTTTGCTCCCCAGAACCTGAGTGAAAAGCAAGCTGTGTGGTGGCCCACCATTGTAAGCCCAGTGCTGGGGAAGCCAAGGCAGGCAGATTCCTGGGGCTTAGTGCCCTGCCACACTCGCCCACTTGGTGAGTCTCAGGGCAGTGAAATACTGTCTAAAACGGGTCTTAAAAGAAATAGGAAGAATCTCTTTTTGAAATTTTTGATTTGCTGTCTTAGCTGGGGTCACTATTGCTGCTGTAAAACACCATGACAAAAACCAGCTTGGAGAGGAAAGGGTTTATTTCACTCACAATTCTACAATACAGTTCATCTCCAAAATTAGTCAGGGCAGGAACTCAAGCAGGGCAGGAATCTGGAGGCAGGAGCTGATGCAGAGGCCATGGCGGGGTGCTGCTTTCTGGCCTGCTCAGCCTGCTTTCTTTCTTTCTTTTCTTTCTTTCTTTCTTTCTTTCTTTCTTTCTTTCTTTCTTTCTTTCTTTCTTTCTTTCTTTCTTTCTTTCCTTTCCTTTCCTTTCCTTTCCTTTTTTTTTTTTTAAACTGAGGATCAAACCTAGGGCCCTGTGCTTGCTAGGCAAGCACTCTACCACTGAGCTAAATCCCCAACCCTCAGCCTGCTTTCTTATAGAACTCAGGACTACTAGCCCAGGGATGGTACCCACCATGGGTTGGGCCCTCCCCATCAATCATTGATTAACAAATGCCATACAGCCGGATCTTTTGTTTGGTTAGGTTTTGTTTGTTTTATTTTTTGAGACAGGATTTCTCTGTGTAGCCCTGTCTGTCCTGGAACTTGCTCTGTAGAACTTGCCTTGAATCCAGAGATTCACCAGCCTCTGCCTCCCGAGTGCTGGGATTAAAGGTATGCACCATCACGCCCTGCCCTACAGCCCAGATTTTATAGAGGCATTTTGTCAGTTGAGGTCCACTCTTTTCAGATAATTCCAGCTTGTGTCAAGCTGACATAAAATTAGCCAGCACACCTGCTAAGTAAATTCAGGCCCTTTTCTGTTTTAATTTATTTATTTTTATTCCTTTTCTCTCTTTCATTTTGTTGCTGTGTGTCCATGTTACTATGTTACACTTGGTTGTGTGTCCATGTTACTCTTGGTTGTGTGTCCATGTTACTATGCTGTGTATGTGTGTATACATATTTGCATATGAGTAGGTGCATGTGTGTATGGTAGTACATGTGTGTGCATATTTATGCATGCGTGTGTACATGCATGTGGAAGCCACATGTTGATGTCAGGAGTCTTTACCCACTTTCCTTCATTTTATTTATTGAAAGTCTCTCTCTGAAGCTTGTAGATGCAACTAGCTTCACTAATCGGCTTGCCCCAGGGACCCCCTGTCCTTACCTCCTTTGTGTTGGGATTTCAGATGGGTCACTCCATCTGTGGGCCCCCTGTGGGTTCTGGTGATCCAAATTCAAGTCCTCTTGTTTCTTTGCACAGTGCGGGCTTTTTTCAGAGCCATCTCTGGCCCACTAGACCCCCTTCTACCTTAAATTCTGAGACTCACATTATCCTCGGTAATTGTTCAATACAATGGAAGATCAAATTTCAAATTTTATAGAGGCATTCCCTAGCCTGAACCAGGCCTCAAATTTTGACCCTGCTTATTCCTCCCCCTAACTACAGGAAGGTTCTAACCTTCTATGACCAACAGGTACCAAAACAAAAACATAATTTTCAAGAACTTTCATCTCACATCTGGGATGAAGAAACGAAAAGATTAAAGATAGAATTCTAGGCCGGACAGTGAAGGGTCTCGCTAAAGACAGAGTTCAAGGCCAGGCAGTTAAGGGTCTCTAAAACCATTGCTACATCATCCAGAATACTCTCAGAGATCCAAATGATGTGGTCTTAGTGGACAGTGGATAAAAGAAATTGTTTCACACTTGTGTATTCACACAGTAAAACAATATCTCACCAACATTAGGTCAAGCTTTACCATCTAAAATGTCCTGATAGCACTGAGGATATTCAAGACTTAGAGGAACAGTGGATTTTAGAACTTCAAATGTTAATCTTCTATTAACAGCTTAGAGACTAGTCCGCAGTAGTGTACAGAGTTGACAGGTCAGGAAGGTAAGTTAGGAGCAAGAACTAGTACAGAATGTGCACTAAATATCCACCAACACTGG
The DNA here is from genome assembly GCF_903995425.1 of Onychomys torridus. Taxonomy (NCBI): domain Eukaryota; kingdom Metazoa; phylum Chordata; class Mammalia; order Rodentia; family Cricetidae; genus Onychomys; species Onychomys torridus. The sequence goes on from NC_050443.1 coordinate 176,657,227, forward strand.
ATCCTATAGTTAATTAATGAAAGAAAGTAACACAGACTTTTCGGGGTTACCTTCTAGGCAAACATCATTATTTCAAAATCCCATTTCTGGCTTTAGAGTGATTGAAGTGAAATGTTTTCTTTAGTCACTGTGGTTGGGGTTTTTTTGCTTTGTATCATAGAGGCACACTGATTTAACTTTCTTAAGTTCCTGAATCACAGAAGCAAGGAAGCAAAATAGTTATATGGAAAATGAACATGCTAAAGACATTTTTTTTTTTTTTTTTTGCTATCAGAAAAACAAACCCATTAGAAATGGCAATTCCCACACTTTAATCCAGATGGCTAAATGCCAACCTGATTGGCATTCAAGCAATGTTAAGCCCTTATTTCAATGCTAGGAAATAAACTAAATACCACAACGCTTAAGGAAGCTCAACTCAGCTCTCAGACATATTTCTATTAGAAAAATAAAATTAAAAGAAGCAACAGATGTTCTGCCCTTGAACATAACATGTACACCCCCTACTTTCAGCTGGAATCATAATAACCATTTCTGTAACAGCAAACCTTTTAGCACTGAATTTTTTTCCTTAATTTGAACATAAAATATTTCTAAGGTAGAGAGGTCTCAGCAAAACTGTAACAAGCCTTCCAGGTTGCCGTGGAAACAAGTCTGACAGCAGAGTAGTGACCACACATCTGTATGAATCTTAACTAAGTCTGGCAAATGCTAGCATGTGCCTGAATATTTTAATAGTGCCTACTTGTGAATCATTAGTAAGAAGTACTTTCAAGAATAGACATGTTAAGCTTTTCACACATGAAGCTTTTTAACGTGCAGAAAGCAGGAACAGGCACCAAGTGGACAGTTAAGATGTCTCACTAGAGGTTTGCCCTTGTGACATATTCCCTTGAGGACTTTCTTTTATTATTTTGTTTGGTGCTGTGTGGAAATCATCCTGGGAGACATCCACCACTTCCCTGGGAAGTCTTTCTTCCTTTACTCAGGAGGAAATCTGGGCATTATTAAATCCTAACTCCTATACATCTTCCTGTGGGACTTGTTAAAATGGAAAATTGTGAGTGTGGCAGTGTTGGCAGTCTCTCGTTCATGTTCACAGAAAGGTTGGTACTCTACCAGGCAGACACAGTGGCTGTGTACCCTTGGATAATGTATGTGCTAAACTAGACCCAGACTATCCTCAATGTAGCAATTCTGGAAAAAGCAATCCTTTATAACAAAAGACTCTGCTTTTCAGTGGTGATAAATAGATGGGCCAGTTCTGTCTGAAGTACTCAGAGAGGCACCAGGCCAACGATGGTCTGCTACTTGAAGGCTATGCTGATGAATTTACCAGACAGCACATTGATAGGTACAATTTGAACCCTTGAAAGTAACAAAGAGCACAAGGCTGAGCATCAAAACACCACCCCATGAGTGGGAAGAAATATGTATATTTTCAGAAGAGTGGGAAAGGCTCCCTTTGCTCCCTCTCCCTGTGCCCCCAAATCAGACAGCTCACACAATAAAGTTCAGTATCTCTTGTCCCTTCTTATCCATAAACCATGTGTTCAAAGACTCAAAGAATGCCTGAGGCCACTGAGAGCTCCAAACAGATAGGTATTACAAAGATTCATTTTTAAATGAGGTGCAGAAAAGATGAATAGCAACAATGAATGGTCATGATACGCATACACTGTGAGAAAGTTATGAGTGTGGTTGCTTTCTCTCTCTAAAAGTGTTTCCTGCGTGTTCACCTTTTCTCCAAAAGGATGTTTTATGGCTTGTCTTTGGCGTATCTGAATTGGCAACAAAATCAACTTTCTTGTGTTTTGGGACCATTATTAAAGAAAATAAAGATTTCATGAACACAAGCTTTGCCATCCCCCAAGAGTCACTCTATTAAGCGATATAGCCACTGAATGACTAACAGAAAGGTAGCATCATCAGTGTGGACATGTTAGGCAAAGAGAAGACTCATACCACAGGCAGGATGTAGGACAGCATGAAATCTCATGAGAAAGGCACACAATTCAAAACTCAGTAATGGTTCTAGAATTTTCTATTTACTATTTCAAGCTGAAATTAACTATTGAAAGAGAGAACAGAAGAGGAGGCCATTGTATGTGGTGAATGGTCAGACTCTTGACTAAATGGTCAGCTATATTTTTAAAACAACATGTAAGTTCAAATAATAAGATTTTCTTCATTGTTCTCTACAACTTAGAGAGATTGTTTGAAATTAAAATCCAGAACTGATGAAGACAGCATTACCAGAGGCTAAGGGAAATCCAAAATGATAGATAACAATAATAAAAATAAAAACTCCCAGGAAAACAAGGTGGGGATCTGTCTTTAAATGACAGTGCACTTAGTCACTGGAATACTAGGCAGCTGTAAAAATGTATCCTGTAGGTTTTAGAAATGTGGACACTTATTTATGGATTAACATAACAAAATGTACATACAAGCTAATTGCAGTTTTATCAGTTACATTGTATCAATACAACTTCTGGATTTGATATTTAATAAATGTTTTTAGTGTTATAATCAGGGTTATACATTGCTTCTACTGTTACTTTTCATAGATTATCCCGACTTCAGCAGAAAGCTTTCTTTAAATATTAAAGAAATATAAATATTCTTCTAAGTGTGAGTGTTCTATGGTAAATACAGATATGTAAAACGAAGCCCCATTAAATATACTTTGAAGGTTCCTGTGTGTGTGTGTGTGTGTGTGTGTGTGTGTGTGTACACTCACATAAACAAATTGGTTGGGGCTAAGGATTAAAATCCAGGGTGTTGTACATGCTAGGTAAGCTCTGAATATTTTTAATCTCTGGGTTTCTTTCATTTAAATATCATAAACAGTTGGTTGACTGGAAAATGCTAAGGCATCTTAAAGCACTACATGCCAAAAGCCTACTTTGGAAACTCTTTTCTACCCCCAAATGAGGGGAAATCTGATGGACCTTTGTCCCCCATTATTACTTTCTTTCAACTACTTAGAAGCAAGACAATAATATAGACACAGTAGATAGTTTTAACTGTCAAGGTGACACAATCTGGAATCATGTGAAGAGAGAGACTCCATTGTTTGGAACAGGTTGGCCTGTAGGCATGTCTATAGGGGATCAAATTGATTGCATTAATGGAGCTGGGGAGACCAGCCCATTGTGAGTGGCACCATCTCTAGGTTTGGGTTTGGGGCTGTATAAATGTTGAGTTTCTCTCCTTTGCTCCTGACTGTGAATGTGACTAGCTGCCTTGACTTCCCTGCAATGAGGGACTGAAACCTGGAATTGTAAGCTAACAGAACTCTTTCTCCACTCAAGTTGATTTTGTCAGGGTATTAATTACAGCAAGAGAGGTGAGATCAGATTAGACATCATCATCTATACCCTTCATATCACCTACTTCCTTCAGTAGAACCACAAATCTCTCCTTGATTCAGGGCCTTTGTGGCAGTCATATCATTTCACTCTCTCTCAATTTTCTCATCTGTTGAATGGGGTAATATTTATCTCAAAGCCTGATGATTAAATTAGTTCGGATGAATACAAATCTTTGAACCTCACTTGGCCTATGATGTTTGAGTAAATGTTACTTTTTGTTAGTAACATTCATACTATTTAGAAGTAGCATATCTTTAAAATATCACTATGTAGTGCTGGCTAGTTTTATGTCAACTTGACACAAACTAGAGTCATCAGAGAAGAGGGGGCCTGGGTTGAGTTAAGAGAACGCCTCCATAAGGTCTGGCTGTAGGGAATCCTGGAGGGCATTTTCTTAATTAGTGATCGATGAGGGAGGGCTTAGCCCTCTATGGATAGAGCCATTCCTGGGATGGAGATCCTGAGTTCTATAAGAAAGCAGTCTGAGCAAGCTGTGAGCACAAGCCCCCCATGGCCTCTGCACAGCTCCTGCCTCCAGGTTCCTGCCCTGCATGTGTTCCTGCCTTCACTGCTTTTGAAGACGAACTGTTATGTGGAACTGTGAGTGAAATAAACCATTTCCTCCCTAAGTTGCTCTGGCCATGGGTGTTTCATCACAGCAACAGTAACCCTAACGAAGACAATGTATGAGGGAATAAGTCACAGTACTATTATGGTGAAGACATACACACAGCAACTAGGAAAAGCAACCACAAGTAAGACAAAGAGCCGCCTGCAGTGTGAGGCACTTACACTGCATGGATGCTGAGTTTTGGTCAAAGGAGTCTAGAAATTACTGGGGTTCTACACAGTGTGCCCTGGGTGTCCAAATGGAGAAATCCTGACTAAGCGATTCCATTAGTGCTTTGAAGTGCCATATACTTTAAAACTTGGAGAAATAAAAGGTCAGCATGGAACCATTTGTACTTTTCTGAAGTTCACTAACAGGCTTTGCTACGTGGCCAGATTTCTTGCCTCAATTAAATAGAACGATCTTGGCTCTCTCTGTGACATAATTTGCTTTAAAATCAATTTCAAATCAGTCCAAATGGTGCACAATATTTTTTTTAGGTCTTTGTCCTCTATGTTCTTTTCTTCTCCAAAGCATGAAGAGTTCTTGAGACTCTAAATAGCCAACAATCTCCCTTCAAGACTATAGGGAAGTTAGTCACCACTAGTGACTAGTGTTAGTTAATTGTTGTAATTGATGCATTTGTCAGAGGTACTGAAAAACAAAAGCCTTAACATTTGCTATGGACCTAGTTGAGCAAGGATTCAGCTATAGTTGTCTCCTGGTGCCTGGCCACAGGTTCTTATGTGTATGGGTTGATATTCAAGTGAGGGGGATGCTGGGTAGTGAGTAGACTGGCTGTTTCTCAGGCTGCCAACTGAACCAGATCTAACCCACTTTACAAAGTTGGAGGCAGTTACCAATTTTTATATTCTAAAAAACCTGCTTTCAGGGTGGATTTTCCAAACATGCAAAACAGAAAACAAGATGGGGGTTTCCCTGGGGACACACAGCAAAGTGAGACAAGAGATTTGACAACAACAGGAGGAGCCGGCATTACTGGTGACTGTAAATTCGCCTCTTGGGAGACCAAGGGCCATCTTTTAGGTCTAGAGGCTGAAGTTTCACGAGAGATCATAATTCTATCAGGGTCACACTGTTGACCCAGAGAAGGAGGAGGTATGAATGGCACTGAGGTATCTGGGCCTCAGAGTCAGACACACTGGGTTCAGGTTCAAGTTTCAAATAAAAGGAGAATCGATGTTTTCCTTCTCACTCCCTGGTCATGTATTCTCAGTTCCTGTTTCTCTTTCCTCTAAAATTTAAAGCAGCACTCCTCAGTTCCTGGAGGGAAGGGCCAGGTACTGACTTCATTTCCAACTCACACAGGCACTGACAATTGAAAAATGAAATAAAAAGGAACAGTCTACAGAAAGAAGTCAAAAAGGCATACAAGGTATAAGTGACAGTTTTTCTTAAAATTGTTGAAAAGGTGCCGGGGAGATTGCTCAGTGGGTAAAGGGTTTGCTGTGCAATCTTGAGGACCTGAATTCTGATCCCCAGAACCCATATAGCCAGATGTGATGGGGGGGGGGGGCAGGAAGATTCTCCAAGTGCTTATGAGCCAGCCAGCATGGCGGATCTGGCAGTGAACAACAGAAGACGCTACTTTGAGCAACGTAGGCATGAAGTTGGCCTCTGGCCTCTTGTGCATTCCTGTACGCATACATGAGTGGGCGCGTGTACACACACACACACACACACACACACACACACACACACACACACGCACACACACGGAAGTGGAAGTGGATTTTAAAGAGCTATAAAAGCTTCTAACATCAAATCTCAGTTTCTGTTTTTATAACACATGGACAGTAGCAGACAGGACAGACCCAGCACAAGTAAAGCTCCCAAGCTTTAGGCAGACAAGCTTCCTCTCTAAAGCTTCCACCTTACTCAGTATCATGATACACATCTGTAATCCCAACTACACAGGTTTATCCAAGAGAACAATTTAAGCTGAGGAGCTAAAGACCAGCCATGGCAACACAGCCAGACCTGTCTCAAAAACAAATGGAACTAATGTCCCACCTTGACCTTCCCTAAGGCAGAGACTCCAGGACTCTGGTAGCCGACTGACTGCATGACCTCCCCTCCTGGATATCTCACAGGCATCCCAAAGGAGCACATGCAAACCAAACTCTGGACATTAGGTCCTCTCCCAGGCATGCTCTAAGACCCTCCCAGACAGATACCCAGATGCAGAACTAGTCCCTTGAAGGACAGGCCCATAGGTTCAAGGAAATTGGCTCAGACCAGTTGCCAAGGTATGCACATAATATACTTCCTTATGAGCCAACTGGAGTCTGCCTGAGGGCCTAGCAACAGGTGCTGTCAGAGTTCCTGATCGTGCCCAGCCAATGAGGGACAACCATGCAATGCCACCAGACTGGGATACAGCTTGGGTGCTGGGATGAGGGTATATAAGGCCTTCCCCATTTTTGAATAAACAAATCTTCTGTTTGCCTTCAACTGACTCCCTGTGTCTGTCTTGTTGATACCACCCCTTCTCACGCCCTCCTGGGAGGGAGCTGTTAGGATCCAGCAACAGTCCCCATTATACTCTTCCCTAGATGACAGTCCATTTTCTATCACTGTTTGAAAATAAATCACTTTGTTCCCCCATCTCCCCTCATCCCCCAAAGATTTCAAACCCCCCCAGAACATAGGACCCCCCCAAAGGCCTTGACGATGGTCACATCCCAGCACTGAGTAGTACAAGGAACATAGTTTTGTATGACTTAATAAATGAGGGATTCCAACACATGCCACTCAATAACCAGATAATTCTGCCATCTTAGTGCCTCTATTTTTAATGTGTAAATGGGAAAGTTAATGCTTGCCCAATATGTTAGCTGTGAGAATCTGTTCATTCCTAATAAGGTACTATCTGTACCGTATAGAAATGGCAGTAGACACTGGATAGCAGCTGCCTTTTAAAGGTAGTTCCCATACGACGGACATAAGCTTATGCTAGACTGTGAGTTTATGCACAGCCCCATATCCTTGGCTTTTGGAGAAGAGCTGGAGAGACTTACAGAAGAAAAAATGTGTGCGTTCTTCTAATTGTTCCACTGAGGATCACTGAGCCACAAAATGTGGATACTTATGTGACTATTTCCTCATGCCCACCCTCTGGCTGGGTTAGTACACTTTCCCACTACAGTACCCACCCAGTTCTGCAGATGTCTGGGTAGAACCAGGACTCCATATTTGGATAATAACTTACTTGACAACCCACTATTTTCCTGAAATTGCCGTATAGAAGTCCAGTTTGGGGAATGTCTTTTAAAGAAAACATGGAACAAATAACTAGGGCTTCTGTGTAATGCTGCGTGTGCTTATACCCAAAGTAGCAGAGAAAATAAACCATGTGGCCTTTGATGACTCTCAATACATCCTTTTATAAAATACCCATTGAGGGGCTGGGGTGGTGGCTGTTAGAGTGCTTGCCTAGCACACACGAAGCCCTCGGTTCAGTCCCAAGCACCACATAAAGATAAGTGTGATGACACGTATCTGTGAGGAAAGAATACCAGAAGTTCAGGGTCATTCTTGGCTCCATAGTGAGTCAGCAGCCACATGAGACCCTGGCTGCTTCAGATCCCCATTTCTACAGCTAAGTCAAGGATAGTGACTCTTGATTTCTAACACACTGTCACACGTTACCATTCTCTCCTCCACACACACCAGATACTGCCAAATGTCACAAATATACCGGACCAAGGAGCCAGCTAGCCAGCTCTACTCTCAAATGTCCTCTGACACACTGTCCTCACGCACCGTAAATCTGTGTCGATTCTTCACCGAATGAGCAAGAAATAGGCCAGACGAGGAGCCTACTGCCAGGGTAGCTCCTAAGAACATATCGTAGTGTACTCTAGAAAGGAAGGTGATCCCAACTTGGAGACTCCCCTATCGAGTTCCTTGCTGGAGAAACACCGGAACACAGGAAGAAGCAGGCACATACCTGTTTGTGAAAACTGGCTGGCTGGCTGTTGCCTTTCCATGTTTGAAGAAAAAACAATAGTAAATATGGGTGCTATAAAAATTACTATTTTAACAACCTTCATTTCCAGCTTCTAAGCCTGGCAGTCACATGACTGATTCAGCTGGACGGAACAGAGAGGCACAAGCCCTTCCTGCCCCTATGAGCTCTGAGTAGTTGATTGTGTGGGCCACTCTCTTGTGGTGTCTCAACCCCTCTGGCTCCTACAGTCCTTCCTCCCCCTCTTCTGCTGCATTCCCCAAGCTCCACCTAACGTTTGGCTGTGGGTCTCTGCATCTGATCCCATCAGTTGCTGGATGGAGCCTCTGTGATGATGATTATGCCAGGCTCCAGTCTATGAGTGTAGCAGACTGTCATTAGGAGTCATTTCATTACCTTTTTCTTTCTTTTTTTCTTTTCTTTTTCTGGTGGTGTTTGGTTCTACCTTTGGTCTCCAGGCTATCAGGATTCTGGTTCCTGGCCTTCCAGGCAGTGTCTGGCATGGGCTGCCTCTCATGGCATGGGTCTTAATTTGGACTAGTCATTGGTTGGCCACTCCCACAAGTTCTGTGCCACCTTTACCCCAGCACATCCTGTAGTCAGGACTAAGTAGGTTGAAGGTTGTGTTGATGGGTTGGTGTCCCAATCCCTCCTCTGGAAGTCTTGCCTGGTTACAGAAGATGGCCAGTTCAGGTTCCATATCCCCATTATTAGGAGTCTTTGCTAAGGTCACCCTCGTGGATTCCTGGGAGTTTCTATTGCAGTGGGGTTCTATCTCCTTCCAAAATGCCTCCCAGGTCCAGTCATCTGTCTCCATACTCTAACACCAGATGTACTGAACTTGATAGACAAGAAAATGGGGAACAGACTTCAACACTTGGCATAGGAGACAACTTCCTGAACAGAACACCAATAGTGCAGGCACTAAGATTGACAATTAATCAGTAGGACCTCATGAAACTGAAAAGCTTCTGTAAGGCAAAAGACACTGTCATTCGAACAAAACGGCAGCCTACAGACTGGGAGAAAATCTTCACCAACCCCACATCTGACAGAGGGCTAATATCCAAAATCTACAAAGAACTCAAGAAACTAAACAATAACAAACCAATTAAAATGGGGTACAAATCTAAACAGAGAATTTTCAACAGAGGAATCTCAAATGTTCAACAAATCAAAATGACTGAGTTTCCATCTTACATCTGTCAGAATGGCTAAGATCAAAAAACACTAGCTCACGCTGGAGAGGATGTAGAGCAAGGGGAACACTCCTCCATTGCTAGTTGGAGTGGAAACTTGTACAGACACTTTGGAAATCAATATGGCAGGTTCTCAGAAAACTGGGAATCAATCTACTTTAAGATCCAGTGATACCACGCTTGAGCATATACCCAAAGCATGCTCAATAATACCACAAGGACACTTGCTCTACTATATCAGCTTTATTTGTAATAACCAGGACCTAGAAACAACCTAGATGCCCCTCAACCTAAAACTGAATAAATAAAATGTGGTACATATACATAATGGAGTATTACTCAGCTGTTAAAAAAAATAACACCATGAAACCTGCAGGCAAATGGATGAAACTAGAAAAACTCATCCTGAGTGAAGTAACTCAGACCCCAAAAGAGAAACAAGGTATGTGCTCACTAGTAAGTGGCTATTAGCTGTGAAGTAAAATATAATCACTCTATAATTCACTGACCCAAAGAGGCAGGTAACAAGGAAGGCTCAAGGGGGAGGGACTCAAGGGTCTCCCTGGGAAGGGGTATAGAATAATTTCATGGTAAACTGAAGCAGGTGGAGATGGCAACAGAATGGATCAGGTGGGAGTGGGGAGGAAGTGCTGGGAAAATCAATTATTTTGAAATCATAGGTGATGTGTGTCACCAGGCTCTCTGTTTCCCCCAGTATGCACCATGTCAAATGAGTCACTCCTTCCTTGTGTGATATGAGCTTCCACGACATTAAAACCTCCTAACACATCATAGTACCACCCTAGAGGAGTACCTTCAAGAGGTGATGGGGAGTTCTAGAAGTGTGTGTGTGTGTGTGTGTGTGTGTGTGTGTGTGTGTGTTCACACGTGTGTGTTGTAGAGCTGTGTGTGGAGGCCAGAGGTCAACCTCAGATGTCATTGGTCAGGAACTGTTTACCTTGGTTTTTGAGATGGGTCTCACTTGGCCTGGGACTTGCTAACTAGGCATCAAGCTCAGGTCTTCAAGTACTAATTGACTGAGCCACCTCTCCAGCCCCTAGAAGGGTTTTACCCCCAGGGGACCCACACAATCAAGGCCAGTCTGGGAAGAAATGAGTGACATTGAGGACAGTTGCCCATGTGCACCAAAGGCCCCATTCACAATTCTAAGTGCTTTCTTCCCTTAGTATCGAAATTGAAGATGACAATCCTGTGGCAGGGACTACTTCAGAGCTCTTGAAAGCTAAGGTGTGCTCACACTTACTACTCAACTACCAAAAGGCTGGGGAGAAGCCAGCCAGATGCCTGGGCTCCCATCATTCTTGTTTTAGTGGAACTCAGAATGATCTGGGGAGAAGCCAGCCAGATGCCTGGGCTCCCATCATTCTTGTTTTAGTAGAACTCAGAATGATCTGGGGAGAAGCCAGCCCACTTCATCTCTATTATTTTTTCAGTTCTTAAAGTGAGAGAGCACTATGGAATGAGATACCATCTCTGGCTGGCCAGCTTCTAATATGCAAAAGTGGCCCAGAAGGAAAACTACAATTCAATTTTGCAATTATGCTTCTCTCCACTGTCACATATTGAGACTGGAAGACATTATCTATGTGTATTTAATTACAGCCTCAGGCTATGGGTGTTTCTACAGTGTGTCTGTCTGCAACTTGTCTGGTGCATCATTATCTCTTTCCCTCATTTCAAAGAAATAAGAATCTCTTAATGCATGTCACAAACACCAAATAAGGATTGCAGCTGAGATTTCTTTTTAAAGGCAAGGTCTCACTAGAACTAACTACAGATATTAGGATGGCCTTGAACTCAGAAAGACTAGCCTGCCTCTGCCTCCCAAGTGCTAGGATTAAAGTCACGTGCTACCATGCCTGGGACTGGGGCTGAGATATTTGAAGGTAGTTCTCCCCTACGTAAACTCACCCTTAGGGAATTTCTGCCTGGCCAAATCACAAGCTGAAATGGAGGCTGTCTAATCATTTAATCCAAATACTGTTCCCAAAGTCAAAGGCGATGCTGAAAATGCAATGATTTCTCATCAGACATGTTGATTTCCAGCCTTGGTCACACCCTCTGCAGGACAGTTATCTCTCTTCACAGCTTTTCCTTTCTGAAGTCAGAGAAGAAAGAGGTTTGTCTTCCTCCAGGGTTTATTCCTCTGGCCAGTGCCAAGGGTTGGCACCACACCTAACAGGAGGTAATAACTGCCCCTGACATGCTGGTCGTGTTTGTTTCTTTCTTGTTTCAACAATGTAAGTGACCCATGGTACAGGACATACTCTTTGTTTTCTAGTTACAAATGCAGCGATTCTCAAATTAAAACAATAAACACACACACACACACACACACACACACACACACACATCACAAAACCCAAAGATGACCAATTATTATACAAATAAACAGGTCCAAAGGCACAGCTTGAAGGTTCTTGTGTTTTTCTTAAAGGCCACATTTAACTGAGTGGCTTTATCTACTCAACCTTCAGTGGCCCCAGCTCACTCCAAGAGCCAAAGTCCTCAGAGTGTTTCACAAGGCAGCACATGATGGTCATGGTGCTGGCCCCCTCCATCTCTGACCTCCAAAGTGTTTCAAATGCTCCAAGTGTGCGCTGGCTCCTGGCCTCTGTGCTGCCGACTGCTCCCCTTCGAAGCTCTGGCCCTGGCACTGGCAGGACCTGCCCCTTCTGCTCCTCCATTAGCATGTCACTGTCCCTGATCGCTCATGCCCTGTCTGCCAGCCTGTCTCTGGCTTCATTTCCTCCACAGCAGTACTAGTTGACTGGCTATGCATTGTATGAGCTTATATGTCATAAGTACATATTCTATGCTAATAAAATAATGTGCTTCACATGTAAGACTCTAGTAGGTGCCTACTGACTATTTGTAAAGGTTGCTTGTAAAGCTTTTTAGTTAGCATACATGGTATTAGATAGTATACTATCTTCAAAATAATTCATTTTTGTTGATTCTCTCCATACCTGCACCCCATTTTTAGCAGCCCCTTTCTGCCTTTATACCCCATGTCTTGCCTTCTGACCACCCTTCCTTCCACAATGGCTTGCTGCTCCCTCCTGCTTCCTCTTCTAGCCTCATGACCTAAATGCACACTCACACCCAATTATATTCATATCCTTGAACATTAAAAGCTAGAATCTGTACACGAGAGAACATGCAGTATGGTCCCCGCAAGTCTGGGTCACCTTGCTTAATATAGTAATTTACAGATCCACCCATTTTTCTAAAATATTCTTAATTTTATCTTTTCTATAAAGAGTACCTTTTAAAATGCTTCATGTGCAGTGGTAAGTACTGCATCTAAGAGAGAAGGGATTTCATAGTTGTGCAGTCACAGTGCTAGGTGATAGGCATACTGGGTGACTATTCCTGCTACTTAGTGATGAATATTGCTTCTCAAATCTAGTCAGATCTGTCAAATTATCACCCCCTGCCCAGGGTCCCTGTCAGTCTGGCAATGGAGCTGACTCATTACCAACCCTTTTTAGAGAAGTCAGTTCAAACAGTCTCTATAAGTGCACATATAGGGGCGCTCACACAAAGCCAAAGAAAGACTGGAAAATACACTTGGGCAAGGTTGCCAGGGAAGCTGAAACGATGTTGATGGTCTTCCTAAAGGTGAGCAGAGGGCACCCCTCCTGCCATGGCTCATTTTTCTCTCCTGAATGAATAGTGTAACGTAGACATTATTACATGTACTTCAAAAACCAACAAGTGTTTCAGAATCTTACCCATTATTTCTCCACAAATACATCCAGAGCTCAGAGGGCACATTGCCAGAGTCAGTTCTCTCTATCCAAAATGTAGGTCCCTGGGATCAAATCCGGGTCGTGAGGCTTGGCAGCAAGCACCTTTACCAACTGAGTCCTCTCATGATACTCTCTTTTCTGATTCTTTTCTTAATTGAGTAGGATGCTGTATAATTTGACTCTCATGGTTTGATGGAGAATCTGCCTTGACTATCAAATGTAGCAAAAGGAAGAGAAAGGAAAATATGTAGTCACTGACTGCCAAGTCAGGGAACTAGAAGATGACTAATCTCAGCTCCGAGGTCCTAGCCAAGCAGGTGCTCCTCGCTGCCGAGCATCCATTTCCCTCCTCCCCAACAAACATCTGTGTTTGATTGCTTTGTCTTTTGTATCAGAAACAACAGCCAAAGAACCTGGTCCTGACCCTGACATCTGGACAGGCCTTCCAATGCTGAACAACAACAACAACAACAACAGACATAGCATTTAAACAATTTTACAAGTTACCTGTGGCAGTGTTTTATTAAGCCTATCAGTCAAGACAATTAAGGAAACTCATTCAACTGATGTAATGAACATCAGTAACATTTTTCCAGAGCAAACTGGTTAGTTCTCTGTTGAGGCTCCTTGACCAGAGTGTTCAAACATAATTAAAAATGGAACACACCAAACAAGCTCAAGTGTGGGGCAAGAAAAGGACAATCACACGCATGCCTTCTCACAGCACACTAACTGCTCTGAGTTGGCTCAAGACACCAAACTCCTCTCAGGCAGCTGGGAAATTGAGTGGGCTGTCCTGGTAAGCAGGCGTGTACCAACTCACGCTGTGTGAAGGCAAAAGTGATAACTGGCTCCGGAAGAGTGCTGTGACTTGGCTGGCAACCAGCACCTCCCCAAGCCCTTTGCCCAAGAGCTATTACATAAGGCTTCTCCACACTCTGCTCCTGCTTCACAGTCAGCCTCGACTGAGCCTCAGGGAGGGAACGCAGTTATCACGTGACCGAGTCATGTGGCGCTTCAGTCTCAGGGCTGGACATGGAAAAGTCATCCCCAGCTGGCCCCTGACTCCTTACTCAGCTCTTACAACTGGATGCTCTGCTTTTGTAAACACCTGCCAAATTCATCCTACTTAAATGCAAATGTTTGGGTTTGACCTTTAAAAGAATTAATTTTCAAGTTTGTGTGTGTGTGTGTGTGTGTGTGTGTGTTATATTCATGCGTGTATAAACATGTGCATGTGGGTTGTACTTGTGTGTGTTTTAAGTGCATATGTGTGTGGATGCAGGTGTATTGATGGATATATTCATCTGTATACACACACGTGCATATAGGTCCAATTGTGTGTGTTACATGTACACGTGCGTGCAAAGTGTGTGTGTATACATGCATGCACATGTGGAGACAAGACACAGTGGGTGCCAGGCATCTTCCCTTATCACTCTTCTACCTTTTTGGTAGGGTCTCTCTCTGGACCTGGAGTTCACAGATCCCACTGGACAGGCTAGACAGCAAGTGGGGATCCACCAGCTCTGCTCCCCAGTGCTGCTGTTACAGATGTGTGCCACGGCATCCATCTTCTTAACATGGTGGCCAGGATCAGAACTCATGTTCTCAGGGGGTATACCAGGCACTTCACGGAGCCTTCTCACCAGCCCCTCAAGTTTCATTGTCTAACTGCAGGGAATGTACAACCATGAATAAAAACAAATAATGTAGCCTTTAGAAAGTGCAGAGGTGTCGGGCAGTGGTGGCGCATGCCTTTAATCCAACACTCGCGAGGCAGAGCCAGGCAGATCTCTGTGAGTTCCAGGCCAGCCTAGTCTACTGAGTAAGATCCAGGATAGGCACCAAAACTACGCTGAGAAACCCTGTCATGAAACGCCCCCCAAAAAAGGGAGGGGGTAGAAGTGTGACATCTCTTCTGTGATTGTCTTAACTTACTTAGAAAGTGTCGAATCTCTTGCCATTAGTCACTCTGAAAAAAGTAATTCTTATGAGGCAATGAGGCTAGCTTCAGATGAAGGGAAGTCTTTTTACTCTGGGAAGGAAGTGGCCTGTCCCTTGGCTTAAGCAAAAGAGCCGTGTGTGACTTTTATGGTCCTGGAGAAATCAATTGCCTGTAACAAGGCACGTGGTAAGGCAGGAGACTGCACTGAGAGGGAACAGGGGAAGCCAGCCCCAGAGAAGCATGAAAAGTTCTCAAGACCAGGCTGCCTTTCCAAAGCCTCACTGAAAGTTACAGAATAATACCAAACACTTCAAAAAGGTGGATACACAAAGATTCTCAAGGCTCCACTGTCTGCAAAAGAGCATGAAAGATGTCTGTCGGGAAAAGCCTATCAAATCAGGCCTGAGCAATAGTATGATGGAAGACTGTGAAGCCATGAAAAATCAGCATGGGAAGACTTCAACATATACCAAAACAGGCTAACTAGTCTATGTGTGTGTGTGTGTGTGTGTGTGTGTGTGTGTGTGTGTGTGTGTGCGCGCGCGCGCTGTATGTGCACATGTAGGTGTATGCACATGTGTTATATAACAGTCACATGCTGCTGTGCCCAGCCAGATCTTTATTAGTGCTAAGGATCTGAACTCAAGTCCTCACAGCCAGCATTCACTAACTGAGCCATCTCCCCAGCCCACAAAGCAGTTTCTTTTTAATTAGATAGGTAAGCATATGGTCTCTACAAGAGAGTACCAAGAAATGGTTTGCTTACATGTGACACAGTCTCATGTAGCTGAGGCTGGCCTTGAACTCCTAATTCATTCTTGTACCTCTACCTTCCCACTGCTGGGATTACAGGCATGCAGGCATGTACCACTGCTGGGAGGCTGTGCTGGTCAGAGATTGCAGTCTACCATGGCCTGGCAGCTCTCTCTGAGCTCGGCAATATGGACGACTCCCCGCTCCCTCCCCGGTGGAAGGGGCCCTGTTCTCTACCAGACCTTATTTGGAGACTGTCTCTAGGCCCAGTGCCTGACTTATCTCTAGGGTGACCCTGGACACAGTTCCCTGCAGAAGCTTTCCTCTGCTGCCCATATGGTAATTAGACATCATGCTAGGAGCATTAGGATAGGACTGTGCTTCCACAGATGATAACTAAGACTTGTACTAGCTTTATGATAGGAGCGTGATATTTAATGCAAATTAGGTGATGCCCAGCTACCATCCCCAATCCTATATATTCCCTATTCTCTGGAAAAAAGCTGAGCAGATTCACCGAAGCTGTCTCTTGGAGAACTATACCTGTAGTGCTTACAGGCCATACAAAGCTCTCTGTCATCGTTTCTGCCCCTCGTCCTCACAGAATGGTGGTCAACAGGCTGTAGAAAAAAGGGGACCCCTACATACCACCATGCCCAGTTTCCAGGAAACTTATAATAGTCATTAGTGATCCCTACTTGGACTCTGCTGTCAGGGTCTAACCTAGTCCACTGTGTTCTTCTTCAGGAAGGTTCTAGAACCTTCCTGAAGGTTGAACTACACATTCCTAGTATTTAAATTGCTTTGCTTGGAAAGTTAGATGTGGCGATTCATGCTGCAACCCTAGCACTCCAAGAGCAGAGGCAGAAAGATGTTTCGAGTTCAAGGCAGCCTGGACTACGTCATAAGCTCAAAGCTAACCTGAAATACAGAGTAATAATTACGTTGTCTCAGAAACTATCTAATAACTTTACAATTGCTCTCCCTGGGGAGAGGAGCTTTCCTTACTCACTCTGTGCTGCTGGTTCTGTCGGAAGGTAACTGTATGCGTGCATCACTCCTTCATATCAAGAGTCACCCTGGACAGTGAGATTAGCGCTTCAAGTATTAAAAGAAGCTTTTCAAAAACGTTATTCCATATTTATTTATTTTGTATAACTATGTGTGCATGTGAATATGGTACATGTGCCACAATATGAAGGTCAGAGGGCAACCTGAGGGAATAGGTTTTCTCCATCTACTATATGGGTCCTAGGGATCAAACTAAAAATAAGCTATAACTTAATTTTCTGAGTTGTTCCAGGTTACCAGGAGAAGAACTTCTGACCATACTTAGCACAAAGTATCAAGGCCATACTAAATGGGGGTAAAGGAGTCCCAGTATGTCTGCCCATATAGCACAGTTCTGCTAGGTTTGGATGCAAGAAAAATATGTGAACTAATACATTAGGAAGTGGAGAAACACCAAGGATACAAGGGATGATACTTAACAGCTCCCAATGCAGCAGGCAACACAGCATGCCCAGAATGCACCCCAGCATTCTTGCTAGTTCCCAGCATTCTAGCATTCACCTAGTGACGGGGTGTGAACAGGGATGAGAGGGCAAGATTCAAGGTATCTGGCATGCATATCACATTGTAGGGACGCAGAACTATGGGGGGTGGGGGAGACACAGTCACATGAAAATGGCTAACTGGGTTTCTTCCCAGAATACCAGCAAACATGGTGGAACAGTTAGATTCTGTGTGTTGAACATTTCTTGTTCCAGTAGGAAAAAAGTCCCTATCTGTACCCTTGATTGGTTTGAGAGCAGAGGCATATGAGGAAATGTAGGTGAGTCTTCTGAGCAACTTCAAAGTCAGAAGTCACTCCAACTAAGAGGACTCCACCATTCCTCAGGGGGCCTCTCCCCTTCCCTTCCACATCTGTGCATTTCCACCACCATCCAACTGTGCAGATCTTAATGCCGTCTTCTTGTCATTGTCTCAATAATGGCTTGTTAGAGATCTGCTCAGCTTCGAATCTACGTGGGCTGGGAATTCACGTGTCATACTTGATCCTTGGTTTCATAGTCCAGTAGAGGACAAAGGCATCTTAACCGCATCTCGACAGTTCCCTGTGCTAGATGCCAAGATGGGAAAGTCTGAGACGGGAGATGTCGCTTCAGTGGTAAATACTTCCTGCACATGCACAAAGCCCTGTGTTTGTTCTCCCAGCACCATATAAAATGGGTATAGGGGCCATACCTGCAGTCCCAGCACTCAAGAGGCAAAGACAGGGATCATAAGTTCAATGTCATCCTCAGCTGTACAATGAGTTCAAGGCCAGCATGAGAGACCTGAGACTTCATCTCTAATTAATTAATTAAAGCTGGGTATAAATTCTCAGAACTTGGGAGGCAGAGGCAGTCACATCTCTGTGAGCTCAAGGTCAGCCTGGTTTACATAGTGAGTTCCAGGAAGATAGAACTCTCTATTTGAGAGACCCTATCTCAAAAATAAATACATAAACAAATATTAATTAATTAGTACAACAAAATAAACTTGGTAAGTCTATGAGAAGGAATGCACACCTGTCAGAGGAGTAGGAGTTGGCAAAGCACCAAGTGTATTTTCCACAGAGACATCAGGAGAATGAGCACTTCCAGTACAAAGCCCTGATTCAGTCAAAAGCATCCACAGAACTAGGGCAGGCTAATCTCCAAGAACACTCAGAGAATACTCACTCAAATCAAATGTTCCAAACACCAGCACATAAACAACCTCATGTAAGTGTTTATCACTGCAGACAGCTTGGCCAGGGAAGGAGAAAATGCTAAGATAAATGAGTTAATTAAACTGAGTCCAGCCCAGCCCAACACCTCTTTGTTCTTCCTGCCAGCAATCATTCCTTCTGGGTCCCCAGGAGCTCTGCCTGGCCACAATCACCTCTTTTCTACAGTAAAGGTCTGAGTGCCACAGGGACTGCTCATGCTAGCGTACAGGGAACATCTGGCCTGTGG
Source organism: Onychomys torridus (assembly GCF_903995425.1). NCBI lineage: Eukaryota > Metazoa > Chordata > Mammalia > Rodentia > Cricetidae > Onychomys > Onychomys torridus. Next base: position 176,675,883 of record NC_050443.1, read on the forward strand.
AAGGCAGTGTCATCCCTGCAACTGCCCGGGGAAGGAGTTACTCTCCAGAAGTGAGTGGGCATAGCCAAGGCCTTCCAATGCCAGACACCAGTCCTGAGTCCAACCATCTTTCAGGCAAAGCCTGTATCTGAGCCACACCTGCTGCCCTCACACTTGCCACTGAGAACTCTTCTGCGTGCAGTGAAGGAACACCACATCAGGAGTTGGCTGGCCACTTTGTACACAGAAAAACTTCAGGCAAGTCTCCAGATTGTGTCACCAGGCTTTCAAAGGGACCTGGTAGGAGCTCACACCCTCCCTCTGTCTCTGCTGCCATCATATGCATGTGGCCACACCTGCAGTCCCAGCTCTGCTGATGCCTTAATGGAATGACTGATGAGATCTTCAGTGGGCGGGGCTTTTCAGCCACAGGCCAGTATTTCGTGTGCATGTAGTAAAATTTTCCTCCTTTTCTTTTATGGCTGTCAGACAATCAGGATGCTGTCAGGCTATAAACTAACTCCCGTTTTCTTCTAAGGCTTCTGTGTGTGTGTGTGTGTGTGTGTGTGTGTGTGTGTGTGTGTGTGTGTGTGTCTGTGTGTGTTTTGCTGATAATCAAACCCAGGGCCTCATACACAATAAGCATGTGGTCTGCCAGGGAGCTACACATCAGTCCCTAGGACTTCTAGTGTGTTAACTTATTTTATACTTTTTCATTTTTTTAAAAAACAGTAGCTTACTCTGTAGCATAGGTTACATTACAGCTCACTATGTAGACCTGGCTTGCTTCGACACACATCCATGCTTCTACCTCAGCCTCCTGAATTGTGGGATTTAGACATGAGTTACCACACTCAACTCTACTTAATACACTGGAATTGTGGGTGTGTATGTAAGAAGAGATACCATTTTATTTTTGCCCTCCCCACCATTTACTGAAAATAATCTCTCTTCTTAAAAAGTTTAAAATGTCACCTTTTGTGGGAGCCCGTTTTCAGGTTCCTCGTGGCTTTACCCAGCAGGTCTGCACAGAGGATGATTGGACCACGGGCCTGAGATGGTCTGCACTTGGCTGTGCTGGGGTAGGAGGTCTTTTGCTCCACCCCTTGGTGTTTCTATAAGTACCCTGGGGCAGAGACAGTCAGGGCCCATTGGAAAAGGTTCCAGGCCCTCTCGAGGCTATCCTTCATTTTCTATCTGTTCATCTCTACAATCTAAATCCTTCTATCTAATATTTCCTGCTTCTCTCACTCAAGAAAACTCTGGGGAACTGTGGGGTTGGTGGGTAGCTGCCCCACAACCTTTACCATAATTTTTTTTAAAAAGTTGTTACTGTTCTCAAGTATTTTCCATTTTCTGCTGAACTTTACTCCAGCGTTCACTCACTTATGACAGTTTCCTATTATGTTTTGCTACTTGGTAGGGATAATCTTCCATAATTAGAACTCTAAATTTTTCATTTATTTCATTTAATAAAACTCATTTATTTTTGCAAATACCAGGAGTATCATTTCACAACCCTAAAACAAAACAAAACAAAAAGATTTTGTTGGCATTCTCATTAGGATTTTATTTGTGGAAAAACTTGGAGAAAATGAACTTTTGCTTATTTTGTTTGTGTATGTATGTTTGTATGAATGTATGAGAGGGAGTGTGGTATGTGTGTAGTATATGTGAACATGTGTGTTCAGGTGTATGTGCTCATACACATGTGTGCAAAGACCAGAGGAAGATATTAGGGGTCCTGCTCTGTCACAAACTGAAGCTAGGCCAGCAGCCAGCAAGCCCCAGCATTCTTCCTGCCCTCAGCCCCCACATCATCAAGGTAACAGGCATGCGTACAGCCATATTGCTTTTCATGTGAGTGTTGGATCTGAGCTCAGGGCTTGAGGCTGTGCAGCAAACATTCTTACCACTGAGCCACCACCTCAGCCCTGTTTTGTTTTTTGAGACAAGATCTCACTCTGCATCCTAGTCTGGCCTTGAATTTGTGTTCATTCTGCCTCTGCCTCCAGGAACTGAGATAATAAGCATGTACCACTACATCCATCATTTTTACAGTACTGAGTATTGTTATCTAAGAACATTCCATGTCTCTCCAAAGACTTATGTTTCCCATACTCTTCAGTGTTGGATCTAAACCTTGCTCATACTGTCTGAATATGTTACCATTAACTTTCCACACTTTATTCCCATTGTTCAATATGCTTGGTTATAATTTTAAAAATTCTAAAAAAAAAAAAAACCAAAAAAAACAAAAAACAACAACAACAAAAAAAAAAAAAAAAAAAAAAAAACATACTGTTTTCTATGCCTGGAATACTTATCAGCACTTCCCTGTTTGGTAAATTCTGCTTCCCTCAAATCCTCATTCAAACTTCGCTTGCTTTATCAAGAATTCCTCAGTCCAGTATTCAATCTAGAAGAATCTGTGTCTTTCCTCCCTCGTGCCTCATCTTAAATGTGACAGTGTCATCTTGGTGGGCACACAGTGCTGCGGCTTCTCTAGACTGGCTGCTCATCTCCATCAGTGTGGAAGCTCCCCAACCTGGTTAGTCACAAACACTCAGGCTGCCCATCTTCATCAGTGTGCAAGCTCCCCAACCTGGTTAGTAACAAACACTCAGGCTGCCCATCTCCATCAGTGTGGAAGCTCCCCAACCTGATTAGTCACAAACACTCAGGCTGCCCATCTCCATCAGTGTGGAAGCTCCCCAACCTGGTTAGTAACAAATAATTATTGTGGACAGTGACTGAGTGAATGAGTGAGTGGGTGAATAGATGAATGCCTGAATACTAAGATATCTTTTTTCATGTTTCCATGGCATTTTTACAGTGATAACAATATTGAAATTGAAAAAAGGTAGATTCTAGAATAACATGATGTTTTTTCCCTTAACCCCAAGCTCTGTTCAAAAGATCAGAAAATGACCCAATGATAAGAAAGGATGGACAGTTGAGAATCGAGAGCCTTTCCTCATTGTGAATTTCAGCCTGACTCAAACAGGCAGCATCGTGACACATTGAGCATATTCTGGCATCAATAAGACCTGAACTAAACTCTGTATGAAACACTGATTGGCAGATGATGGTCTTGGGTGCATCTCTCCCCTTGCTGAGGAATCCTTCTATCCACAAATACTCACAATAAATATCATCACAAAGGAATAGGAGATATGCCAGACTCATACATCTGAAATGCAGGACCCCTCCCTCTTTCCTCCTCTTCCATCCCACAAAATGACCTGAATCTTCACAATGAAAATGGAAGGTATTCAAGATCCCCCTTCTTTCTTCCATTCATTTTTCCAACCCATCAGCAGGGCCTTTGTAGCAGGAATCTTAACAGGTCTTATTAATAAAATCAAACCTGAGGACAGTTATGGGGTGAATGCTGGAAGATCAGAGAGACAGAACAGGCCACAGCTACCTCACCTGACCAACTTCTCAGCTTGATCCTGTTTCCTCAGACTGGAAGCCTCTGAGTCCTTATCTGAACGGATCTCAGTTGAACTGCTGCTCCAAAGCCTAAAAGCTTCACCAGCCAAATGCTTCTAGTTTCTGGCCCTCACGCCTTATACACCTTTCTGCTTTCTACCATCACTCCCTGGGATTAAAGGCTTGAGTCACTATGCTTGGCTGTATCCTTGAACAGATGGATTTCTGCTTCTGGAATGCTAGGATTAAAGGCGTGTGCTACCACTGCCTATCCTCATGTTTGATAGGCTGTTCTGTCTCTGACCCCAGATAAGTTTATTAGAGTGCACAATATTTGGGGAACACAGCACACCACAGGCCTTAGAAAGACTTCAGACTCTGATGGCTTCCCACTGGCTACTCTCTCCATCAGCTCCATCTATCCATCACAGTAGCCCCTTAGTGTTCTTCCTGCTTCCGGCCCCACCCGCTCTGGTCTATCATCCACACTGTTGACTGAGTTTGAGGCAGTACCAAATCATGTCACAACTCTCCAAGGAACTTTCCAGGGGTCCTTTCTCATCTCACTGGGTCTAACTGAACAAACTCAAGTGCTTACAGTGGCCTACAAGAGCCAATTTGACACCTGTTAGCTCCCTGACATTAGTCCCATCCTTCTCTCCCCCCGACACACTGGCCCTCCCTGCTGGTCCTTGAACATACAAGTGAGACAGACCTAAGAACATTCAGTGCCTAGAAAATCCTCTACTGGGTGTCTTCACAGCTGCTTCTCTGCTTTCTCTGTCCAAACATTGTCCATTGTCAGCCCATACAGATCATGGCTTCGCGTGTCCTCACCCCTGCAGCCCTCCCATCCGCCACTGTGCCATCTCACGGCAACTGCAGGCATTTTAGTGGTGGTTGTCTCTCCTCAACACACACTAGTAGTTCAACTAACACATCCTGAATGACCAAATAAACGAGCACATTCTTCCTAACTATAACTCTACGATCTATAAAAGCTCCGAACCACAGAATACTCTCCTAAAATAAATGGTCTAGAGGAATGGTGGGTGAGAAACCCAGCCCTTCCCTGGTACCCATGTGCATTACTCACTCAAATAGTTCAATGAGCAAAAATAAAGAGTCCCTTATTTTACAGTGAGATCAAGACACCCCTGGACCCATTAAAGATGCCAACTCTTCAACATTGTTTTGTTTTTCTACTTTTTATGTTTTTTTTTTTTTAACATTTAAAAATGATGTCTGTCTTCCCTCCTCTTTGCCCGGATTCCCAGGTCTCGCCTTCTGTTCACTTCTCTTTAGAGCCGAAAGCCAGAAATAGCTGTTTGCCTCATCGTCCTCACTTCCCTCCATTGTTACCCTCCGGTTCTCTGAAGCCTTCCCTACTGTGGAGGCTTTTGTGTGAATTCCCAGTATGTTGAGTAAAGACTTTGGGTCAGCCTAACTAAAAACATACTTCAGGATATTCTCTTCAGGGAAAAAGCATTTTAGAATTGACTGCACCGCTGCTACAGACAGACCATTAATTATCCTAGAGTGTACTGTGCAAAGGAGCTGGAGGAAGAGCATGCTGTACAGAATACAGGACTGTTTCTTTTAATTTACTAAAAGTCTAAATAACTTCCTTTTTGAGCCTAAAAGAAAATTATCTAATCAAAAAGCTTGAATCATGTGATCTCCAGCCAGTTAGCAAATAATGTTTGAATGCCTGACCCACAACACTGGCTTTTATTTGATTTTAATAATTATACAAAAGATCCAATTACACAAAGGACTTTATAGATTCATCTACTAAATAAGGACTTTCCCACCCACTAATTATTTTTAATGGGCAATCCTCATATGTTGGTAAGTCCATGTTAGATAATTCCCTCCATAATACAACATACTGGGAAAATAAACCCCTACCATATTGGCAGAAAATCAAGCAAGTCGTATGTGGTTGTGCACACTTGTAATCTCAGGACTTGGGGCGGAGGCAGGAAGAGCATGGTTTTTTTTTTTTTTTTTTGTAGGGCAGCCTGAGCAACAGTGAATTTCAAGCCATCCTTGGCTACATAGTGAAACTATCTCAAAACATTAATAACAACAATGATAATAATAACAGACACAGACACACTGAAGTATACATTTTAAAGCTACTTTTAAAATTAATTAATTAGAGGATATAAAACTTGACATTAAAAACAATTATGGATCTGGAGATGTGGCTCAATGTGGCTTTGCCTTGCATGTGCACTGCAGATTAATTAATTAATTATTGAAACAAAAGCACCAGACATCAACTTCCCACAATAGTTTCTCCATCTCAGTAGATACCATCATGTAGATTATTCACATAATTATATATTATATATAAGACATTATATGAATTTGATTTTAGTTGGAGATATAGCTATAAGTCTGTAATAGTTGCAATACCTGATCGTGCCAATAGCCCAGAATGCTCTGGGTTGAAATGAAGAAATGGATAACCCAGAATTTAACCTTAAATTTTAATATAGCTAATCTGCAATCAGGTATGCAGCCATTGACCCAAATTCTACCTTTTGTTTGTTGCTTTGCAGGGGAGGGGAGATGGACAGTTTTCTTTTTGCTGTTGTTATTTTGGTTTGGGGGGTTGGTTTTTGTTTGAGACGGGGTCTCAGACCTCCCCCCTCCACCTAGATTGTTCTGACACTCACTATAGACAAGTTGGCCTTGAGCTCCTGACCTTCCTCCAAAGTGCTGAGATTACAAGCACATGGGTCACCATGCCCACCTTTGGAGGCTTTCTTTAATTAGCATATTAGCATCCTCTGTACAGGCCTAAGGGGAATTTGTAGTCAGTATTTCGGAAGGAAGGTTCAATAAACAGCACTGACCAACCTCAGGCTGACAGACTGACAGCGTCCATCATCCACTACACTGCCTCAAGAAATTTTCTGATATACGTCAGTTCTATTCTTGGATGGTGGGAAGAAGAAAACATTCTTTTCATTGTGGATTCTCTTTTATATCTGTCCTGGTTAAGTTTTATTGGCAACTTGACAGAACCTACAGTCACCTGGATGGGAGGGAGGGGTGGGGGGGATTGGGGGAACTTCCATTGAAGAACTGTCTCTATCAGACTGGCTTGTGGCCATGTCTGTGAGAAATTGTCTAGACTGATGATCGATGATTGATGTGAGAGGGCCCGGCCCACTGTGGACAACACCATCCCTAGGCAGGTGACATGGTGAGAGGGAGCCACTGAGATCTGCTTCTCCAGACAAGCCAGCCGCCTGCCTGCGCCAGCATGCTTCCCAGGCCCATCGTTTTTTGGTTATTTCTCTCTCTCTCTCTCTCTCTCTCTCTCTCTCTCTCTCTCTCTCTCTCTCTCATGCCCCCTTCCCTCCATCTCATCCTGCTTCATTCATGTAAATCCAACTTGCTCTCCAAGAATACAATCCTGTTCGAGAAGCCCCAATGACCCTGTGGTCCTCCCCTGCAGCTTAACAGGGCCACTCACTCCTTTGTGTACCCAGCATCCCCTCATCCCTTGTTATCTACCTGCACCTGGAAACCCTTTTCTAAACATTTGTCTCTCCCTAAAGCACTGTGAGTTCCCTGAGAACTCTATTTATTGTTGTAGTTACTTTATGCAGAAATACTGATAGTCAGATAAACAAATTCATTGAATCCACCCACAAATAATCTTAAACTTTAAAAAAAACCAAGAAAAAATACTATAGACATCAAAGACAAAAATATTCAATAAGTTAATATTCTAGGGACTATTTGGAGAATGCAGCAATGCAGAGAATATGAAAGTATTAATTTTATCAAGTTTGTACAACCTCAAGAAACATGCCTGTCACAAACATATGGGGTCTGTTAATTAACCAACTGCTAATACATAATAGGTGTTCAATACATGCGTGTTGAGGGAGCTCAACTGCTTGCTTAACATGCATCAGACTGTGGGTCTGATAATCAATAGTGTGTGAAACCAAGCCTGGGAGCCCACGCCTGTAAAATCAGCATTCCAGAGTGAGAGGTGGACCAGTCAGAAATTCAAGTCCATCTTAGGCCACATAGTGAGTTTGAGCCAACCTGGGGTACATGAGACCCTGTCTAAATAAAAAATAAATAGGTATTGCTAGATGGACAAAAGTCTACATCCTCAACTAGAATTGAGTTGAGAATTACTAATGAAGTAACTGAGTAGGATAAAATATGCATTTTTCCTTTATTGGATTTTTGTCTCAATTGATTACAACATAGCTACTTGCTTCTCCAAAAAAAAAATCCCATGAAGATATCATGCTGGCTAGTTTTATGACAATTTGACACAAGCTAGAATCATTTTAAAACATCAACTGAGAAAATTTCCTCACCAGGTTGGTCTGTGGGCAAGCCTGTGGTACATTTTCTTGACTGAAGATTGTCATGGAAAAGCCCAGCTCACTGTGGGCAATGCTACCCCTTGCAAAGGGATCCTGGGGGCAACAGAAGGCAGGCTGAGCAAGCCATGAGGAGTAACCCAGTAAACACCCCTCCATGGCTTCCACTTCAGTGCCTGCTCTGATTTCCACTCATGGTGGAGTGTGATCAGGACACGTGAGATGAAATGAACATTTTCCTCCCCAAGCTGCTTTTGGTCATGTATCTATCACAGCCACAGAAACTCTAAGACAAATATACTAAGAAAAAAAGTGCCAACTTCCCAACCTCCTCATCCCTGCCTGTGAGCTAGCCAAGCCAGCCACCTTCCTGCCTCATCCCTGCCTGTGAGCTAGCCAAGCCAGCCACCTTCCCTCCTCATCCCTGGTTCAACGTACAATGAGACTATTTGAAGAAACCATTGAGGAAACAGCTTAACTTACACTGCCATGAAAGTTAAAAATACCAATTGTTAGTTTAATAGTGGATTTAATTGTAGTGCATGCTCCATATGTCTTAAATAGCAAACAAGTGCATGATTCTTCTCTAAATTTTTTAATGAAGTTGTTTTCCTATTGAAATCCAACTTATGTCAGTGTTTCTGGGGTGTTTTACTTTTACCTGCAATGCTGGATCCTAAAAATGTACAGACACTAATCTTTTTAGATCAATGGGATTTATATCCCCCAAGGGTTAAAGACTCTACTGCTTATTATCTGTATATTTAAACAGACACATTAACGTTCTGATCCTGGGGTTTAGTCTCTACCTTCACATGTAGAGATGGCAGCAGATACAGAACTGGCCAAACGCAGGGACACTCCTAGTTCTGAAATCCCAGAGGAGCTATTTCACCAAGCACATGCTCTACTCATCATTTAGAATTTTGTTTCAACTCATGTAAATAAAAATACTTTGCAAAGACATAAATAATAAAAACCCTAGGACTTTGATAACCTCTATGACCTGGTCCTCAAACAGAGGAGACAGAATGGAGATGTCAAATGACTGTCATGAAGCAAGGCAGTCATGTTTCCCTCCCCTTGACATCACAAAATACCTGTGAAGATGTTTGTGAATGCTCCAATCAAAGGACTCGGGTCAGAAAGCGTTGGACAGAGAGCAGGATTTCCCACTTAGCAGCCCATGAGATGTGGGCACTGAACATAAAAACTCCCAAAATTTCAGTTCCTTCTGTAAAATGGGGAGGTAAAGCTAGTACCTGCTCCTTGTGCTATTAAAGGATGAGGTTATATAACAGATGTGAAGTGTCTGACAATAATAATAATAATAATAATAATAATAATAATAATAATAATAAGGCTCAGAAACTAGTATTTGGTGTGATGTTTTCCCCTGCAAGCTCAGTCAGATTTTACTGGACCCAAGACCTTCGCTCATCTCATTACTGTTGCTGGGATAAAATGCTCTGGCCAAAGCAACTTAAGGACTCATGATCACAGGTTACAGCTCATTTCTGTGGGGAAGTCAAGGAACATAAGACACCACCTCCACAACCAAGATAAGAGAAAGAATAAACGTGCTGGAGTGCTCCCTCATGCTCAGCTGCCTGTCTGCACTCTCACACAAACCAGGGCCCAGCCCATGAAGCAGTACCTCCAGTACCCCAGGTGTGGCTTCTTACATCAATTAATAATCAAGATTCTTGCCCCCCAATCATGCCCACAGGCCAACCTGATCTAGATAATCCCTTGAGATTTTCTTCCCAGCCGGGCAGTGGTGGCACACACCTTTAGTCCCAGCACTCAGGAGGCAGAGGCAGGCAGATCTCTGTGAGTTTGAGGCCAGCCTGGTCTACAGAGCAAGCTCCACGACAGGCACCAAAGCTACACAGAAACCCTGTCTCAAAAAACCAACAACAACAACAGCAAAAAGGTTCTCTTCCCAATAATCCCAGGTTGATAGTTAAACTAACCAACACAATTATCACCATGCGTGTTGTGTGATATTTGTTTGTGTTCTGACAAATAAAGCTTGCTTGATCAGAGGGCAGAGCTAGCCACTAGTTAACCATAGAGGCCAGATGGTGGTCATCATATAGAGACTGTCTTTGTACATCAGCACATGGGTTTGAAAGGGAAACAGGAAACCATCCTGTTTGAAGATAGGCTCAGAAATACCTAAGAAAGGAGGTTCCATCCAGGACTTAGAGCCCCTTTTAGCCACTGGGCTATCTCTATCTGACATCCCAGATAAACCACAGACACCATGTGAAACTGATGATGTCCTCTGGTGGACTGTATGCTCCCCAGGACATATCAGGGTTCCTAGTGGTCAGTGGGCACCAACAGTTAGTGAGGCTTTGCCGGAAGGGATTTTAGTGGTATCTAAAACCAAGTTAACCAGTCTCTCACCCAAGAGAGTTTTACAACTTCTGACACATTTTCTCCACGTGCCCCTTGCTGTCTCTAGTAAGTACAAAGGTCAGGGTTGAAAGCCTGGTCTTCAGAACACTGTTCAGACTCCCAGGACCAGAGTCCCTGGGACCACACAGGAGAGCCTGGTCATCAAGTGCTTTCCATACATGCTTCATCCTTTTTCCTTCCTCCAACCCTAACACACACAAAACATTGGCCATGATTAAGTTGGTCATAACTCGGGGCCTCAGGTCACCTCTACAGCCTGATCATCTAAAACGTAAATCCTGGCCCCTCGATCCCATTTCTAGATGGGAAGGTGAACAATCATCAGCCAAGATCAGATTCCACAAGATGGATTTGAAGCATTCTGAATAGAGATTATTTATGATAATCCCCAGCATGGCCCTGAAAAAGGAGAGCTTAATTATCTAACAATGTAATTGAATACCTAACTTTCTCCCTTACCAAAAAGGGCCAAAGCCTCCGAGTTTAAAGACCAGCTCTGCAACCTGTCACAAGTTGCTTCAAGGGGAGTCAAAGATGTCGAAGTTACTGCTTTGCAAATACACTTTCTAAAAATAATCAATATTTTCCTTCAATGCTTATGACAAAGCAACCAAGCCACTTCGTTTTAATTGCTTGCAAGCTGCACAATGATTTGATCTCTTTAATATTTCACTCATAGTAGCAGCCACTGAGCTATGACTAACTTACTCTCCCCGGCATCATTGCTGGCTCCAGATGGCAAGAAACACATTCCCTTCACTCCTGCCTGAAAAGCAATTCTGATTTTCCTCCTTTCTTTTTCATCCTTCCATTTCACTGCAGTAATTATTTCTGCTCCAAAACAAAACGGGTGGGACGAGAAAGAGGACACCAGGCAAGGGTTAGTACAGGTAAATTTACTGCTTTTGATGGATTATGAACCCTGCAGCTTTAAATCTTGCTGCATCAAGCCTTGGATTTCTTCCATATCTGTGCTACAAAATGGTAACAAGAAAGGAGGAAAAAATGCCTCTTCCTCCCAGCCAGTCCCTCCACAGCTCTTCAGCAAGACTGGCAGTGGCCAGCCCATCCCCCACGCCCTCCCAGCCCAGAGGCGCGCAGCTAGTACAGGTGGGCTGGGCACCGGACCTTGGCCCTCAGGCTTCGCCCACATCCGGCGATCAAGGTCAAGGGCACTCGCTTCCTTTTCCCAGCCTAGGAGCTCCGGGAGCCGCTGCCAAAGTTTCAGGCCCGGCTGGGGCCAGCGCGGCTCTTACAGCCCCTTGCCCTCGGGCACCTACCCAGTGCCCCCTGCTCCAGACCGGGCGCTGGGTCCGCACACCATGCCACCTGGTCCCCACTCACCTCGGGTGGACATGGCTCAGGCAGCTGCAGCCGAATCCGGAGGGAGAGGAGAAACCCGCAGGGCAGGGCGTGGGGAAGACAGGATCCCGAGACGCGCACACAGGCTCGCGCGCCTCCCGGCCCTGGCGGACGCCTCCCGCAGGACACCTGCTCGGCGGCGCTCCGGGCGGCCCGGCGGGCAGGCTGGATCTGCAGGGCGCGGCGCGGCTGACAGCAAGGACCGGCTGGGCGGGGCCGTCTCCCCCGCCCGGTGCCCGCAGGCAGGCCGGGCCCACTCGGGTCCAGGGGGTGCTGGGGACGCACGGTGCCCTCTTGGCTATCGAGCCGGGCAGAGCTTTGTTCCTGAGCAAGGTGGGGCATGTAATGGGGTCTGCGTCGTCCACACTCTGGCCCCGAGTCCCTGATGATGATGATGATGATGATGATGATGCGGGTGGGGGGTTGGGGGAAGGATGGTTGTCAGTGAATGCTTTCCAGCTTCCAGTCTTGGTCCCGGAGAGACATTGTTAGGAGTGATTCTATGCCTTGCGTGAGTGCTGCCCTTGACTGGAGGAAGAATTCCATGGACACCTGAGGGGGTTTGACTCTGACTGTCCAGCATCTTTGGCAGTTCATAATAATAGGTCCGGCAATTCAGAAATGTTCAAAGAACAGGTGGACACAATTCTAGGGAAAATAATCAGTGGATAATTGGAGAAAGCCCAACCATATGATCCATGGGGAGGGAAGTGTTAGAAAAAAGTCATAATGAGAAAAGAAAATTGCAAACTTCAATAGCAACCACTAAACTCAGCGACTAAAATCAACTCGCTGTCTGTCGCCTTGACAACATCCCTTCTCCTGCCTTTTAGACAGAAAGGTAGCCAACGGATCACAGTCCAGTTGCTCCAGGCTCAAGATGCCTTTCTTCCCCTCCAGCCTCAGCTCACTACTAATTCTTATCACCTGAGTTAGCCCATGTCAGGTAGTAGGTCCACAGTAGTGAAAATGGGCATGCCCATGTCCAAAGGAGCTTGCATCTCCTGAAATGTTAAGAACCTTTGTACCTTGCACATGCCTGTCCCACCTGAGTACCTCCACCTACTCCTCAAACACATTACATGACTACTCTGTCTGCTGACATTTCTCAATAACGATGTTTTCTGTCCACCACCTTTCTTCATCCTCACTACTCTTTGTAAACACCTTCCTCTCCACCTGAATTACCCTATAAGCAATCTCATAAAATGTCTCACCTTCTTCAGTGCCCACTGACCTCTCAACTTCCACATGTTTTCAGAAAGGCCTATTTGTGCCCAACACACAACTGCTTAAAATATGTTGTTTTGTGTTGCTGTTTAATGATTGTGTTGAGTGTTTTCTCTTCCCCCAAAGCACTGTAAAAACTCCATGAATGTTGCAGTCCTGCTGAATTGACTTAATTCTGCAAGTATGTTATAGAACATGTATTATAGTGGATGTCCTACAGGAACAGAGGGCCCAAAACGGGGTGCCTGTCTACGCGTGGCCTTGTGACAATACCTAGTCCTTTTCTTCATCTGCTGCTGTCATTCTGGTCCTGGTGACCTCATTGTGCAACCACAGATAGATACAGTACAAGCAGATCTTACCCTCATGTCCTTAAGATTCTTGGAATAGACCACACAGATGGCCATACAATATGCTCCTAACTATGTCTGGAATAAGGCAATGTACACCGTGTTTTCAGGCAGAGAGCAAGTGCAGCCAGCCCTCGAGTTAGCTGTGTAGTCCACAACTTCCACCAACTGTGAGCCAAAACTATTAAACAGAACGGTGTATCCTGTCAGACACAAAGGCACAAGCCTGCAGTCCCAGCTCCCAGGAGGCCAAGGCCAGAGAAGAGGATCATGAGTTCAAGGCCAGCCTGGGCTACAAAGCAACACCTGTCTAAAGAAAACAAATGGTGTTTGTATTGATCATGGATATGTTTTTCCCCCTGGTTTTCCTAAACTACCTAATATATCATTTTATATTGCATTTACATTGCATTAGTTATTGTAACTAAGCTGGAAATGTTTTAAAAAACACAGGCAGAAATGTACAGTTTACACACATCTGTGACAACATTTAATAAATTTAATTAATTTTTGACTATCCACTCCAAAGGACACTGGAACTAGTGGACACTGAAGGACATGTGTACTCAGGACCTGGCAACTTAAAAAATAGGTTTACTGTTAGAGATTATTATTAGCTAAAAGTAAGTTTTCCTATTAGTTGGATTTTATCTTCAAGTTTAGTATCAGTTCCAAGTTTTAAAATATATGTGGTTAGTTTATATATCTTTACTTGTTTAGTGTGTGTGTGTGTGTGTGTGTGTGTGTGTGTACACATGCTCGAACATAGGTGCATGGATGGGTGTTGGAGGTTGGATCAGATGTCTTTCTCTGTTGCCCTCCGCCTTATTTTTGAGATGGGCTCTCTTCACTGAGCCTGGAGCTCACTGTTTCCATTCTCCTGGTTGGAGGATGGGATCTACCTGTCCCTTCCACACCCCTAGTGCTGGATTCAGGCACATGCCACCATACCAGCTTTTATGTGGGCTCTGGGGGCCTGAATACAAGTTCTAGCACTCCAGGGTAAGCATTTACCACTGAGCCATCTCCTCAGCCCCAATGACTTGTAATATGCAGCAATGCTACTGTGGAATGCCCTGAGTCAGTCATGCTCCAGAATATCTGTAATGTTAGAAATCTAAGAACTAATTCTCCTAACCTCTAAGAATCAAGACAGTCTCTTCTGAAATCATAACTGTTGTGCAAGCAAGCTGGAAAGAACAAGAAATCTTTGGAAACATAATGAGTGCCACTTTAAAGATTAATAAATGCTATACTATAAATTTTATACTATAAACTAGAGGAGTTTGGATTGACCAAAAGAAGAAACTTATTCCAATCTGTCCAATATGTCTGGGGAAAATATGGTTAGTTACTTTTGACTCTTGCCAAAACTACACTTTCAACTTTGAATGGAAGGGAGCTACTGAGCATTATTCATGCTTTCTGTCTTTAAGTGATTGAATATTGATTTTTCACTCCCACAGCTTTTGGCTGTTGCTCTCTATCTCTTCTCATTCTTAACCTGAACTTCTCACAAGTGTGAGAATAATTCTGCTTTATGCATAACTTCTAGTTTAAAAAAAAGGATACTTAATACTTTTGCATCAAACACCTTTTTAATACCCTCTGTGTAGCAGACAATGAGGAATTCAAACAAGGGAGACCAGATTTCAGCTATCATATAAAGTAGAGAGGGTGACTCTCGGGCTATTTGTTCAGTCAGGCCTTAAGAGGAGGTTAGGTGCCGGGCAGTGGTGATGCACGCCTTTAATCCCAGCACTCTGGAGGCAGAGCCAGGCAGATCTCTGTGAATTCGAACCCAACTTGATCTAAAGAGCAAGATCCAGGACAGGCAACAAAGCTACACAGAGAAACCCTGTCTCAAAAACAAGAACAACAACAACCACCACCACCACCAAAAAAAAAAAAAAAAAAAAAGAGGAGGTTAGATGACCTCAGGTTGGTGGAATCTCAGACTCTCAAAGAAACAAAGCAAAATTCTACTTTATAAAAGCATCCTAAGGGATGGAGGGATGGCAAGTCAGTCAAGAGAACTTGCTACTCTTTCAGAGGACCTGAGTTCAGTTCTAGCACCCATGTAAGCTGTTCCAATGACCTGTAATTCCAGCTCCAGGGGATGACTCCTTCTCCTTCTTCTGACCTCTGTGTCGATACACACACACACACACACACACACACACACACACACACAGGGCAGGGGATAAATATTTTTAAAGCATTCTCAATGTAAACTCTAACAATTTCCACAGAGTAAAAGCCACCAAAAATGATGCAAAGTTCAAAGATCATCAATACACATGAAAATAATCAATTCTGGGTACAACTCAGTCAGAACAGCAGGTATAGATACTAAGTATGACAGAGATTACAATTCCCATGCAGCAAATATAAATTAGGGGTAAAATACATACAGTATTATAATGACAGATATATATCACCAAGCCAGTAGACTACCAAAAATGACTGAGTAAAATAAAAAAGAAGAAAGCAGAAACAAAACTCCAGTCAGAATTTTAAATCTAATGGATAGGAGGAACAGAAAGGAGGACAAAGGATGTGGCAGAGAAAACTGTAAGGAAGAAAGCTTTGAAAGTTTAGGAGGCAGGTAACACACACACACAAATGGTTAAGATGGATGAAGGAGACATCAGGCTGGGACTCGGAGCAGAGCAGCGCAGCGCTCAGCCCTCATCAGAGAAGCAGCTTCTTGCTGCAGATGGTGGTTAGCACAGAGACCCACACTGGACAGTGTGCAGACAGTGAGAGACCTGGAAGCACTCAGCCCTAAATGGGATGGCTTCATCAAACCCTCCCCTCAAGGCTGGGGGTCTATGTGGAAGAGGAGGCAGAAAGAATCTAAGAGCCAGAGGTGGACTCCAGAGAAGCAGTGTCTCCCAGCCACAGCAGGACGGATGCACACATGAACCCACAGAGACTGGGACAGCACACACAGGACCTGCACAGATTCAAACCAGACAAGATCCCAGCACAGAGAAGCAGAAGTGGACACAAAGTCCCTCCCCTAACCAGGAAGCTATTTGTAATTGAAACCTGCTGGGAAAGGAAAATCAGTTTTCTCAAATGGAGCGTGACTGAGTATCTCAACCACACTCCAGGTAAGCCCCATGCCTAGGAGTAGTTGGCCAACCAGAATAGACTTCATGTTTTTTGCATACTTTTGTTTCTTTCTTTTCTTTTGCATTTTTTTCTTTATTGTTGTTTGGTTTTCTGTTTTTGGTTTTTAGTTTTTCTTTTTCTTTTTTAGAAAGAACGTGAAGTTGGATGGATAGGAAGGTGGGGGAGGATCTGGGAGTTGGGGGAAGAGAAATAATATGATCAAAACGTATTATATGAAAACATATTCTATTTTATTAGTTTTTTGAGACAGTTTCTTTGTGTAGCCTTTGCTGTCCAGGAACTCACTCTATAGAACAAGCTGGCCTCGAACTCACAATGTGGTGATATATTGTATACCCTAATAAAATTTGCCTAAATATCAGAGAACAGAACAAGTCACTAGATTAAACATAGACGCCAGGCAGTGGTGGCACACACCTTTAATCCTAGCACCTGGGAGGCAGAAATCTCTATGAGTTCAAAGCCACCCTGGACTACATGAGATTGACTCAGTCTAAGAGAGAAACAGAGCCAGGCATGGTGGCACACATCTTTAATCCCAGCACTTGAGAGCTCATGCCTTTGCTAGGGAAGCACACACGCCTTTAATCCCAGGAAGTGATGGCTGGGTGGAGAAAGGTATAGAAGGTGTGAGGAGACAGGAACTAGAGGCTTTTCAGGCTGAGGAGCCCTAGAGGTAAGATATAGCTGTGGCTTGTTCCTTTGTCTCTCTGATCTTTCAGCATTTGCCCCAATATCTAGTTCTGGGCTTTGTATTAAAAGACCTATTAGAATCCGTGTTACAGAGATCCACCTGCCTCTGCTTCCCAAGTGCTGGGATTAAAGGCACGCGCTACCACCACACAGCTGGAAAAAAAAATACTTTAAATAAAAACCTTTTTAAAGGATAGATGGAGGATAGGAGAAGGGTTGATGTATAAATAATAAAAATCCTAAGAAAGAATTAAAAAACATGCAGGAAAGCCAACACTTGAAGAAAACAGCTGAAAATACTGCACATGTCAACAAACTAAGGAAATACAAATGTATCAACTAGAATGAGTCAAAAACAGAAACAGACACATTGCATTGAATGTGGACAATACTAGACCAATCTAAAAAGCAAAGAAAAATAAACATGCAGAAACCAAGGTAGTCCTAATCTAGAAACATCATCCCTACTAGCTAGCTTTCATGGTGTTTTGTTGGTTAAGAGCTATTCAGGCCAACTGGGGATAAAATTAATTAAACATCAGTCTAACCTAGTTATAAATCCTGTGAGTTAAAATATGACGAGCCTAGCAAGATATTCCCACTGGCACAACAGTGGCATGAAGGTTACAGGAGCAGCCAACCACTTTCTGGTTGGCTCTAAGGCCCATCTATAAGATGGAGCTCACACTTGCCACTGTTAAGAGACCAAGAATCCACAACTAGGTAAGTCCTAGGCCCTAGAGGAGAACCTACTGCTACTATTCTGTTAAACTGAAATAGTATTAAGCTGACTCCTAATGACTTATCATTCTACCGCATAGATTGGTGTATCTCTTAGGCTTCCTCAGAGAAGTTTGTTTTTGTAGTGAATATTGACTAACACAGAGACCCACAACTGGCCAACATGCAGAGAATAAGAGACTTGAGAATATTCAGTCCTAAATGGACATTTGTATCACACCCTTTCCTCTCAAGGCTCAGGGATCATCACAGAAGAGGAAAGCAGAAAGACTATAGGAGCCCTAGGTGTGGATGAAGCCAGAAAAACAGTGCATCCCCAACACAGCAGGGCAGCTGCACAGAGGAACTGGCAGCTGTTAGGACAGCATGCATAAGACCTGTAAACAGTCAAGCCCAATAAAAATCCCATCGTGGATCATGAAGTCCCAGCCCTAGCTGGGGAGCTATGGCCAGTGATGGCCGCTGGGACAGGGAGAGTTTCCAATACACATGTGCATCCTTCTGAGACCTTATTGACTGCTTGGCTGCGTGGACATCACTTGGAGACCCAGAGAGGGAAATGACACTTGAAAACCAAGCCATTAGTTGGGCTCACATTCTCCAAGGAACAGCGGACATTCCTGATAGTTAATCTAAGGCATTTGGTAGAGGACCCACAGGAGTCACTCTTGAATAGGAAAGCTCAAATATTGCCAGAGTGAAAGATTTATTCTGTCCACTCTCATGGCTTTTTAAAAAGCCTTGAAAAGAGCACATTGATCTGCAAAGACTCTAACAGCCACTAGAATAAAGAACAATAATGAACAACATACAACATTCAATAAAGCAATGGCTGCAGTACTCAGCCTCCAGTAAAAATGGCTGAAGAAGCCAAGGAGAATGTACCTTAAAGCCCAAAGACAAGTCAGCCCTTAACAGGCTCAGAATGACAGACAGACTGTAGCCAGCAGACAATAGTGATGATGTGAATCAACTATGTTCACATATTGAAAAGAAAAAAGGCAAGGATATAATGAGACAAGAAACTGATTTGGCTCTCTCTATGTATATTATATAGCTGTGACAGAATACTTGTGTCCTAATTTGCTTCATCTGACCAAAAGCCACTTGGAGAGAAGAACGGTTTATTTGGCTTACACTCCCACATTACAGGTGATCATCAGTGCAAGCCAGGACAAGAACTCAAGGCAGGAATCTGGAGGCAAGAACTAATGCAGGAGCCATGGAGGGGCGTGTCTTACTGGCTTGCTCACCTTGGCTTTCTTACAGAACCCATGAGGACCAGCTCAGGATGACACTGCCCACAGCAGGCTGGGGCCTCCCATACCAATCATCAATCATCAATCATCAATCATCAATCACCAATCATCAATCATCAATCATCAATCACCCCACAGACTAGACTGCATGCCAGTTGTATAGCGGTTCCTCAGCTGAGATCCCCACTTCTTAAATGACCCTGGCTTATGTCAAGGTGACAGAAAACTGACCTTCACAAACAGAGAAAGACAATTTAGAAGACGCAGGGTTAGTTTTGTTCCATGGTTTCAGAGGTAATTAGATCAGAACTGTGCTAAGCTTGTCAATGAATCCATTGACCAGTTCCTAGTTCACTGGACTTATTAGGAAATGGGAGCTAACTGTCGGGAGGGGACTGCTTGGGAGTGTCTTGGAAGGTCTACTCTGGCCCCATTGTCTGCTGCCTGTGCTCTAAAAACAATGGAGGAAACTCTTCAGAAGGGAAGAAAATTACACTAGATTGAATCAACAGATCTGGGTATCAGAAGTATCCGAGAAGGATTTAAAAATAATTGTAACAATATAATAAGGTATCTGGTGGGGAACTGGAGAGATGGCTTAGGGGTTAAGAGCTCTGGCTGTTCTTCCAGAGGTCCTGAGTTCAATTCCCAGCATCATATGGTAGCTCACAACCATCTATAATGAGATCTGGTGCCCTCTTCTGGCCTGCAGGGATTCATGCAGGCAGAACACTGTATACATAATAAATAAAAATATCTTTAAAGAAAAAAAAGTATCTGGTGGGGAAAGTTGAGAATGATAGGAGAGGGAATTTCAGCAATGGGGAGGAAACTATGGAAAGTCCAATGGCAATATGAGATGATGGACTGGGGCAGAGCTCAGTGGGTAGACTGCTCACCCAGGTTGTACAAGCCCTGGGCTCCATCCCTAATGAGAAGAGACAGGCAAACCTGCTCACTTTGACTCCCAGGCTCATGAGAACATGGCAAGAAGGTGGCCATCAGCAATCCAGAAAGGATTCCCTCCAGCACAGGTCTCTGCTGGCTCTTTGGTTACAGACTTCTAGCCTCCAGGCCATGTGAAAATAAATAACAATAATCATGATCGTGAACACTGGGCTAGCTTTCCAGTTCTGGGCTTTCTGGCTGGGAGATCAAGACAAGTCATGATACAGGCAAAATCAGTATAATGGGTCAGGGCAGAGGTAGAAACTGATTCTGCCCCTCACAGGTATCAGGCCAAAGAGTACAAGCCAAGTCACTCAGGAATCAGCATAAGCTTCCTTGTGTTTTGTTCTATGCTGCTTTACAATTGAATCCTGCATCCAACAGTGCCCTCTTCCTCTGCTGGGCACAATTCCATCCCAGGTTGGGGACAATCACTGAGGCCTGAACCTCATGTGGGTACTGTGCCTGCTAGACAAGAGCTGCACCCCTTTGAGACAATTTTAAAAGAAGAAGTTTAATTTTACTTTGAGGGAATTTTTATGCAAGAGGACTCAATTGTTGTGGTTGTTGTTGTGAGACAGGGCTACTCTGTGTAGTTTTGGTGCCTGTCCTGGATCTTGCTCTGTAGACCATGCTGGCCTGGAACTCACAAAGATCTGCCTGGCTCTGCCTCCTGAATGCTGGGATTAAGGGTGTACGCCACCACCGCCCAGCCCAAGAGGACTCAATTTTAAGACATGACCTTTCAAAAGATATTGTTGGCTGATTTCTGGCCTTTGCTTCTAGGTGGGATACAGACTGTCATAGCAGGTCGGTTGTTCTTGCAGCCACAAGGGGTGGGAAAACAAGCTACAGAAATCATAGTTTAAAAGATACCAGGAAAGCCAGGCACAGCAGTACAAGCCTGTAACCCCAGTAACTGGAACCAAACATGCAGAAACAGCAAAATCCAATGAAGAGATCAGTGTTCGCTGGTGTGTTGGTCAGCTGGCCATCTGTCTTAGTCAGGGTTTCTATTGCTGTGAAGAGACACCATGACCATAGCAACTCTTTTTTTTTTTTTTTTTAAGCTGAGGATCAAACCCAGGGCCTTGTGCTTGCTAGGCAAGCGCTCTACCACTGAGCTAAAGCAACCCAACCATGGCAACTCTTATAAAGGAAAACATTTAATTGGGTGGCTTACAGTTCAGAGGTTCAATCCATTATCATCATAGTTGGACATGGTGGCATGCAGGCAGACATGGTGCTGGAGAAATACATGTTGACTTGGAGGCAACAGGAAGTGGTCTCCAACACTGCTAGATATCTTGAGCATATATGAGACCTTAAAGTCTGCCTACACAGTGACACACTTTCTCCAACAAGGCCACACCTACTCCAACAAGGCCACACCTACTCCAACAAGGCCACACCTCCTAAAAGCACCTCCCTTTGGGGCCATTTTCTTTCAAACCACTACTTTCCACTCCCTAGCTCTCAAAATGCAAACCTGCATTCAGTCCAACTTCAAAGTCTCCATAGTCTATCACAGTCTCAACAATGTTTAAAAGTCCAAAGTTCAAAGTCTCTTCTGAGATTCATGCTGTCTCTTAACTGTAATCCCCTATAAAATCAAAATGAAAAAACAAATCACATACTTCTAGCATATAATGGCACAGAATATGCATTATCATTCTAAAACACAGAGAAGGGAGCATAGTGAGGAAATCCTGGACCAAAGCAAGACTAAAAACCAGCTGGGCAAATTCTAAACTCTGCATCTCCATGTCTGATGTCAAAAACACTCTTCAGATCTCCAACTCCACTCAGCTTTATTGATTGCAACACACTTCTTTCTCTTGGGCTAGTCCCACTCCCTGTTGGCAGCTTTCTTCCACGGGTATTGTTATGCATTATTGTGGGAGGGAGTTAGTGGGACCCCAAGAGTATCTTGTGCATGCAAAGAATCATGCTGGTCAGATGCATGACCACAGCTGGTAATTCACAACCCAGATGCTGCATCTACCTGAAGAGTTTATTATAATAGAGGGATGAAGAGAAAGATAGGAAAAAGCAAGAGAGAGGAGGAGGGGGGAGAGGTTGAAGGTGTGTGCCTCCTGGGAGGAAAAGCAGAAGAGAGAGCGGAAGGGGAGGAGTTTTTCCTTAGAATGAGGCTTTTACATCAGGACACAGGGCAGCACCAAGGGGCGGGACTTCAAGGAGTGGATCAGAATATTAACAGGTATCTCATGACTCTGGCATCTCCAACATCCTGGGTTCTCCAAGGCAATCCAGGCTTCAACGTCACAGCTTCACGCAATGGCCTCTCTAGGTCTCCATTCAGGGACACCCCTGACATGTGCCTGTCCTCAGCAGCTTTCCTTAGTCACAGAGGCAAAAGTCCATAATCTGTTTCTTTTATTCTTAGCTCTAAAGCCAGAACCACATGGCCAAAAGATGCCAAGTTCTGCTGCTTGCTGGGGCTGGAACATGGCCTCCTCATTCAATTACATCTTCACCATCCTTCTGGTTTTGACTGTTACCTTCACTGCCTAAGCTTGGCTGTCCTTGAACTTGCTCTGTAGACCAGGCTGGCTCCAAACTCAGAGATCTTCCAGCCTCTGCCTTCTGAGTGCTGGAATTAAAGGCATGCATCACCACACCTGACTCTAAGCTTTTCTTTAATTCCTTTTCACAAGTTGGAAATTTAGCTGGATGTGATCTTGATCTGAGGCCACCACTCCCTTTATTTTATTTCTTAATCTGTTTATCTCCTTGAACACAGGATTTAGCTGTAGTTTACTTCCTGATACCCTTTTCTCAGTCTGTACATTTTGTATTTTTATTTGCTCAGCTTGCTCCTTTTCATTATAAATCTTCTTTAGAGTTACCACTAATAACCACACAACAGAGTCTATACTAGGATGCTTTGAGATTTCTTTAGTCAGTCCAATTAATCTAAAACATTTCACGTTAGCCTTGGGCAGACTCTTCAGACAAGGGCAAAAAGCAGCCACATTCTTCACCCAAATATCATAAGAATGATCTCTTGGCAACATACTAAAATGCTTCTCCTCTGAAATCTCTTGAGCTAGCCAGCCCCCTGACAGTTCAAATCATTATCAGCACCATTGCCTTCCATGTTCCTACTAGTAGGCCAATTAAGCAGTGCTTAAAGCATTCCACTGTTAATCCAAAGATCCAAAGTCCAAATTCCTCCAAACAAAAACATGGTCAGGCTCATCATAGCAATATGCCAGTCCCTGGTATCAACTTCTGTCTTAGTTAGGGTTTCTATTGCTGTGAAGAGACACCATGACCACTGCAACTCTTATTAAAGAAAACATTAATTGGGGTGGCCCAGTTACAGTTTCAGAGGTTCAGTCCATTATCATGGTGGGAAATGACAGTGTAAAGGCAGACATGGTACTGGAGAAGTAGCTGAGAGTCCTACATCTTGAAGGCAACAGGAAGTAGTCTCCAACACTGGGCTGTATCTTGAGCATATATGAGACCTGAAAGCCCACCTCCACAGTGACATACTTCCTCCAACAAGGCCACATCTACTCCAAGGCCACACCTCCCATTAGTGCCACTCCTTTCAGGGGCCATTTTCTTTCAAACCACACACCATCCCTACACCAAACATATCAGCAGTGTTATAAGATGAAACATCTGTTTTGGCTCACAGCTTTGGAGAAGCCAGTTCCTGGTCAGGTGGCCCTGTTGTTCTGGGACATGACAAGGCAAAGTGTCCTAGCAGGAATGGGTGGCAGAGTAGAACTGTTTACCTTATGGCTGAGAAACAAGAGAAAAAAAGAGACCAGAACTCCACAGCCCCTTTGGGGTACACACTCAGTTACCTAAAACTACAGACCAAGCTTTTAGCCCACAGGGCTTTGAGGCATGCATAAGAGCTCTACCTGTCAGTTATCCTTCTGCACAGCTTCCCTCTTCACATGCGTGTGTAGATGATGGCAGGACATTTACACAATGAAACTGTATACATGACGGTAGAACACACACACACACAATGGAACCGTGTACATGACAGTGGGATGTGGTGTGCTGTGTTCCCCGAAATATTGTGCATTCCAATAAACTTATCTGGAGTCAGAGACAGAACAGCTACAATATTAAACATAGAGGACAGGCACTCGCCTTTAATCCTAGCATTCCAGAGGCAGAAATCCATCTGTTCAAGGTACAGCCAGGCATGGTGACTCACGTCTTTAATCACAAGGAATGATGGTAGAAAACAGAAAGGTATATAAGGCATGAGGACCAGAAACTAAAAGCATTTGGCTGGTTAAGCTTTTGGGCTTTGAGCAGTACAATTCAGCTAAGATTCATTCTGGATGAGGACTCAGAAACTTCCAGTCTGAGGAAACAGGATCAACTGAAGGACTGGCGAGGTGAGGTAGATGTGGCTTGTTCTGCTTCTCTGATCTCCCAGCATTCACCCCAATACTGGCCTCAGGCTTGATTTTATTAATAAGAACTTTTAAGATTCCTGCTATAATGGGACATCCACACAATGAAACTATGTACATGGCTGTAGGATACACACACACTGAAACCATGTACATGATGGTAGGACATGTGCACAATGGAACATGACTTTGTTCATAACATGCTCTGGGTCTACAAAGTGCATTTTCATTTACCAATTTACCCTGGAGATCTTCCTATCTGGGTGTCTGGATGCTGCCCAGGATGGTGTCATCTGTGGTGCTTGTTATGGGATACTTCACCAGTTCTCATTTCCAGTCATTTGGGGGTTTTCTAGCTTCACTGTTAGCTGAAATCCTACAATGAATGTTCTTGAATGGATGGGTTTGTGGCTCACGCCTGTAATCCCAACCAGCCGAGTCTTGAATGAAAAGAAAGGAAAAGAAATGTAACTAGAAGTTTCTCTTGGTCCTGCCTTGCCCAGCAGTCTGGACGAATCTCTCCCACCCAAGGTCTTGCAGACACTTGTAAAATAATCATGCAGAGGCTTTTTTAATCACAAACTGTATGGCCTATGGCTTCAGCTTCTGGCTAGCTAACTCTTTCATCTTACACCAACCCATTCCTGTTAATCTATATGTTGACACATGGCCACAGTGTTACCGGACTGCTGGCATCTTGTTGCTCCTTTGGCAGCTGACTCGCTGCTCACTTCTCCGCCGACTCTGCCCCTCTTCTCTCTGTATCTCTGCTTGGATTTCCCACCTAGCTGTAAGCTTTCTTGCCATAGGCCAAAACAGATTTATTTATTATTCAGTGGAAGCCACACATATTCATAGCATACAGAAAGACATCCTACAGCACTTCCCTTTTCTGTCTAATCAAAAAGAAAGGTTTTAACTTTAACATAGTAAAATTACATGTAACAAAACATTTATAAGGCAAGAATTATAGTTACAATATCTAGTTTATTTGTATTTGGCAAAATTAAAAAAATACTCTATCATCTATCCTATTTTCATGAGTCATAGTCAATCTCTTTCTAAAAGAATAAAAGGGGAATGATACAGAAGTTACAGGACAAAAGGATAGATTATTGTATCTACTTTAATCCAAAACACAACTATTAATCTTATATATTTTACATTAGTATAGATTTGGGTTATTGATACAAATTTAAAGTTAATTTTATTATATATATATATATATATATATATATATATATACTCTTGTTTAAGATATCATGTTTATACAACTCATTTAAAATTATAATGTATAATTAAGAAATACAGATTAATAATTAGTCATCTATGATAATCAAACTTACAGTCATATTAGTTTTCTAGATATACATAGATATATTTTAATTAGGTAGGTAATCTTCAACACTTCAAAGACCTACAGAATATGGCATTTAAAATGTTTTAAGCACTTAGACTTTTCTGGACATTGAGACATGTCTGATTCTGGCAGCACCAATTACTTCAAAGAGGATGGTGGGCATCAAAGAAACTCATTATGGAGTTTGCTTTTTTTATGGCGAAAGTTAGCCAGTGGGCAAGAAAGTGCCCCTTGCCTCAACTGCTTGAAGGAAAGGGGAAGGAAAGGGAAAGGAAAGGGAAGGGAAGGGAAGGGAAGGGAAGGGAAGGGAAGGGAGGGGAGGGGAGGGGAGGGGAGGGGAGGGGAGGGGAAGGGAGGGGAGGGGAGGGGAGGGGAGGGGAGGGGAGGGGAAGGGAGGGGAGGGGAGGGGAGGGGAGGGGAAGGGAAGGGAAGGGAAGGAAAGGAAAGGGAAGGGAAGGAAAGGAAAGGAAAGGAAAGGAAGGGAAGGGAAGGGAAGGGAAGGGAAGGAGAAGGGGGAGGAAGGAAGATGGGGAGGAAGGAAGGGAGGAAGGACATCTCAGAGATGGAGTCTGCATTATTCTTATGACCCTGACTCCTTAGCTGCCCTCATGCGAAGCTGGGCTTCTTATTCTTCCATACTCATCTATTAGAAGAACTGAATGAGCACAGCCTCCTGGGAAATCAGCTCTGACTCAAAGTCCTCACTCAGCACCATCCCTCTTTAAGAAAGGGATTTTTGATGGAAGTTGCAAAGCAGACCCAGGCTGGCCCCTGAGAACACACGTCAGGATTCCTGGAGAAGCAGGCAGGCAAGATAGTGAGTTCCCTGAGAAAACAGAATAGGTGGGGCTTCTAGTCTCTTCTTGACTCTGTCTTGACATTTCTGGGCTGTATAGTAAAATGATATCCAGAGGTCTCCCTTACCCCTGCAAGGTCACACTGGATAAGACAGGAAGCAAGATTAAAGATTATAGAGCATGCAGTTCCAGAAAATTCTGTTCTAGTCCCTTAAGGAAGATCAGGAGACCAGAAAGGGTACAGCCTGAAGATTTATCTAGAAGTACCTGTCTGGAGGCCCCTGGGCAGACATCCTTCAGGTCACACAGGTAAGTAAGTACTATGACTAATGACATCTGAGCCACTTCTCCTGAGCATTTGAATAAAAACTTTTCCTTCTGAGGCTTTAGTAGTCTAAGGTGGGTCATCCTTGTGGATTCCTGAGAACTTCCCTAGCATCCTGTTTCTCCCTATTCCCATGATGTCTTCATTATCATGGTATGTCTTTCCTTGCTCTCCCACTCTGTCCCTGTTCTAGCTCGAACCTCTCATTCTCCTATGTTTTCATTCCCCCAACCCCTGCCGCCCACACACACACACCCAGTTTGCTCATGCAGATCTCATCTATTTCTCCTTTGTTGGATGATCCATGTGTCTTCCCTTGGGGCTGGTAATCAGATGGCTGAATACCCTAACTGTCTTCATAGAGCCCTCATCCAGTGACTGATGGAAGCAGATGCAGAGATCCACAGCTAGGTGCCAGGCTGAGCTCCAGGTGTTCAATCGATGAGAGAGAGGAGGGATTCTATGAACAAGGGGTATTGAGATCATGATGGGAAAATGTATAGAGATGACCAGCCAAACTAGTGGAAATGCAAGAACTGTAGACCAATAGCTGAGGAGCCACATGGTACTAGACTAGGCCCTCTGGATAAGTGAGACAGTTGTTTAGCTTGAACTGTTTAGGGGGCCCCCAGGCAGGGAGATTGGCATAGGCTGGCTTTTTGGAGCCTAGTGCCTATGGTGGGACACTTTGAGCAGCCTTGGGGCCTGGACCTGCCTCAACTGAATGTGCCAGGCTCTTCCCCATGGGAGACCTTGCCTTGGAGGAGGAGGGAAAGGGGGGGTCAGTTGGGGGGAGTGCTGGGAGGCAGGAGGAGAGGGGAATCTGTGGTTGATATGTAAAATGAATAGAAATCTCATCATCATCATCATCTTCATCATCATCATCATCATAATTTAAAAAGAGGCTTAAATCTGATGCTGGGATTCCTGTTATTTCAATTCCCAATGGACTTGGCTCTATTCCTCTCACCAGAGTAAGCTACTGCCCAGCCAATCTCATCTTCCTGTTTTTTAAATACTGAGCACAGCTCTGTCCCTGCACAGCTCTGTCCCTGCACAGCTCTGTCCCTGCACTTCCCAGTCCCTGCCTGTCCCTGCACCTCCCCATCCCAGCACCTGCCTGTCCCTATACTTCTCCCCCACCCCATCCTTGCACTTCCTCATCCCTGCACTTCCCTGCTGTTCTAAGCAAGCTGCTGCATTTTTAATGCAAGATTAAAGTTGCAGGACTCTCTGAATCAAACCAGTAACTAAATTTAGAAGAGCCTCAGGGCATCACTTGGATTGCTCAAACTGCCCAAACCCCAATAGGCGCTGCTGTGTGAGTTTGTCAGGGAAAACCAGGGTCTCACAGTATACCTGTGCTCTTCTCTTCTGACCCGTGATGATCACCATGACTCCACCATGATGGTTTCTCCCTCTGAGAACACACTGGTGAGGTGATGTCTGCTTAGCCCAAGTATCAAATCAAGGAGCTGACAATGTCCCGAGTTTGGTGTAGCAGAAATCTTAAATGGTCTTATTAATAAAATCAAACCTGAGACCAGTTATTGAAGTGAACGCTGGAAGATCAGAGAAGCAGAACAAGCCACAGCTACCTCACCAATACCTTAGCTGATCCTGTTTCCTCAGACTGGAAGCTTCTCAGTCCTCATCCAGAATGGATCTCAGCTGAACTGTGCTTCTCAAAGCCTAAAAGCTTAACCTGCTCTAGTTCCTGGTCCTCACAACCTTAAATACCTTTCTGCCATCACTCCCTGGGATTAAAGGCTCACTCCTTGGGATTAAAGGCTCACTTCTTGGGATTAAAGTGTGAGTCACCGTGCCTGGCTGTTTCCAGTGTGGCCTTGAACTCAAAGAGATCCAGAGGGATTTCTGCCTCTGGAATGCTAGGATTAAAGGTGTAAGTGCCACCATTTTCTAGTTTCTGTGTCTAGTGGCTGTTCTGTTCTATGACCCCAGATAAGTTTATTAGGGTGCACAATATTTTGGGGAACACAATACCACCACACTTTGGGGGTGCCTCCTTCAGGATGCAGGCCTTCATTTGGGTGCTCTGGAATGCTAACACTAAACCAAATGAAACTGAGAAATAGTAACAATAAATAAAGTTACCATTTATCTAACACTTACTTTACATTGTGTCAAAGGCTAAGAAGCATGGGTGGGGTACATGTGCACATGGGTCAACATTGAGTGTCGTCTTCAATCTTGGTCTCCATCTTATTTTTTGAGGCAAGG
This sequence comes from Onychomys torridus, assembly GCF_903995425.1. NCBI lineage: Eukaryota > Metazoa > Chordata > Mammalia > Rodentia > Cricetidae > Onychomys > Onychomys torridus. The sequence continues at coordinate 176,704,953 of NC_050443.1, forward strand.
TCTCTCTTTGACCTGGAGCTCACTGGTTCATCTAGACTGTCTATCCAGCAAGCCCCTAAGGATTCTCCTATCTGCCCCCAGTACCAGAATTACAAGTGTGTCTCTGCTCAGCTTTTTACATGGTACTGGGAATCCAAACTCAAGTCCTCACACTTATGCAGCAAACACTTTCCTAAGTGGGCCATCTCCCCAGCCCCAGACTAAGATAATTTTAATGCTTTTTTTTTTTTTTACTACTTATCCCTATTATAAAAATCCTAAGAAAATTTTAATGCTCTTTTACTACTAATCCCTATTACAAAAATCCTAAGTTATGAACATTCATTGATTCCACCAAGAAATAAACAAGAGGACCAAATAAAAGACAATGGAAAGAGTACATTAAACTTAACCTGACAGCCAGATGTGGTAGTATATGACTGTAATCTGGCAGCCACATGTGGTGGTATACGACTGTAATCTAAGCACTCTAGGAGGCTGAGACAGAAAGGTTTTTGTGTGTTCAAGTTCAATCTGGACTAACTAATAAAACCCTGTCTCAAAAAACCTAAATAATTGACTGATCGATTTGATTTGATAACTAAAGGAATAGAGGAAAGATCAAGGAGAAGCTCATTTGGGCACACATGAGAAGACCCACCTGGTGAGACAGGGCTTGGCAGGTTCAAGGACTAGAAAGCCCAGCGCCCTGAGCTAGAGCCAAACACAAAGGAATCTAAAGATCACACTTCAAATCAAAGACTAGATAAAAACCTAAAATTTAGTTCTTAAACTACACGAAATTGAAGGCCATTTGAAGTCTTTAAGCAGAGAAGGGGTGTGATGTCACTTAGGCTGACATGTTTGTTGATTGCTCCATGGAGCATGAACTGCAGAGAACTGAAGATCAGATACAGGGCAGAGGCTCTTACACCAGATGAACTGAAGAAGGATAGAAGCCCATGAAGAGATGGGAAGAAAATGATGTGTGTACACATGTGCACACGCCTGTGCACACACACAGTCAAAGACAACTGGGAGGTAGAGTTGGCAGGGTTTGTTGGTTTGAGTAGATAAGAGATCAGGGGAACCATGGCGGGCTCTCTGGGTTCTGGCTTCAACCACTAGAGGGCATGGAGAGTGGTGGGTGGAGAAGGGAGAGAACACTTTATGTGGTCAAGCTGGACTCTGCTCTGGTATTTGAAATCTCTGTCCAAGAGACACAATTCAAATTCATGGTTTGATGTTAGACTCTTACAGAAGCAGTTTGTAGCTCAGTGGCGAAGGAGTCTAAATGGAGGGTGAGGGCTAGCAAGGGAGGGTAGTGGAGCAAAGAAACACTGATCTGGGTGTGTTCTATAGAACGCTAGTAATTAAACATCTGGGAACTGGTCAGACTGATTTTGAAGCTAGCTAATGTTTGAAAGGGAGAGGTGCAGGACTGACCCCAGAAGAAAGCTGACAAAAGGCAATGGATCGGCTAAGGCAGAGGCACTAGGATGAGAGAGAACCTGTCGGGGCAAAGATGGTGCCCCGCATCCCTTATGTCAGGTAAACTGAATATGTGGCTATCAGGAAAAAAGACCACAGTGTGGAGCATCCACTGATGTCCGTGGCATCAGTTCTCTCCCCTGATACTCTCCCTAGTTCCAGGCTTCTGTGCCCACTGAGCCTACAGTTGGAAAGAATTGTACGCTCTCAGCTGTCAGTTCTCATTGGGATATCCAGGACAACGCTGCTGCAGAGAGGAGAACGGGACACGGACAGGGAAACTGAACTTGGCAGCCTGCACATTGCTGGCGACATCAACAAGGGCCATTTCTGGATTATGGAGCAGCCAGATTGTCCAATAAATACATGAAAAATGTTCAACATTCTTAACCGGCAGGAAAATGCAAATTAAAACTATATTGAGATTTCATCTCAACCCAGTCAGGAAAGCAAGTAACAAATGCTGGCAGGGATGTGGCCGAAGAGGGGCCCAGATTCATGCTGAAGGGAGTATACACTGGTGCACTACCATTTCTCAGTGGCATGGAGGTTTCTCGACAAACTAGAGATAGAATCACCCAATGACCTGCTTGCTATATAAGCCCTGGAAGAAGCTTCATCAGCAGAGATATTCGTGTGTCCATGTTTAGTGCTGAATTATTCACAATAGTTAAGAAAGGAACCTGCCCAGGAGCCTATCAACAGAAGGTGTGAAAAAAATGTGGCATTTATACACAGTGGAGTTTTATTCAGTTGTGATAATGAATAAAACATGTGATTTTCCAGGGAAAATGGATGGAACTGAAGACCATCATGTTACATGAATTAAGCCAGACTTGGAAAAATGGTTATCTCAATTTTTCATATAGGAAGGATCATGTGTGTTCTTGAGAGGTGGACTATGGAAGGAGGGGCCTAAGCAGATAGAGGAAAAAGTGATGTCTTGGGGTTTCTACTGCAGTGACAAAACACCAGGACCAGAGAGCAAGTGCGGAGGAAAGGGTTTGTTTGACTCACACTTCAGCGGTGCTGTCCATCACTGAAGGGAGTCAGCACAGGAACTCAAACAGGGCAGGATCCTGGAGGCAGGAGCTGATGCAGAGGCCATGGAGGAGAGCTGCTTACTGGCTTGCTTCCCATGGCTTGTTCAGCCCCTCTTCTTTTAGAACCCAGTACCACAGCCCAGAGATGGCCCCACCCACAACGGGCTGAGCCCACCCCCATTGATCACTAATTGAGAAAATGTCTTACAGCCGATCTCTCGGAGGCATTCCTCCATTGAGGCTTCTTTTCTGATGACTCCAGTTTGTGTCAAGTTGACATAATCAGCCAGTGCAGGTGATACGACCCATCGCTTGTTGTCAGCATGAATCAGGGCCCCATTTCCCCCATGTCCTCCCAGAATGTGCTGCTGTTTGTTTTCTGCCCGAGGTGAGATGAAATCTCAATGTAGTTTTAATTTACAGTTTCCTGGCAGTTAAATGGGGGAAGCAAAGACAAAATGCTGCACGTTTTTTCTCTTATATGTTGGGTCTATATCTGCATCTGTATCTGTGACATGAAGAGGACTCTTCTGGGGAGGGTGGTCAGCTGGGGAGGGGAGGAGGGGCAGAGGAGGCGGGTAGGTGAATGCAAACAAAATACAGTGATATATATGTGTGTATATATTCATATATACATTCATAATGGAAGCCATCAATCTCTATGCTAACTAAAACAATAATGGGAAAAGGTTAGTAGCAGGAGGAGGAAGAAGAGTCAAAATTGAGAAAAAGCACAAATAACTACAACTCAATGAGTCTGATTGCAGTGTGTGGAGGATTATGGGAGTGGAGGGCAGGGTGGGACCCAAGCTTGGCTCAGAGAGGCTTTTGAACCATAGAGAAATGTTCGAAATCTACGGCAACATAGAATTACAGGTGGGTTTCCTGTCTATAATCTGCTGTTGTCCCCTATTTTTAAATTAAGAGCTTATCACTTTAAAATCATAAACACTCAATTGTTTTGTGTATCTGCACAAGTGGTGGCTCACACCTTTAATTCCGACACTCAGACACAAAGGCAGGAGGAGTGCCTCAAGTTTGAGAGCCGGCATAGCTCACAGTAGGGCTACACAGAGAGAGCCTGCCGCAGAATACCAAAACAAAACAACAACAACAAAGAAAAACCCATGGTCCAACCCTAGTATCACATTGTCAAACAGCGCCACCTAGTGTAAATCTACATCTCAAATAAATATTTTGATTTGTGTTGCATTTTACAGCTTATGAATCAGCGCACATTAAAATAACTGTGAACTTAAACACCTAAAGGTGCTACCTTGTAACCTCATATCCATAGAGTCTAGTTCTTCATTGGCTCACAGCACTGGGTGTGGGCTGAGCCCGTACACAGAGCCATGTGGTTTGCTCTGTGGTGATGTCATTTTTTGGTAAAAATCTGAAAGCTATTGTATTGAAACTCAAAAGGAATTATACTTTTAAAAAGTAAAATACGAAGAAATATTTATTCTTAATGGTGGGATAAGTCGATAGAGTCTTAATTTCATCTGTTGGGTGTGTTTAGGACTTTGGCTTTGTACAAAGATAGGGCTGTGGGATAAGAATAAACAGTCAGTTCAGAGCCAGGTGTGGTGGTATACCCCTTTGTCCCAGCACTTGGGAGATAGAGGCAGGAAATTTCTGTGGGTTCAAGGCCATCCTGGTCCTGCATTGCAAATTCCAGGTCAGCCATATATAGTGATACTCAGTCTCAAAGACAGGAAGGGATGGGGGGAGGGAGAGAAGAAAGACTCTGGTTTAAGGGGAGGCAGGGTGTGGATGCAATACACAACCAGGGTCCTGTTTCTGTATTATTTATGTGTAAATACAATTATAAGATTATTAAATTTTGAACTTTAGTATTAAATCATTTATAATAATAGTTTTGAGTGACTGTAAAATCTTATACTGATAGGAATAGCTTTTCTTTCTTTTTACATTTCAGGGGAGTATGTAGTAACATTTTGAACAAATAAAATTTACCTGAAGATCAGAGGACAGAACAAGCCACTAGATTAAACATAGAGGTCATACACCTTTAATCCTAACACTCGGGAGGAAGAGGCAGATGGATATCTGTGAGTTCAAGGCCACCCTGGACTACAGGAGATTATCCCAGTTTAAAAGAGAAACAGCCAGGCAGTGGTGGCACACACCTTTAATCCCAGCAATAGGAAAGTTGAGACAGGAAGTGATATGGCTGGGCGGAGAGAGGAATGTACAGCAGGAAGAGACAGGAATTCGCTACCTTGCAGAGGCTCTCTCAGGCTGAGGAGTTGGTAAGGTAAGAGGTGAGGTTGGCTGTGGCTTGCTCTGCTTCTCTGATCTTTCAGCTTTCACCCTGATATCTGGCTCCTAGTTTTTACTAAGATCAAATAGGATTCATGCAGCAAGCGTGCAAGCTATCACAAGTTATGCAGCCAAGTTTCCCAGATTTGTGGGGAAATGCAGTGGTCCAGAGAGCAATGGATGACCCTGAGAAAACCACCTTTGTGTTCACGGCCTCCACCATGCCAGATGAGTGTAATGAGCATAGTTTTTAAGACCATCTGTTTATGTATTTCTTCTATATGTCAAGTAGAATCATAGAAGTTTGTTTTTAGAAGTATTTTTTATTTATTTATTTTTGTTTCATGTGTATGGGCCTTTTGCCTGATACCTTTGGAAGCCAGAAGAGGGTGTCAGATCCCTTGAAACTGGAGTTACAGGTGGTTGTGAGCCACCATGTGGGTGCTGAGAATCAAACCCAGGTCCTCTGGAAGAGCAGTCAGTGCTCTTAACTACTGAGCCATCTCCTTAGCCCCTAGAACCATGTCTTTCTTTATTACATATATTTATTGTGTGCATGCGTTTGTGTGTGAGGATGTCACAGGGCATGTGTGGAGGTCAGAGGACAACCTGAACCTTGGAGGAAATCTCTCTCTCCTTCCACCACAGGGGCTCCAGGAAAAATTGACAGCATAGTCACAGTCAGATGCAGGAAGTGAAGTCATCAGGTCTTTAGTCCTCCTCTTCCATTTCAGAAAAGTCACCACAGATCCCATAAGCACAGCTCCAAGAACCAGGCCAGTTCCTGCATCTGACTGTGACTGTGTGTCTGTCTCCCGAGAGCACAGTGTGAACAGGTGATGAGTTCAGCCGTGCCCTGAGCAGCAATAAGTCCCATCCACACACTGATGGTCATTCCTTCCCCAGTCATCACTGCTGCTCCAACAGGGGCTGGGCTGGCACACCTCCACCCTGACGGAACTTTTGTTCCCTCTGAGCTACAGCTTCATTCATCATCCTTGAAATGAAGCATTTTTATGGTTGTGCAACTTCTTTAAGAGGGGGTATTTGACTAATGTACTAAAGTTGAGTCAAATTTGATGAAGAAAATAAAGTTTCAGATCCTTAAAAAAAACAAACAAACAAAAAAATGACAGCAGACATCTTTACCCACTGAGCCATCCCACCAGTCCCATATTTAGTTTTTTGAAGTAGAAAAAAAAAGTGTTATTGCTGTTTGAAAATAAAGAGGAAAGCATGTGATCTGCAGACACTTTGACAGAATAGCTGAGTATTTCTAGCAACGCTAGCATGGACTAGTGGAGTTCAATACGAATCCAAAACAAACGTGCAAAACCAACGGCACCTCACACCACAAAAGCAGTCTGTTTGAAAATACAGGGAAAACAGAGAGACCTCAGTTAGAGCATCATGGAAAACCACACACCCTCCTTAAAAATCCAGAGAAATATAAAAGCACTGTGGCTTGCTGGAGTTTGGACCACACATGGGTTTGAATTTGATAGTAGGTTAGATGAAAATTATATTGTTGGCGCACTTTCAAATGGATCTTTCTTTCGTGAAAATTCCATTACATGTATTTGAAGTGTCTTAGCAGATGTACTACGTGTATAGGACTTTGAACTAGAGTTTACCACACCGATCCCGTGAACTTATTTGATCACACTGCCACCTGCAGGTGCCAGGAAACACGGAGGCAGTCGGCAAGGATATTCACCAACTACCATGTGGCCTGTGGGAAAATACCATATTGAGACCTATCTTTGTACAATGGATGCATACTAATAAACCACACACACACACACACACACACACACACACACACACACACACAGCTTGTCAAAAGCAGAAAAGAAGCCATGCTGGGAGGGGAAGGGTACAAGAGGTCTGGGGGATGGAGGAGAGAGAAGAGGGAAGCAGAGAATCAACAAAAATAAATTTTGTTTGAAAAACTCCATAACGACAGCAAATACTGTACATACTAATTACAGGTTTTATTTTAAAAAGAAAACTATCATGTGTCAGTCATTGTATGAAGAAAGACTGGGTATCAGTAAGATGGCTTAGTGGGTAATGTGCCTACCATAAAGCCTGACAATTGTCCCCAGATTTCCACATGCACAAGTAGCATGTGTGTGCCACACCCCCCAATTAAATAAATAAATTTAATTTAAAAAATTTTTAGAAGAAACTGTAATCGCAATGTATGCATGTCCATGTATTTATACTTGTGTGTGTAATTTGTATTTATTGTGTGCATATATGTGTCTGTTTATGTGTTTGCATATGAACTCATATGCATGCATGTACATGTATGTGTACATGTTTGATAGTACATGGGTTTCTGTGTGTGCACATATGTGTTATGCATGAATGTGTTTCCATGTGTATATGTATGACATGTGCATATTGGGTATACCAGCATGTTTGTTGTAGAATATTATTTTAAGGTGTGTTACTTTTGTTATGTTGCATTTGTTTAACTCTGTGAAGCTGTGTTACTGTACCTGTCTAAAACACCTGAGGGTCTAATAAAGAACTGGCCAATGGCAAGGCAAGAAGAAAGGCTAGATGGGGCTGGCAGGCAGAGAGTATACATAGGAGGAGAAAACTGGGAGGAGAGATCTAAGATCTAGCAGCCAGAGCAGGAGGATGAGTCCAGGGACCATCCACCCAGTTACACAGCAAGCCACAGAGTAAGATTTACAGAAGTTAGAGAAAAGGAAAAGCCCAGAGGTAGAAGGTAGTTGGGATAATTTAAGTTAAGGAAAGCTGGCTAGAAAGTAAACCAAGCTAAGGTCGGGCATTCATAATTAAGAATAAGCCACGTGTGTGATTTTTTTGTGCCCCCCTCAAAGAGCCAAAAGCAACCAGCCACATATGTTTATGTGTTCATGTGTGTTTGTGTGTGTGTTTGTGTCAATATGTATCTATGTATGTGTGCATGTATGTTATTGTTTCTATACATGTGTATACAAGTATATACCTGTATGCATGCTTTTGTGTGTATGCATGTCTGCATTTACATGTGTGCATGTGTGTGTGTGTGTGTGTGTGTGTGTGTGTGTGTGTGTGTGTGTATGGTGGTGTATATGCAAGCATGTGTACATGTATGTGTGAATGTGTGGTTGCATGTGTGTATATACTCTTGTGTATGTATTTGTATTCGAGTGTGTGTTTGCATGTGTATATGAAGGGCATTTGTATGCATGTATATGTTCTTGTGTTTGTATGTGTATGAATGTAACACGGGGGTGTACATTGGGTGTGGCATGTGTATACATGTGTGTGTGCACATTTATTTCCAGGTTCAGTTTTTGGGAAGAGATGTCATCTTACTTTCAAAAGGGTAAAGAATTCACGAAGCCTAACACATCAGAGTTTCGTGAGACAATCTCTAGTTAGTTAATAACTCCCTGCCTGTCCTGGATCTCGCTCTGTAGCCCAGGCTGGCCTGGATCTCACTCTGTAGCCCAGGCTGTCCTGGAGCTCACTCTGTAGCCCAGGCTGGCCTGGATCTCACTCTGTAGCCCAGGCTGTCCTGGATCTCACTCTGTAGCCCAGGCTGTCCTGGACTAGCTCTGTAGACCAGGCTGGCCTCGAACTCACAGAGATCCGCCTGGCTCTGCCTCCCGAGTGCTGGGATTAAAGACATGCGCCACCACTGGGCCCATGTTCCCATTTTAAAAGCCTCTGATAGAGCAGCATGGAGGATAGGCCTGAGTTTGAGTCAGCCCTGGACTGTGTAATGAATTCTTGTGTGGGAATACATGTAAGCATGTCCATAAGTGTGCAAAGAGGTCAGAAGACGCCAGGAGTCTGACCCTATTACTCTCTATGCTATTCCCTCGAAACAGGGGTCTTTCCCTGAATGAGAGGCTCACCTACTCTGGCTGGACTGGTCAGCAAGTCCCAGGACCTGCTTGTCTCAGTGACCCACAGTGTTGGAGTCACAGGCTCAATTCGGTGCACATGGCCATGCCCAGCTATTAACATGTAGGTGCTGGAGAGGGAACTTGGTCTTCATGCTAGTATAGCATATGCTCTTACTCACTGAGCCTTCTTGGCAGCCCCAACAGTGAGTTCTTGACCTGTCTGGGCTACAGTTAGACCCTGCCTCAAAAATCCAAAGGAAGAGAGAGACCATTCCTCTGCTGGTAACTGGCTTAAAAAGGTTGAGACAAGGAAGTGTGCCGGTCTTCAAAACTACTTATACTTCAAAATGAAAAGAGAGGACAGGCGCTGGGCGCAGTCACATGCCTATAATCAGACCTCTTGGTAGATACAGGCAGGAGAATCTGGATTTCAAGGCCAGCCTCAGCTACATATCAAGTTCGAGGCCAGACAGGGCTACATCAGGCCCTGTCTTAAATAAAGTGGGGGTTGGGAGTGGGGGTGTAGCTCAGGGCATGGTGTTTGCTAGGGTATGTCTCCCCAGCACCCTGAAAAAGTAAAGACAGAACAGTCAGGCTAGGTCAGGGCAGTGGAATCTGAAAGCAGCCACACTTCTGTGCCAGCTTCTCCCATTAGCAAACCTGAGACAGGAAACTGGTCTGCTGTGTACTGCTTATTAAACATCATCTCAGCCATTGCTGACAATTCTTAACTCGGTGTCCTTGACAATTCTGCAATTCCCATTACAGGAAAGACCCAGAAGCAAACCGAGGCTAAGAAATGAGTCCAGAGACACAGTGACTAATATATGTGAGTTTAGGACTCAGCAAAAAAAAAACAATCATGTTTAGAGCCTGTATGCTCTTCTCAATAATTTAAAACTGGACCACTTACCAAGGTATCAATAGATCTCTCATCCAATAGACATCAAATTAAAACAGTAGGTTAGATCATGTGTATTTATTGTTCCAGAAACAGTTTTTTAACTGACTTCTGCTCCTTCGTGCCCCCCACTCACAGTCCCCACAGGGTGTTTCTCCTTCCTGTCGGTCATTACCTGAAACTCTTCTTTATCAGTATACATCAGACAAACAAAGTCAGGGGCTGGAGAGAAGGCTCGGCGGGGAAAACATACACTGCTCCCGCTGAGGACCTGAGTTTGGTTCTCAGCATCCCTTATGGACAGCTCGCAACCACCTGTCACTCCAGATCCAGGGGATCTGGCATCTTCTTCTGGACTGCATGGGCACCCACACTCACATGTAACATGTATGTACACTTAGATGCACACCCATATACACATTTTTAAAAAAATAAGTTAAACAATGTGTATGCATGGATGATTTTCTGATTTGTGTCTACAGATTAGATATCTTCCTTGAAGCCAGTCTTGTATGTTCATCTGGATTCTCTGCCCTCCATTTGAAGGTCTAGTCAACACTTCAGAGCAAAAAGATGAAAGTGAACTCTACATTTCTCCCTTCCAATATTCTCACTGTCTTCACGGCCTCAGTAAATAACAACCCATATTTCTGATACAGTAGAAAAATGTGTATCTCTTGTCCTTCCATCATATCCGATACCATATCTATTGGCAAATGGAGTCATCTTATCCTTCAGAACATATCCACATTAACAAAGATAAAAAATCTTCTAGCCACTATTATCCAGGAGACTGTCTCTTGTACCTGCTTTAGGGCAAGGGTCTCTAGGATGGCCAAGAGACTGCACCTCTCAGATCACCCAGAGAGTGTTTGTGATTGGCCCATGGCCTCAGCGGCTATATTCTAAAACTATCATCAAATTTTCCCAAGACAAATTTCTCTACAGCTACCTCAGTGGGTCAGTTCCTAGGACAGGAGGTCTTCCCAGGTGTGTGGCTTTGACTTAAGGACTCTGTTAAGCCTTGCTGGTTTTTCTTAGAACTTACCAGAACCTTAGAGTTTTCCATCTGACCCTCTTTGTCTTCCTTCCATCCTCCCCAGGGGCCAGACCTGCATGAAAGTCAGAAGGAGCCTAGTCTGGCACCTCCGATCCCTTGTCAGGCATCCCACCTCATGCATCTCTTGTGTGTCTCATGCCATCTCCATATCCAGGAGGACCCAGACTAACGCAGTCTCCTAGTGGTTCTGTTTCCATATTCAGTCTCTCAGACTCATCAGATAGTAGCCAGGCATGATCAAACTTACCGGCTTCTCCAGGCCCTACACAACCTGGGCACCACTGCCCTACATCTTTCACCTCTTCTTTGCAGACTCTACCACTGCCACACAAGTCTTCCGGCCATTGCTTGACGCACCAGACATCTTCCTCTTGTTTGCTACAAATGAAATTATGTTGCAGTTTTGTAACTCCAAAGTTCAACTACATATTTATCACTAACTTGCTCACAGTGAAATATGAAATGACATTTTTATCTCAAGTAAGCTCAACCCACACTTAATTAGCAAGGTTCTAGCCAGGAAAGAGCTTAATGTCAAGGGAGTGAAAATTGTCTGTCTATGACTCTCAAGACTATGAGTGATTCCAGGGAAGGCTGACAAGTTGCTGGTTTGTTTGTTTGTTTGTTTTTCCCAACCTAGTGAGAGAAAAAAAATTAAAACAGGAAAACATTGGAGACTCTCCTATTGCTAAGACTATATGACAGCAAATTAGCTTAGTAACTGGGCTCATTACACATCCGAACTCTGACAGCCTGAAAGATGGTCAGAACCTTAGGCTTACTGAAATTTATTTTTAAAACATGCATATTCTACTGAAACTCAGGCTGATTGTGAACCTTTCCTGGTCCCTTCTTTTTTAAATAACACTTTTATTCTTTGAGAACACCATCCACAGATACAATGTAATTTGATTGCATTCATCCGTCCAGCTGTCCCCTTCCAGCTCCTCCCGAGACCCTCCACCACTTCCCCTTTCCAACTCTTAACCACTTCTTCAACAATAACCCTCTGCCTTAGCTGCTTTTCTGTTCTTGTGATAAAGCACCACCATCAGGGCATTTTTTAAAGAAGGAAGGGAATGGGATCATTTGGCTCCAGAGGGCTAAGGATGGAGAGGTATGGCAGCAGGTAGCCATGGGCAGCAGGCAGGCAGGTGAGGAGGCAGGAGCTGGAAGCTGAGAGCTCACACCCTCAACCACACGCACAAAACAAAGAAAACAAACTGCAAATGTCTGAGGCTTTTAAACCTCAAACCCATGCCCAGTGGTTTCACTACCTGGAGCTACCCCAAAAGAACCACCAACTGAGGAATAAGTATTCAGATGCCTGAGACTGTGGGGGACATTTCTCATCCATATTCACTGAGTCCAGTTAGTGCTTCCCATATGAGCATGAGTGTAGAGTCATCAACTGGCCATCTACCAGGGCCACCTCCCTGAAGAAAAACTGCTCTTCCTCCCCCAGCAACCGTCAGCAGCCACTGGCTCCTGGGGTGGGGGTGGGGCTCCCCCACCTGTTCATTGGCTTGACCTAGTGTTGTGAGTTCATGAATTCAAAGGCCATGTCCTGAAGTCACTGTGTCTTCGAAGTCCTCCCCAGCCTCTAGCTCACGATCTTTCCACTCTGCTCTTCTACAACGTTCCTTTAAGCACCCCACACTTACTCTCTGCACTTGGACCGGCGGTGAGGCTCTGTACTAACCATTATCCACTTCAAAAAGAAACTCTGATGGGGCTGAGAGCTGCACTCCTCTACGGGCACAAAGATAAGCATTCTCTTTGCTTTTTGAAACAGGCTTCACTGAGTAGCCTTGACTGTCCTGGAACTTGCTCTGTAGACCAGGCTGACTTTGAACTCACAGAGATCCTCCTGCCTCACTCAGATCCTACTGAGTGCTGGGATTAAATGCATGTACTATCACTGCCTGGCCAAAGATAAGCATTTTAAAGGCAGTTTAATGCCAGTGATATTTTTAAAGGCAGGGAAAACTAAGGTGGTATAATTGCATGTTCATTTTAAAACTTGAGGTCGAAATAGAAGCCAAAGGGTCACAGAGACTGGAGACCTTTCTCTGGCATCAGGATCATCTGCATACAAATTGCAGATGCTGTGACATAGAAACAGAGCCACAAAGTGCCTTTTTGGCAAGCTGCCCTTCTCTGAGTACTGCATTTGGAGGTCCCAGGCAAAAAAATGCAGACTCTAGATCCTGTCACCGAGTCACAGTCCAGGAAGGTCTGACTTAAGAATTTAAAGGCATAACTGTACCCAGGTACGTGAGCCCGTTCCTGCCAGCGGGTAAAGAGCCGAGAAGAAATGCTTTTCTGGTTTTGCCTCCAAGTGATTTGCACACTCCTGCATTGATCCCAATCCTTCCAAAGCCCCAAAGCCATAAGAGTCCTTTAGAAATGCTCCCAGGTGGCTCTCTATCTGGTGGGGACACAGAAGATGTTTACGCTGCTGAGTCTCCCTCTGTTTTCCTGGAGGAAGCATGGCACAGGTCCTACTTTTCTTTGACTAAGAAAAAGCAAAACCATGAACCATTTCCCGAGCTCTGTTAATGCTTTCCTAACCTCAGATGGGAAGTCCAAGTGAGGGAGATGGAAAGACAGGAAGATTGTGGAGACAGAGAGGAAAGCATAGGGGTGGCAGGTGCCCTTCACCCCAGGCTCTGATCGCCCCTTCTGCTGAGGAAGGCAGGAAACTTCAGGTACCACTGATAAAGACCACTTTCTATTTTCCAGTTGTCAAGAACACTAAATAAGCTGGGTGGTGGTGACACAGGCCTTTAATCCCAGCACTCAGGAGGCAGAGGCAGGAGGATCTCTGTGAGTTCAAGGCCAGCCTGGTCTACAGAGTGAGTTCCAGGTCAGCCAGGGCTACTCTGGAGAGAAACCCTGTCTCAAAAATCAAAAAAAGAAAAAAGAACACTGAATAAGCCGTATGTACTTGGTGCCTAAATAATGCATGTATTTCTAGCGCTCCTCTCCCATTCCTAAATCTAAACACCACCACAACCACCCCGCATCTGCATTATAACTTTCTGTTTATGGAAAAAGTCTTTCACTTTTAACCTGTTGTAAGCAATACTCTTGGAGCAATGTTAAAAGGGGGAGGGAGGTTTTGTGGCAACCACAGCGACGTCACAACCATCTGTAATTCCAGCCCCAGGGAATCTGACACCTTCTTCTGACCCCTATGGGCACCAAACATGTACATGGTGCAATACATACATGCAGACAAAGCACTCACACACATAAAATAAAGATAACTTTAAAGAAGTAAAAAGAAAGAAAACAGAAGCCTAAGAGTGACCCCTTGAGAAGTCCACACCCACACACGGGTGTGCCTCATCTTTTATCTGTTTCTATTAACTTGTGTGCCTCAGATCTGTGTTACAAATAAATGTCTCTTAACAAACCATCAGTTCTGCTTCATACTGACTTTCCCTGAAATCCACCCAGGCCACAAATCTCAGTTTGGGTTTGACACGAACATTGGAAAGGAAAATGGAATTTTGTACAGGGGATGGAGTCTTGGTTTCGTTTGTTTGTTTGCATTTTCTGTTGCTGTGAGACAAAACCCTGACTGAAAACATAGGGAAGAAAGGATTTCCTTTTGCTCACAGCTCCAGGTTCACAGTCCATCGTGGGGACAGAGCAGGGAGGCAGGGGCTCGAAGCATCTGGTCACACTCACAGTCAAGAGCAGAGAAAGGAGGAATGCATGCATGCTATCTTGTATTTAGCCCATTCTCTACACTTAGACAATCTAGGATCCCTAGGATCCTCTGCCTAGGAAATGATGCTGCTCACTGTGGGCAGGTATTCACACATCAATTACTATAATCAAGATAATCCCCACAGACATGCCCACTATCCTATGCAGATAATTCCTCATTGAGTCTCTCTTCCCAGGTGACTCCTGATTGTGTGGAGTTGGCAACAGACATTAATCATCACCATCTCTGTCCCAATCTCCAGTGTCTCAGCTAGGGTTTCTATTGCTGTGATGAAGCACCATGACCAAAAAGCAAATTGGAGAGAAAAGGGTTTGTTTGAAGTCATCCTCTACCATAATTTTGAGACAGGTCTCTCACATTCCCTGGAAACACATTGATTCAGTTAGTCTAGCTGACAGTGAACTCCAGTGATCCAGCTATTTCCACCTGCCTCCCTCTGCAGCACTGGATTACAAGCCCAGCTTTTCATGTGGGTTCAGTGCCGGGTCCCGCCCAATCGAACAGTCTTTGAAGGGAGGACTGAGGATTAAGAAATAATAGATATGAAAAATAGACAACATAAAAGAAAAAGACAGAGACACAGAATAGCATCGGGAGGGCTCTGGGTCAATACTACAGTTGTCCCAAGTTTATTCCTCATGGACTTTTTATACACCAGCAAGGAGAGAGGCAAATTAATTCTCAAAATATCTAGTAGCCACACCTTACAGCAAAACATCCTGTATTTAGGCCTTTAAGTGTAAGACACCTGGAAACCACACCTTTGGCCAAAACATCCTAATATTCAGCCTCGCAGGGCAAAATAAGCTCTGACTCTTTGGCCTTGAGTCAAGATGGAATAAGACCACACTCTGGAGAGAGTCTCTGTGGGCCCCCCACAGTCCAGCTCAGGTCTGCACACTTGCACTACAAGCCCTTTACTGACCAATCCATTTCCATAGTCCTCAGTCCTAGGATAAGATTTTAAGTGCCATCACTTTGGCTGACTGTGGTGATATTTTTATTTGTGTACCCCAACAAAGCTTATCTGAGGATCAGAGGAAAAAGCCAGTCACTATAGTAAACATAGAGGTCAGGCAATGGTGGCACACGCGTTTAATCCTAGCATTCGAGAGGCAGAGAGATCCATCCAGCTCTCCATGAGTTCAAGGCCACATTGGGAACAGAGCCAGGCATAGTGGCACATGCCTTTAATCCCAGCACTAACTATGGAGGTCTGGAGGTTTGTACAGACAGACAGGAAGTGATAGAGCTGGGCAGAGAGAGGAAGTAAGAGGGCAGAGACAGAAAGGCATATAGGCGTGGGTATACAGGAAGTAGGTCTCTTTGGAGGCTGAGGAGTTGATAAAGTGAGTTTGGCTGTGGCTTGTCCTATTCCTGTGATCTCTCGGTTTTCAGCCCCAATATCTGGCTCCATGTTTTTTTGTTTTTTGTTTTTTGATTAATAAGACCATTTAGCAATTCGTTTTACAGCCGAACACTCTCTGAACGGTGATTTAGAAAAACTCTAGTTCTGATTGACTGATTTCAAGTGACTACCTTGTACATATGGAACTCCCTCCTCTGATATGATTTCAACCTCTCCATCTGTGCATGAAATTCCCTTTCCTCATACATTCTCAGACACTGATCTCTCTCCTCTTTCTCTGTTTGTCTGAGAGAGTCTCATGCAGCCAGTAGGTCTCAAACTCACAATGTAAGCTGACTTTGAGCTGCTCAGTACTTGTTCCTCCTGCTTTCTGCTCCCATCTGGGTGACAAGTACAGGCCACCACACACTGTTTTAATATTAACTGAATACGTAAAGCAGTTAACTGTGTGGTGTCCTTTTAAATTCAGTGAAGTTAAATGTGACTATTTTCTCCTTTATCTTCTCTACAAAAAATAATTCACTACCATATAGTACACTGAATAAAATATATAGAACTGTACACCATTTAAAGATTAAGTGAATAATTCCATTGCTAGTACTCATAATTGATCAGGAAAATGTTGGATTTTAGCTCAGTGGAACTTCTTTCAAGAATTCCAAGAATGGAAAACATTTGTGTTGTTTTGAGTTACAGATTTGTGGTGAGTCATTATAAAACAAAAGGAAATTATTTGTTTGTCTGGTCAGTGCTGGAGATGGAACCTAGGGAAGCGCTCTGCTGTTGAGCTATAATCCCAGCCCTGCTATTTATCTCTTAATTCACAATGCTGTCTACTGCTGAACAGAAATTATTCAGTTTTGACACTGCCAAACGCCTGATATTTTTCTTGATGGTCTGACTTTAAGGTTTTGTTTAACAAACTCCTGCCCTCACTATTTCTCCTTCGTTTTCTTCTGCTGTTGAAAATACACAGATTTCCCTTTTGTGTTTATGTCTCTCAGTCATAAGCCCACATGAACTGTCCTGCAGCATCAGAGATACCTCCTCAAGACGACCCTTTGCTGGAGGGCCTCACTGATCTCTTCCTGCATCATAACATTGTAACTTCACTGTTTAGTGGCCCTGTGGTTTTGTTTCCTTCATGTATATGGTGCTTTGCCTATATATATGTATGTACACACATGTGTGCCCCTACAACTGGAGTTATAGAAGGTTGCAAACAGCCATGTAGGTGCTAGGAATTGAAGCAGGATCTCTATAGGAGCAGCCGGAGCTCCTAACCACTGAACCACCCTTCCAGCCCTTGTTACCTTGGTTTTATAGTTGTTCTTTTACTTCTTGTTGAGTTGAAATTCACAAGGTAAAAAAATAGCCGTTTCAAAGTGAATGATCCAACAGTATCAATCCTTGCTCAAAATTATGTAGCAATCTTCTTTGTCTGGCTCTGTACATCTATCTCCAGTGGGCCTGAATGGCTAGTCAGATCCATTCTGCTCTGCTTCAAGTGTATTTGTCATTAACAAAGCAAACACAGAGTAATTACTGATATTAAATGTTACTATCATGGAGTTTGGGAGCAGAGCTCCATGGTAGAGTGTGGTGATATTTTGTTTGTGATCTAACAAATAAAGCTTGTCTGAAGATCAAAGCATGGAGCTAAGGCACTAGTTAGCAATAGAGACCAGGCAATGGTGGCACACACCTTTGATCCCAGCACTAGGGAGATGGAGACAGGAAGTGATATGGTTGGACAGAGAGAGGAATGTAAGGCGGGAGGAGACAGGAGCTCAGTCCCTTTCATGCTGAGGAGCAGACGAGGAAAGAGATGGTGGCTGTGGCTTGCTCTTTTGTCTCTCTGATCTTTCAGCATTTACCCCACTATCTGACTCCGAGTTTTTATTATTAAGATCAATTAAGATTCGTGCTACACTGGAGCACTTGCCGAGCAAGCACTAGGCCCTCAGTTCACCCTGTGGCACTACCGAGAAACAGAGTTCGACGCCAGTTATTACTGCTGTTGTTGCTTTCTGGTCAGAAAACACAGAACAGATGACATCACTCTCCTGCCTCTGAAGCTTAGAATCCTCCCCGTGAGCCCTCTTGGCCTTTCCTCCTTCCTACAGCCATCCTCATTAAAATTCCACTTCATCTCTGTGGACGCTCTGATGTCACTCCAGCCCTGATCTGCCCACCTGCCCCAGGGTCTCCACCCCTTCAGCACCCCCACTAGAGTACCTATAGCCAACTTCCAGCCCGATAGCAGGACGTTGGTTCCCACCTTAAAAACCGCCCACCCAGACTTCCCATGCTTGTCTACAGCACCACCTCGCAGGGCTGTTGCGGCTAGCACCACAGCATGGTCCTCACTCTTCCTCATTCGAGATCAGTTCTCAGTAAGACCACAACTCAAGCCACAGTCCCCTCTGTTATGGTTTCTCTAGACCTGTTTGATTCAGAAACACCAGGAAATTACTTAAGTACACTTTTGGGGGTGTCTGTGATAATACTTCATGAGGCAAGTGGGTCCTGAGAACTCCAGCCTAATGGGCGGATTAACCCCTTGGAGGACTCATAACAGGATGGCACTGTTGGGAGGAGGTGCAAGGCAGGAGGTGGGGCTTGGCTGGAGGAAAGCAGCTCTTGCTGGGTCTTGTCCTTGGGGGCTCTACTTCTCCCTGACTCCTTCCTGAATGTCACTTCTCTGGTTTTTTGCTCACTGTGAGGTAAAGAACCACCACTATATTCTTGAACTGAACCTTGAACTGAACCCTAAAAACTAAGAAGCAAAACAAATTTTCCCATTTGTTGAGTTCTCTCAGTAAAGTAACTACAATAGTCCAGCCTCTCTGGAGCCTCTAATCTGGGCTTTCTTGCCATTCGTGCCCCCCACACCCAAAGCCTGTTCTCCACACAGAAGCCACCAGTGTGGCTGCGTCCAGTGGCACATCCCGGCTATCTCAGCGTTAAGTAGGCTAAGGCAGGAGAATCATGAATTAAAGGCCAGCCTACGCTACATATTGAGACCCTATAGGGGTTGGGGATTTAGCTCAGTGGTGGAGCCCTGGGTTTGATCCTCAGCTTCAAAAACAAAACAAAACAAAACAAAAAAAAAAAAAAACAAAAAAAAAACTGAGACCCTATAAAAACAAACAAGCAAACAAATCCAGCAACAACAAAAATCCACCTGGCTTCCAATTTCACTCATGATGAATTTCAAAATCCTCATGCCAAAGGCCCTCTGGTTGCTTAGTCTTCATGAAGATGGCATTACTGTCTCCTAGCGGTTCCTTTGGGATCTTGTGAGGGTTAGTTTTGTAATATATAGTATACACCTATAAAGTGCTAATCACCTCTTTCTATGTAACTTTCCAATTTCTGCATGGATATTCATATAGATAAAGGTATTTACCCTTGCTTGACTATTTAGTGTGCAATACACTTTCAAGACTGTACTGTTCTGTAATAAAAAAATAATACATTACTTTGTTTTAATGTTATCAAAAAGTTTCTCACCACTGTGGGAATTCCTTTATTCTTGGCATGGCCACTCTTATAATCTGTATCCCCAGGACTACCCTGCATCTGAATATATTTGTGTCCTATGGCCACGCCATCTTCCCCATGCCCAGTCTTGTCTGAACACATTTACAGGTACCACTCTCATGCTGCCTCTGCACATAGCTATAAAAGCATGACTACTCCATCACGTCTCTTATTGTAGTCAGGTCTCTGAGTATGTGTTAAAGTGCACACAATTGCATCCAATCAGCGTCTAATCGACTCTCCTAAACGTGGCTTGCTTGTGGATCCAAGGCCTCCTGATAAGGTCAGGTCTCCTTGAGGAAGATGCCTGTCTTTTTCAGCCCCTCCTAACCCCAGGGATGACTCCAGACTCAAGGCTGGAGTCAGATCTCAATATGCACTGAGGGGATGGATGCTAAGTTTAGCCCAGGAGCATATGGCTTATATTTTGAAAGAATTTCCTTATTTTTCTAGTATATATGGAGATTAAAAGAAGAAAACCCGAGGAACATGTTGTCAATGAATTTGAAGAGTGCTACTCCAGGAAAAAGTCAAAGTTAGACTATCCCAAATGTACTCAAACACATGCATTTAAGAGACATTCCAGATGTGATGTGTGAGTGCTGGAGTAGCCAAATGTACTCAAACACATGCATTTAAGAGACATTCCAGATGTGATGTGTGAGTGCTGGAGTAGCCAAAGAGGCTATGGCATTTTCCTTGGTTGGTTGATTGAACTCTGGTTTTAGTATTTCATAAAATTGACATGTTAGAACACTCTTGGCATAGACATGAAAGAATGTGAAACTCATTTATAATCTGCAACTTGCATCCCCACCCCCCAGTAGATCTTTCATGGAGCTTAAGAAGGCATCTGTGCACAAGACATGATGAGATCCTCTCAGTGAGACAGTGCCAGCAGCCTGGAAAGGCTCTGTGGTGGTGGGAAGACAGTGTGTGCTGCTGCTGGAGAGGTGACTGATTTCAGTGCACAGCATGATCCCGAAGTGGTGCCGCCAGAGAGCAGCTCTGAACCCCGAGTCAAGCTAGGAAAGATGTTGTAATGGCAGCCGAAATTACTTCAAATAACCAGAATGTCTTGATCTGGCAAATTATGGGACTGCACTGGAATAGATGGATAACCTAGTAAAGCATCACTTGGCCTGGGAGCTATAGAGCTGGATCAGGCTGTCTCAGTAGGACATACAGGCCAACCTCTTAGTAAGCATCTGAGACTGGGCAATTCACAAGTGCGGGACCTCATTTGACGGTGTCCTCCTGAGGAGAGACCAACAATAATGCCACAAATATACCGTAAATCTTCCTCCAGGTGTTCCCCAACGTGGGACATTTTCTAAGCTGTCAGAATGCATGTATTATATTTCTATTAACCTTTCTACATGACATAAAGGGGGAGCTGATTGGACAATGTGCTCTGACTTCCGGCTGCCCCAGGCATTGTACACTTCTCCCTTCCTGGTGGCTTCCTGCCGCATGCACACTGGCCATCCTCAGTCATGTTTCCCATCACCAGACATCTGCACTCACGATGCTCTCCACCAGAGGTGCTCCTCTTCCCTTGATTTGTTCACATGACACCTCATTTGCCTACCTTATCTATCAGAGGGTGGAGCTAAGCCACTAGTTAACCATAGAGGCCAGGCAGTGGTGGCACACACCTTTAATCCCAACACTTAGGAAGAGTAGTTCAAGGCCACCTTGGGCTACACAAGATTGATCCAGTCTAAAAGAGAAACAGCGTGGTGGTGGTGGTGGTGGTGGTGGTGGTGCATGCCTTTAATCCCAGCACTGGGGAGGTGGAGACAGGAGTATAAGGCAGGTGGAAACAGGATCTCGGTCCCCCATTTGTTCTGAGGATTCATAGCGGTAAGAAGTTTCTAGTGGCTACTCTGCTTCTCTGATCATTCAGTTTTCACCCTCGATATCTGACTCCAGGTTTTCATTGTTAAGACTAATTAGGATTACAGTTCAAGAGCCCATGGCCTTTCACAGCCATGTGAGCATTCTGTTTACTGCTCTAGTTGGCAGTGTGAACCTGGGAGAGCAAGGTCTAAAAATGAGTCGGACTAAAGTCTCCTGCAATAGCCAACTGTATTCAGAACATCAGGAGGGTTAAGAAGAGTGTACAGTCACAAGGATAAGCCACACATGGCAAAAACATGTTTTTCCATAGAGGCACATGAATAACAACAGCTAAAGTCAACTCACTCCTACCTGTTATGCCTGGGAGGGGCACAGAAACATTCCAAGAACAATTCTGTGTTTTGAGGAAACTGAGATCACAAAACTCTTGTTTTTTTTGAGTTTTCTCAGAAGCACTTAGAATTCTCACACAACTCCATTCTTGGCATGTGTTCCGACACTCTACCACCAAACTACACCCACAATTCTGGACACCCATATTTAAATAATAACTTCCCAAGTTATCTTCCATCCCTTTACTCAAATTTATTCTTTTTATACCATTTTACTCCAACATGAGATTGTATTACATAATATTTGGTATTGGTCTTTCTTGGGTGGATATAACCTCCAAGTGTGTGTATTATGTAAGTGATTTGATTAAAGAATTAATGCTAATAAGAAACAGAAGCATCACATGATCCAGCTATATCACTCCTGGTGTGTACCCAAAGGTACGCCCTTGCCAACAGCAATAGCAGAAAGATGTATGCCTAGTCCTGGCTACTGCTGTAGTTTTGTGATAATTAAGCTATGAGATCAGGGCCCACCAGCCCCTGATAGGTAAAGAAAATGTGGTGTGTAATGTGGTGGGTTTATTCAGCTGTAAAGAAAAATGAAATTATGACATTTGTAAGAAAACAGACAAAACTGGAGATCATTGTGTTAAGTAAGCCAAACTTAAGAAAAATAAACATTTCATGTTTCTCTCCTGTTCAGTCTAGATTTAAATTTACATGTTAATGTTGTCTTTACTGCCTGATATACATTGTGCCTCCTCATTAAGTATGTTATGAGCCCAGACAACATGTCTTCTTTTTTTAAACACCTTTTATTTATTTGTTTGTTTGTTTGTTTATTGGATTGAACCCAGAGCCTTGAGCTTGCTAGGCAAGCTGAGCTAAATCCCCAACCCCGACAACATGTCTTCTTGAGATGCAGTTGTTTAACTCTATGTTCTGTCTTTATTTCCTATGAGATTTTGTATCTTTGGTCTGATTTTGTATGACACAATTATTATCCTAGCTTTTAAAAATTTCTGATTTTTAAAATTTATTTGAGCCTATCTCTTCTCTTTTAAATCTATCTCTTTTAGGAGATATAGTGCTATTTTTTTTATAGAACTATCATAAGACTGAGCTTTAAAAATCAAACTCCTGGGTTTACACCCAAAGCACTCTAAGTGCCACACAGATATGAGCACATCCAGGCTTGTGGCTGCACAGGCCACAGTGGTAACAGATGAGTGGGTCATGAGAACATGTGACACGTACACAGTGCAGTTCCAGCAGGTTATAAAGAAAAGTGAAACAGTTTGAGGGGAATCGATGCAACTGGAAGTCATTATGCTGTGAAATAAGCCACTCAGAAAGAGACTCATCTTTTTTTCTCATGTGGAGAGTCTAGTTGTAACTCTGTGTATGTGTGTATGTAGGTCATGACGCTAGAAATGGAACCTGAGAGGGGAGATAAAATCTTAAGGCAGGTGTGGCGGGGAGCAAAGGAGTCCATGTGACCCAGAGGTAGCAGGGACGGGGACCAGGGAGGAAGTGGGAAATGGAGATGAATAAGACCAAAGCATGTATCAAAGTCCCATGGTGAAACCAATTACTTAGTATGCTAATAAAAGAATAATGAAAATCTCAAAAACAGAAAAACAAATATGTGGTGGTATTGTGTTCCTCACAATATTGTGCACCCTAATAAATTTATCTGGGGTCAGAGAACAGACAGCCACTAGAACAAAGCCAAAAACGGTGGCTAGAAAATTGGTCAGAGCAAGCCATAGCAGAAGTTGGGCGGTGGTGGTGCACTCCTTTAATCCCAGCACTTGGGAGGCAGAGCTAACCAGATCTCTGAGTTCAAGGCCACTTTAGAAACAGCTAGGCGTGGTGACACACGCCTTTAATCCCAGGGAGTGATAGCAGAAAGCAGAAAGGTATATAAGGCGTGAGGACCAGGAACTAAGTTAGTTAGGCATTTGGCTGGTTAAGCTTTTAGGCTTTGGAGCAGCAGTTCAGCTGAGATTCATGTGGATGAGGACTCAGAGGCTTCCAGTCTGAGGAAACAGGATCAGCTGAGGAACTGGCGAGGTGAGGCAACTGTGGCTTGTTCTGTGGCTCTGATCTTCCAGCATTCACCCCAATAACTGGCCTCGGGTTTGATTTTATTGATAAGAAACTTTAAGATTCCTGTTACACAAATATATTGTTTAAATATTTTAAAATTCTCTGACTTTTAATTGGTCACTTAAACCCATTCACAATTTTTATCATAGAAAGGCCTATTTTACTTTTTTTCTATTCTTTCACTTTTCTTTCCTGTATTACACTGGCTTGCGGGGAAATTTTGTACTGAATTTTACTGTTATACCTTCCAAGATCATTTTTCTGCTAGTTACCCAGAATTGAACTGGGGAATATTCCTTTGCTCTGTGTGAATATATGTCACTGTGATTGGTTTAATAAGGAAGATGGCTGGCCTATAGCCAGGCAGGATAAGGTTAGGGAGAGAACCAGACTAAGAGAACTCTGGGAAGAAGAAGGGTGGGGTCTGAGGAGTCTCGAGCCAGACTCAGAAGAAGCAACATGGGAAATTCATCAATGAGGTAAATGAGCCTCATGGCAGCACACAGTTTAATTAAGTTGTAAGAGCTGGCTGGGTACAAGCCTAGGCTATCGGCTGAGCATTTATAATTAATAATAAACCTCTGTGTGGTTATTTGGGAGTGACTGTCAGGTCACAGAAAAGCCCACCTACATCAAACATTTTGTTTCCTAATTTTCTTTCCTAACCTTTGGCTGTGGTTATAAAAGTAAGTTCTGATCAGAGGAATGTAAGCAGGAGTGTAGGGCTGTGAGGAAGTACTTCCTAAGTCTCTTCCTTCCTCCAGCCCCTGCCCTAATAGTGGGAACCAGTGCTTTTGAACCTTATGGGACCAGGAAGTGACCTGAGTGTGGCCATGCTGTGTGGTGGTTGAGAACTCTTAGGAACATGCAGTGATCTTGGAGCCATTATAGTGCCTCTAACTCAAGCCAGGAAACTGCTTTAAATTTTTTATTTTATTGGGCTAGAGAGGACTCAGTGGGTAAGAACACTGGCTGCTCTTATAGAGGACCCAAGTTCAATTCCTAGAACCCACATGGCAGCTCACAACCATCTCTAACTTCAGTTGCAAGAAATCTAATGCCCTCTTCTGGTTCCCTAGGCACCAGGCACATATATGATACACATACTTATATGCAGGCAAAACACCCACACACAGTTTTTAAAAACTAATAAAAAATTTTAACTAAAAATTGTATTCATATTTATTTATGTGTATGTGTGCATGTCTTAGTATATGCCATGTGTATGCAGTGCCTGTAGAGGCCAGAAGAGGGTGCTGGTGAACCACCTGATGTGGGCACTAGAACCTGCAACCAGCAGCTGCCCTAACTGCTGAGCACCTTTCCAGCCACCCCAAGTTTCTTTAACTTAAAAAAGAAACTGCTTTAAGCCACTTTATGTGGGATTTTGTTGGTCTGTGCAGCTGGATCTAACAGGAACTGCTCATTTCCTGGAGCTGCTGCATTATTGTAGGCTACGGGGGAGGGGAGGTGGCAAAGTAGTGTCTCCCTCAGCCCCCCTCAGTTTGTGGCATCTGGCCTCCTCATTAAGCTTTTCCACCTCCACTTCCCAACACAGTGGGTTTTCTTACAAGTAGATCTTAAAGTAAAGATATGACTGTGGTGGCTTATTCCAGATCTCAGGAAATGAGTGCTTGGGGAGAATAAGGGAGAAACAAGAAAAACAAAAGAGGAACACTGAGGTCCCCATGGTCACTGGGTACATGATCCCACTGGGACTTCATGAAAAATATTCCTCCTAGGATCGTCCATGAAGGGCAGGGTTCTGCAACATTCATCTACCAGGTTCTATCCCATTGGCTGAGTCTTCCCAGTAGGTATAAACTCCATTGTCTGTTTAGAAACAGCAGGCTTTCCTACATAGAGAATTCTCCATGGATAAATATTTAAGAGGGGGTGTTGCTAAAATTCCTTCCTTTCAAGCGATACAAACAATGTCTAGTCCTCCTACAATCCCAACAAAACAAGGTGTAATTCCATCAGAGTTCACTCTGGGAAGGAAACCAGTTAATTTATTAGGCTTGTTTACACACGAACAGGTGACCTTAAAGTGGTCTCACTGTAAGGTCTGCACTGGCAGGGACGATGACACCCATCACCCCCTCTCCCCAAGCCCCATGGCTGTGCAGAGTGAGCCCCTTCCCTTGCCTACCCATATCTGCTAGCCCTTTCCAGAGACTCTGGGACCATGGACAATTAGGACAGAATTGCATACCAGTGTCTGCGAGGGGCGGCTGAGTTCTCAGAGGATGGTCCTATGTCCTTTCTGCTCCCTCCTTGTACCAGGGGACTAACTCCTGAAGATGGTGGCAGTTTGGCTTGAAGCACAGTCCTGTACAAAGGAGCTGGGATGAGGTTAGACACTGTTACCAAGAGCTGAGTTTTACTGTCCTCAGAAGTTGTAGACAGATTTTCTTTGGGCTGCCAGCTCACAAAACAAACAAACAAACAACATGGAGACTTATTATAAAAGATCAGCCTATAGCTTAGGCTTGTCCCACTAGCTATAACTTAAATTAACACATTATATTAATCTATGTTTTGTGTCATGGCTTTTTACCTCTCTTCCATCTTGTACCTCCTGTTTCCTCTCTGTATCCTCTGGCATCTTGCCAGTGCATAGATTAATCTCCTCTTCTCTTCTTCTTCTTCTTCTTCTTCTTCTTCTTCTTCTTCTTCTCTCTCTCTCTCTCTCTCTCTCTCTCTCTCTCTCTCTCTTTCCCTGCCTGGAAGTCTAGCCTAACTTCTTCCTGTCTAGCTATTAGCCATTCATCTCTTTATTAAACCAATTAGAAGGTGGCTTGGCAGAAACATCTTCACAGTGTACAAAAAGATTATCTTACAAGTAGACCAAGGGGCCGTGACACCAACAGTAGGGTTTCAGGTCTTAGTGCATCTTTCTGAGGTCTGCCTGGTTCTCCTTGTTTCTGGATGTGTTAGCCACTTTCTTTGTTGTGATATGAACAACTTTAAAGGATTTATCTTTGCTCACCATTGCAGAGGCTTTGTTCTAAGGTCACTTGATGCCATCACCATGTGCCTGTGGTGAAGCAGAACCTCACAGGAGAGGGGCTTCGACAGAACAGGCAGCAGGACACAGAAACAGTGAGAGAATGTAAGAGAAGTGGGATGGAAAGTTGGGGAGGGTGGAGACAAAGTATTATTTTCCAGGGCACAACCCAGAAACCTATTTTATCCAACTAGGCCCCACCTTGTAATAGTGCCACTATAAAGTGACCCAATCAAGAAATTAACCCACTGAAGAAGTCAGAGCTCTCATGATCCAGTCACTGACTGCACTAGCAGGGGATCATACCTTAAATATGTGAGCCTTTTGGGGGACAGTTATATACAAACTATACATGTTACAACTGTAGAATTACCTTCAGTAGACTAGGCCTGTAGCCAGTACCAAAGTCACCATCACAGTATGAACCAGCCACTCAAAACTTTACACTCGTTTCCAGACTTCCATAAAATATATTTTCCTGTCTCAGACTGCTCATTTTGAAAAATGAGTTATTTTCCAGTCCTTTGTTACAGGGATCTCAAGTTTGCATTTACTTGTCTTTTTTCTTTGGCTTTACTACTTACTGAACTATCTTTATTCTTGTATTTTGATTACTGCCTTCTAGAGATGATTCTCATATCTTTCCAAGCCCATATCTTTCTTCTTGAAAGGACCAAGAAGATGCCATAACAGGCTGCTCAGTCTTCTCTCAGAGATCAGGCCTCAATTTCAGTTTCCTGAGACTTGAACAAGCAATTTCAGGGAGGGGGGATAAACAAAAGACACAGCCCTTGCAGTAGCTCCCTTTCTGCATAAACTCGTACTCCAACCGCTCAAGGTTCGGTCAATTCTTTACTGCCTGTGACTCCTCACCAACTTAGAGCTATGTGCATGGGTCAATGTGAATGTGCTAGGCCAGCAAGCCTTCATGGCAGCTCAAGGACAGAGCCTGGGACTTGTCCAGTCCTGCCCAAAAAAATGGATAACTGTAACCCCCAACTAACCCTAGCCAATTAAAAGTTACTAACATGATTGCTACTAACAAAAACCAATCCTGAGTCTGTTCCTATGTGGTGTGTAGACCCCAAGTACCCTTGTTTTAAAAACCCTGCCCCATTACTACTCAGGGTCTCTCCTGCTCTGCTGCTGCATAGGATGGACAGAGAGGCCTGAGTTAACTCATAACAATACAAAGACTCTTTGCTTTTGCATCAGATTCAGTCTCTTGGTGGTCTTTGGGGGACTCTGGGTACAACATTCTAATTTCTTCAGTCAAATTTATTACCTCAAACCAGGCATCTCTACAAAGAAGTAATTGCACAGCTAATCAAACCTACATACTAAAATCTTCTCCCTTTCCTCTCATTTATTCCACTTTCTCCTTCTATGAATATGTATTGCTCATGTGTGGTGCAAGTGTGCATGCATGTGTACATGGAGGCAAGTGCTGTGGATATCGCTCTGTGTAAATAAAGTTCTGATTGGCCAGTGGCCAGGCAGGAAGTATAGGCGGGACAAGAGAGAAGAGAATTCTGGGAAGTAGAGGCTGGAGAGAGACACCGCCTACCGCTGCCAGGAGAAGCAACATGTAAAGACACTGGTAAGCCATGAGCCACGTGGCAAAGTATAGACTAACAGAAATGGGTTAATTTAAGATAAAAGAAGTAGATAACAAGCAGCCTGCCACGGCCATACAGTTTATAAGCAATATAAGTTTCTGTGTGCTTTCTTGGTTGGGTCTGAGCGACTGTGGGACTGGTGGGTAAGAGAGATTTGTCCTGACTGTGGGCCAGGCAGGAAAACTCCTAACTACAGGCCAGAGTCAACCTCAGGAGCTCCCCACTTTGTTTTTACATACATGGTCTCCCATTGGCTTAGAGCTCACTGATTAGACAAGGCTTCTTGACCAGCAAGCTCCAGGGATCCTTCTGTCTCCCCTTCCTGATGATATGATGGCAAGTGGCTGATCCAGTACCTGCTTTTTGCTGTTTCCTGGAAATTGAACTCAGGTCCCCGGCATTGTGTGGAAAGCACTTTACAAACTGGGTTGTCTCCCAAGCCCCTCACTGCCTATGTCTCCATGTTCATTGTCTCAATGACCTTTTTGCTAACCTCATCCAAGCCAGAAACTTGGCAATGCTTGGCTTCTTCTTCTCAATCATATTTTTCTGTAACCTGAAAGTCTGGGTTGAGCTCGCCTTGGTTTTCAAGACCTCCATGCCCCTCCTATCTGACAAGTTACTAATTCCCACAGTTAGGATCTTGTCTGCACTTTTGTAAGAAGCATTGAAAAGGGTTTTCTGCCCTTGCCAAACAAAGGTCGCATTATACCAGCACCCAGCTTCGCCCAGAGCTTCTTACAGGGCTTGTTATGAAAGCCTCAGTCCTTCCTCCAAAGTCCCAGTTTCCTGTTTCACAGAGGCACCTTATTTCAACACCGTGTGAGGATGCTGTCACTATTTACTTCCTACATGCACATGATAGTTTTGAAAGATGTATTTACTTTTAGGTGTATGGCTGTCTTTTTAACTGCATGTAAGTATTTTTACCATGTGCTGATCTGGTGCCCAGGGAGGCCAAAAGGAGGCTTCAGATCTCCTGGAAAAAAGTTACAGACAGTTGTGAGCCACCACGTGGGTGTTGGGAATCAAACCTAGATCCTCTGGAAGGGCAACCAATGCTCATCTGAGCCTTTCTCCAGCCCTCATTTTATTGTTTTACTTATACGTGTGCACATACGTGCACACATGTATGCAGGGATCAGCAGAGTCCAGAAGGCATCAGATATTCTGGAGTGGTAGTTACAGGTTTGATTGTGAGCAGCCATGTGGGTGCTGAAAACTGAGCCTGGGTTCTCAGCAAAAGCAGTATGTGCTCTTAAGCACCAACCATTTCTTCAGCAATTGTTAATCTTTCCTCACTGAGATAATGAGGATTCAGTCTACACACACACACACACACACACACACACACACACACACACACACACAATCCCACCACTTATGAGTCTTTTTATCTTCCTGATGCAGCAATGCCATTGCCTAAACTGGACCAGTGTCCACAGTTTATGTTGTAATGGCTTTGTAAATGGTATGTGCATTAGCGTCATGTGGACTGATCATGAGTATTAGTGTCATGTGGACAGACCATGAGTATTAGTGTCATGTGGACTGACCACTAGTATTAGTGCCATGTGGACTGACCATGAGTACTCGTGCCATGTGGACTGACCATGAGTATTAGTGTCATGTGGACTGACCATGAGTATTCGTGTCATGAGGACTGACCATGAGTACTCGTGTCATGAGGACTGACCATGAGTATTAGTGCCGTGTGGACTGACCATGAGTATTAGTGCCATGTGGACTGACCATGAGTATTAGTGCCATGTGCACTGACCATGAGTATTAGTGTCATGTGCTGACCATGAGTACTTCCGTCGCCAATGTGGACTGACCATGAGTACTCGTGCCATGTGGACTGACCATGAGTACCGTCCGTTGGAACTTGACCATGACTCGTGCCGTGTTGGACTGACCATGAGTATTCGTGCCATGTGGACTGACCATGAGTACTCGTGCCATGTGGACTGACCATGAGTACTCGTGCCGTGTGGACTGACCATGAGTACTCGTGCCGTGTGGACTGACCATGAGTACTCGTGCCGTGTGGACTGACCATGAGTACTCGTGCGTGTGGACTGACCATGAGTACTCGTGCCGTGTGGACTGACCATGAGTACTCGTGCCGTGTGGACTGACCATGAGTACTCGTGCCGTGTGGACTGACCATGAGTACTCGTGCCGTGTGGACTGACCATGAGTATTAGTGCCATGTGGACTGACCATGAGTATTAGTGTCATGTGGACTGACCATGAGTACTCGTGCCATGTGGACTGACCATGAGTATTAGTGCCATGTGGACTGACCATGAGTACTCGTGCCATGTGGACTGACCATGAGTATTAGTGTCATGTGGACTGACCATGAGTATTAGTGTCATGTGGACTGACCATGAGTACTCGTGCCATGTGGACTGACCATGAGTATTAGTGTCATGTGGACTGACCATGAGTACTCGTGCCATGTGGACTGACCATGAGTACTCGTGCCATGTGGACTGACCATGAGTACTCGTGCCATGTGGACTGACCATGAGTACTCGTGCCATGTGGACTGACCATGAGTACTCGTGCCGTGTGGACTGACCATGAGTACTCGTGCCGTGTGGACTGACCATGAGTACTCGTGTGGAGTGGACTGACCATGAGTACTCGTGCCGTGTGGACTGACCATGAGTACTCGTGCCATGTGGACTGACCATGAGTACTCGTGCCGTGTGGACTGACCATGAGTACTCGTGCCATGTGGACTGACCATGAGTACTCGTGCCGTGTGGACTGACCATGAGTACTCGTGCCATGTGGACTGACCATGAGTATTAGTGTCATGTGGACTGACCATGAGTATTAGTGCCATGTGGACTGACCATGAGTACTCGTGCCGTGTGGACTGACCTCCTGCTCCTATACCACAAGCTTCACTCTTGGTGGTAACAAGAATCTCCCTACTACTGGTGTTTTGTTTTTAATTCATTACTACTCCAACTTCAGTCTCTTGTGCTCTCTAGAAAATCTGCTCAGACACATACATATTATCAACTGCACCCCACATACCAACTGCACCCCACATACATACCAACTGCACCCCACATACCAACTGCACCCCACATACCAACTGCACCCCACATACCAACTGCACCCCACACCTGCAAATCTTCTCAGCATTCTTACCTGGACTGCTCGGCCCTTCCCTAGCTGCTGTCATCCTCAGATTCACTGTCCCAGGAATTTCCTTCGCTTCCCGTTACCTCCTTGTCCTGCCCCTCCTACCTCTTGGCTTGTTTACTCCCTGAGTTGGATGGAACACATCTCAGTTTCCCAGGACAACAGAGCAAAACTGGAAACAATTCACCATCTCATTCTCTCTCTCTCTCTCTCTCTCTCTCTCTCTCTCTCTCTCTCAAGGATTTATTTATTTGCCACCATGTGGGTGCTGGAAATTGAGCTCAGGACCTCTGGAAGAACAGCCAGTGCTCTTAACCTCTGAGCCATCTCTCCAGCACCGGTTCACCATCTCTTACACCTGAAATGTCTCCCTTTATCCTCACACTCACACAACCTTGTCTTAGTCCAACTCGAGGCTAGAAGTAATTTTGCCTCAGAATTTTGAAGGTGTTATCCAGTGCCTTTTTGCTTTATGCTGCTGCTGGGAACTGTCATGTCACCACAACTCTTGAGGCTTTTAAGAACATGCTTTTGTGTGGTGATATATTGTGTACCCTAATAAACTTGCCTGAGGATCAGAGGACAGGGACAGCCACTAGATTAGACATAGAGGCCAGACAGTGACACACACACCTTTAATCCTATCATTTCGGAGGCAGAGATCCATCTGGATCTCTGTGAGTTCAAATCCACCCTGGAAACAGAACCAAGCAGTGGTGGCACACACCTTTAATCCCAGTACTGGGAAGCACACATGTCTTTAATCTCAGGAAGTGATGTCTGGACAGAGAATGGTATATAAGGTGTGAGGAAACAGGAACTTGTTCTTTTTAGGCTGAGGATTTCATAGAGGTAAGAACTAGTGGCTGTCTGTTCTGCTTCCCTGATCTTTCAGCTTTCACCTTGATATCTGGCTCTGGGTTTTTTAATTAAAAGATCATTAAGATTTGAACAACCTTTTTGTTTCCTCTCATTGGAAGTGTGACACAATCCCAGTGTCCTGAAATTTTATGTGTCCAGTACAATGAGTTTGTTTTCGTCCATCATTCTGACATGCAATGGATGCTCTCAACCTGGAAACTCATGCTTTGAAATTAACAAGCTGTTAAATGAATTATTTGCTAAATATTGCCTACTTTATTGTTTCCACTAGACTGGTCCTCGAACTAAGAACTTTCACCTATAATTCTGGCCTTTCGTTGTCATTGTTCTTGGTTTTTTTCAGTCGTGTGTCTGCTGGGTTTACATCAATTTGACCCAGCTAGAAGAGGAAACCTCGGCTGAGGAAGCGCCCCCACCTGCTTGGCCTGTGGGAAAGCCCTGGTGTGTTTTCATGACTGGCAATTGATGTGGGAAGACCCAGCTCACCGTGGATGGTACCAACCTTGGGCAGGTGGTCCTGGGTTCTAGAAGGAAGCAGGTTGAGCAAGCCCATAAGCAGGACTCCTCCATGGCCTCTGCAGCAGCTCCTGCCTCCAGGTTCCTGCAGAAGGGCAGTGAGGGGGTCTCATAGAACTACCCAGTTCTCGACAAACTCCTCCTGTCCCTCCGTCCTGGAGCCTGTGTGTGCCATGTGCCCAGGTACCTGCTCTGTGGGTGCCTTTCGGTTGTTGTGACAAACACCACAGCTGAGAATAGCTAAGGAAGGAAAGATTTACTTTATGGCTCCAGAGAGGACAACCTATCTGCAGGGAAGGCAGGGCGCTGGTCAGCCTGGCAGTCAGGACGCCGAGTAATCAAATTTCACCCCCACACAGGGAACATGGACGGGAACCACAAGTGGGGGCAGCCATAAAAGCTCAAAGCCAGGCGCCCAGTGTGCACTTCCTCGTGCAAGCCCCTCCTCTGAGAGGTTCTGTGACCCCCAAGGAGCAGCACCAGTGGGGGCCAAGTGTTCCAACATGAGTCTCCGGGGGACATTTCACATGCAAACCCCTTCTGTCACTAAAGAGCAGTTCTTGGAGTTCTGCTACCACCCCTTCTCCCAGCTGACTTGTCCTTTGGGGTTTGTGGAGGAGAAACTCTTTTATTCAGTTTGGCAGAGGTTGTGAGGAGAATGTTGCTAATTTTTCCCATCCACCCACTGAACCAGAAGTCACCAAACACTGAAAATTAGCATCATCTCTTTCTTTCATCTTGTTTTTTCCTCAGCTCCATCCTACTTGGGCGTCAGTTTCCAGGCCTTTGGTGTTTATTTGTATGTGTGCTTCTTCCAAGTACACACATGTGCACTTGGCCAGGGAAGGCAGAAGAGGGTGTTGCATCCCCTGGAACTGGGGTTATAGGAGGTTGTGAGACACCTGATGCAGGTATGAGGGGCAGAACTTGGGTACCCTGGCAGAGCAGCAAGCCTTCTTAGCCATTGTTCCAGCCCCATTTCAGTTCTCAAAAAGGACTCAACTTATTATTTGCCTTCAGCAAACAGAGTAAGTACACAAAGTTCCAGTTGAGGAATCCAGGCAACCATGGTGTTTTCAAAGGTGAGAAAGGCTTCCTCCTGACTTTGCCCAAATCAGTTGCTGTGGTGACTCCAACTGTACCCATTAATTAGGCAGGCTGTACATTAGTGTCACCCTAAGCTTTCCAGGATGAGAACAGGAACTATAACCACCGGTTCAGTTACAGTTCCTAGCTAACTTGTGCATCTCAGAAATTATGTACCAGGTAGATAAATCATTGAGTATTGGTATTAAGCTAGATCCAAATACATATTTTATTGTGCTTATAATAAGTATTCAAACTTAGGTATCCATTGTACACAACTCAGTTGGTTTAAACATAACCCTCACACAAGCTGTGGTTGGAAGGCATTATGAAAATACAAAATGCTATACAATTAGGCCAGGAAAATTATTATAGTTAATAAAATGACCAAACCTCTTAAATAGTATGAATAATAATAATAATAATAACAACAACAACACACATTATATACTCTGGGTTGAAGCAGGAATAAGAACCTGAATTTAGAAAGAAACATTTCTCAATATTCAACAAATTACAGAGGAGGTTGCCAGCATTTTAGTTTACAGAAAATGAGGTCACGTTTACCGGCCTCAGAGGAAGTACAACCAAAGACTGGAAAAAGAGGACAAGAATCTGTCTGTCAACCCTTACCTTATACCTTGGTTTCTCATCCTCTGTGTTGTTACTAACATGACAACAGTTGAGGAAAGTCTGTGAAAATCCTTCCACCCCATGCCCAAGAGTGGCAAAGCTGGATTCAAACAGGACCCAGCTTCAGGGCCTGGCTTCTTAACCCTAAGATCTGTGGCGACCTCTTCTGCTCTTTATCTGTCCTGTTCAACGAATTTTACTACAAATAGGTATTTTCACCAGTGGTTATGAGAAATCTACTCCACTCTAATCCAGAACTCCCAGATCAATCCTCTTGGTGAAATGCTAATATCAACTTAAAGCAAAGTTCTCTAAGGTTCTTTCAGAAGTTTTATCAACCAACTTTAAATTGTCAGATCAGATCAGTGTTTCCTCCAGGCTTGTTTAATACATTGTTGCATGGAGTTTTAGGAGACCTCCAGCTAAGTGCTTATCACACTGTAACTCCACTTATCAGTCTTAGGCATCTTGAATATTTTCTTTTCCAGGAACACACTGAAACCTTGTAACTATCCTGAGTTACTTAACAGAATCCTCGTCCCACGTGTCCATTTGGCACTTCCGGTTTTGATAAGACTAATAAGCTGTTTTACAGCCCTGAGTACTCTTTTTCACCTGCCTCTGATGCGTTCGAATTCCTAGCACGTGGGACCACTGTTCGTTTTTGCGTTAGGGATGCTGGTATTTCCCTAGCGGCCTTCCAAACTTGCCCGGTATGGGACGTACGTAAGCACAATGTCAGCGTGTCGTGGCAAAATCCGCACACTGCGCGGGTCACCGAGGGCGAGCACCACCCGCCCGGTGCACAGCGCCGGCCCCGCCCTCCCCGCCGCGGCCTCTGCGCGCCCCGCCCCACGTCCAGCGCCGCAGGCCGCGGAGGCCTGGGCTTCCCCGGGATGCGCCGGCGCCCCCTGCAGGCCGCGGCCGGCACAGCTGCCGGAAGAGCCCGAGCCTCCTGCCACCGTGTCCGCGCCGCCGCCGCCGCCGCCGCCGCCGCCGAGCTCCGCGGGGCCCCGAGTCGCAGCCGAGCGTCCTCGGAGCCGCCCGCCGCAGCCCCGTGCCCTCCGAGCCGAGCCGCCGGGCCTCCCGCTCGGCCTGCGCCCTCAGCTCCCCGCCCGAGCCCGCCCGCACCCGCCTTCACTCTGGAGCGGCCCGGGCAGCCGCAGCAGGGGCGGCGGCGGCGCATCGAGGAGCTCTCCAGGTCGTCCCGGGAGAGGCTGCTGCAGTCCCGGGACAGGATGTTTTCCAAGCTCACGTCCATCCTGCAGCACGCCGTGGAGGCGGTGAGGCCGCGCGGGGCGTGGAGGGGGACGGCGGCCCGAGCTGCGGGGTGCGGGGAGGCTGCGGGGAAGGAAGGCCTGGGCGCTCGCCCGGCCTCTGCCCTCCCGCCGGGGGACCGGGCGGCTCCCGGGGCCTCCTGGCCGTTAACCTCCGGGGCTGAGTGGCCAGCGCCGCGCAAGACAATAGAACGGCGGTGCCGGTGGGCTGGGCTTGCTTTTGCTTCTGTGCGGGTGGGAGAGGAGCGTTGGGGACCGCGGCCGGGTGACGCCGGTGCGGGCTCTCGGTTGCTTGCTTGCTTGCTTGCTCGCTCGCTCGCTCGCTGGGGCCCGGCGGCTCACCCCGGCAGGACCTGGGAGATGGATCTGCAGGAGTTTGCACGTCCGTGATCGCCCAGGTCCGCGATCGCCTAGCACACACCATCTGTTTCCCTTTTCTTGTCTAATAATGCACTTCCCGGACTCTCTTGGCGCAGCCTGCAGCCGCTGTACTTTGAGGCTGATCTTAAACAACAGAAGGACATTATTCAAACCTCCTAACAGACCCGAAGAACCTAGAAAGAGAATGCCTTGCCAGTACTAAACACATTCCGTTGCTTTATTTGACTTGCTTGTTTTGGACTGGGTATTACCCTGTGTGAAGAAAGTTACTGTGTTAATTTTAAAAATGACGTTTTCTTTACATGTTGTGAATGACTTCATAATAGAACTTTCAACTTCACACGACTTTTTAAAGGAAAAAATCAAATGCCACGGTTGGTGTTAAGGGTCAGCTAACAAAATTAAAGTTGTATATTTCAGGTATGGAGATAAAACTTTAATACAGTTCCAGTTATGTAGTATATGGAATTTAGGTTTTTTGTTTGTTTAATACAGTTCCAGTTATGTAGTATTTGGAATTTAGGTTTTCTGTTTGTTTCCCCACTTGGTGACACATCAAACCAAGCAAGAAAGGGGGAGGAGCAGTGTTGACACACAGGAAAGACAGGGCTTTGAGACACAGCTTTTCCCTTCCCTGCCTAATACAGAGTCAGCCTGCAACAGCATCTTTAAAATAATTTAAAAGTTTTAAGAACAGTTATATAGATATTTTGAATTATACTTTAGAGTATAGTCTTCAAACTTAATATAATGATAAATAAGAGATAATTAGGCATAAGTTAAACCCTGGGGCCTGTCATGTTCTAGCAAAAGCTCTCCCACTGAATTTTATTTTATTCTATTTTATTTTTTGAGATCAAGTGTTACCAAGTTTCCCAAGCTGGCCTTGAACTTCTGCCTTAGCCTCTGTCTGGGCATGCCGCCAAACCTAGCTAGGATTTTTGGTTTATTGACTCGTTTTTTGTCCTAAGGCCTGTGTTTTCTGTTTTTGTAATCTTTTTTATAATTGCATGTGTCATTAACATCTACCAGATTACCTGAGTGAGACTCTGGCTGGGTAATAGTCAGTTTCTCTGTCTTGCTGGGGTCAGTGAGGAGAAGGAGTTCATTAGGTGAACCTGTGGAAATGTCAAGTTCATTTGCTCAGTGCTGGTTTCTGATACGCTATACCACCCACACAGTTTACCAAGAGAAAGTAAAGCTCCTGAAATCTGATTGGTTCTGCTTTGCTTTTTTGTTGGGATAGGCTCTCATGTAGCCCAGGCTGGCCCTGTACTTATGTTGGGAATGACCTAATTACTTTCAGATTCACATGGTTTTTTATTTTTTAGGGAAAAAAAAAAATCAAATACCACGGTGAACAAAATTAGAGTTGTAGATTCGTAAACCTTCCTTCCTCCATCTCACAAGGGCTGGGGTTACCGACTTGGTCCCTCATCCCTTGAAGAATATTTTCTGATGCCCCCCCCCCCTTCAACATTCTCCTGGGAAAGAACTCTTAGATAATGGTACATAAAGCCATCCTTTGGTAGGTGAAGGTTTTCATAACCCAAGATTAGTTCCTGGTTACTCAGTCTCTGACTTTTTGCTTGTTCTTATCCAAAAACAAGTCTTTGCATTCCTTAATTTGTTGGCTTTTTCTTTCTCCTTTTATGTTCTGATGCAGCATTCCAAAGAATAGAATCATCAGGGTTCTGCAGACTTGGGAGGGAATCCCAGGCCTGCCTTGACTGCCTGATTCTTCAGTGCTATGCCCCCCTACCTGGCCTTAGGTGTCCTGTCCAAGTGTCCGTGTTCAGTCAGATAAGCCTTCTGTTTTTTAAGGGTAATCCGATGTGTATTCATTGAGATGAGGTTAGGTAAGGAGTTGGGGTTTTTGTCTGTTTTGTTTTTGAGTTAAGGTCCCTGACCAGCCTCAAACTTGCCAAGTACCAAAGATGACCTTGAACTCCCGATCTTTCTCCCCTGCCTCCCAAGAGCTGGGATCCAGGCTAGTGCTAGGGAAGCACTGTACCACAGTCTTCTACCCACCCAACCCCCAGCCTTTTCTGAACATTTTATCATGACTTTTTTTTTGAGTGAGTGCATGCATGTGTATGTGGTATATAGGGTGTGTGTGTGTGTGTGTGTGTGTGTGTGTGTGTGTGAGACCACAGCACTTGATCAGGTGGAAGTCTGAGGACATCTTTCCCTTTTACTATGTGTGTCCTGGGGAATCAAACACAAGAAGGGATCAGACATCAGCAAGTATCTTTGACTGCTGGGCCATCCCAGTACCCACACTTTTAAAATTGAAAAAAAAAATCTCTTTTTAGATTCACTTTATTTCATGTGTATGAGTGTTTTGTTTGCATATGTATATAAACCAAGTGTATGCTAGGTGCCTGTGGAGATCAGAAAAGGATACCAAAGTCCCTGGAACCAAGCATGGTCCTCTGCAAGAGCAACAAGTACTCTTAACTGCTGAACCATCTCTCCAGCTTTTAAAATTTTATTCTTAAATAAAGTCTCACTAAATTGCTGGGGCTGACCTCAAACTTGGGGTCCTCCTGCCTCAGCCTCCCAAGTGTGGAGATTACAGGAGCGTGCTATCACACCTGGCACGTATTAATTAAATAGTTTTTCCTCATTTGCCAAAAACTACAAAAAGGGGAAATAGAAGATGTTTTCAAAGCTTCACATTTGTAAATGTGTTTTAAGCTGAGAAAAGCCAAGCCCTGTAATATAATTCTTACCTCCTTTTCCAGAAAAGATGGTCTTCCTCTCATGTAGCATGAACTGGTTAGTAACATGTGGTGACAGACTGTATATCCTAATACAGTTCACCTGAGGATCAGAGGACAGAACAAGCCACTAGATTAAACATAGAGGCCAGGCAGTGTTGACACACACCTTTAATGCTAGCATTCGGGAGCTTTGTGAGTTCAGAGCCACCCTGAACTACATGAGATTGACTCAGTCTAGGAGAGAAACAGAACCAGGCAGTGGTGGCACACACCTTTAATCCCAGCATTTGGGAATCACCGGCCTTTAATCCCAGAACTAAGAAGGGAGTGATATGGCTGGGTGGAGAAAGGTATATAAGGTGTGAGGAGACAGGAACTAAGGCCCTTTATAGTTGAAGGCTTTTCAGCCAAAGCCCTTTTCTGCTGGACCTCTGAGGACTCAAAGGCGTTCAGTCAGGATTCGTGGAGTTGGCGAGGAGACCTGACAGTGGCGTGTTCTGCCTCTCTGATCTTCCAGCGTTTACCCCAATATCTGACTCCAGGTTATTTATTAAAAGACCATTTAGGGATTCGAGTTAGAGTAAGAGTTGTGGAATGAATGTGTTCTGTTAGCCAGTTGCCGTATGTCTCAATCCTGATGAGGCCCGTCCTAAGGTTAGATTGGACTATTTTAGCCATTTCCATTAGTGTTTGCTGAGGGCCAGGTCCTACAGAATGGCTTTTTTCCCTTTATGAGCTTTTATCTGTTTTAACCAGCTCAGTGGAAGTCATCCTTCAGAATGTGAATCAATGTTTTCAAAGTATAGGTTTGTTTCAAAGACAGTTGTTGGGAACAGCACCACCCCATTCACCATATTGGAAAACTGAACATGGCCCCCTGCCTGCTAGAGCCTTCTACCTCTAAGCCATTTCCAGGCCTAAAGCTGTAACCCAGGCTGGCCTTGATCCTCTGCCCTCTTCTGCAGTTTGCCCAGTGGCGTGGCTAGTGCCTACCAAGTCTTGGAAACGCTCTGTCCTAGGTCTTCTTTTCCAACCCCCTTGAGCCCTTCTCTCATTCAGCCAGTGTTTTAGGGCGGGGTAAAAGCCCCAACACACTAAGGAAACATGGTGTGTCTGCGCCGTGGTTCACAGTGCCAGATGGCTAAACACCGTCAGGAATGCGCCAGGGTGCGATCAGCCCTGGAACCAGACAGAGCAGGGGGCCGGGCCAGCCTCTGCCCCTCCTGTCCTGACACGGAAGTTTATTGAGTTTGTGCACTCAAGCCCCTTCTCCATGCAGTACACTTCTGTGTATCAAATGAATATGTTGGTGCTGATTCGGCCCCATCGCTGGGTTGAAACCAGGAGTCTAAATGATGAAAAGAATGGTACCACCCAGCCCTTGTCCAGTCACAGCCTAAATGAGAGCAGGTAAGCAGTGGTCAAAGTTGGGGTCAAGGCTAGGAGGAAGCGGGTACTTCAAAGTGGAGAGGGGAAACTTCCTAGAGAGGAGGATGGTCCAGGTAGGAGAACAGGAAGTCCCAGTAGGAGAACAGGAAGTCCCAGTAGGAGAACAGGAAGTCCCAGTAGGAGAACAGGAAGTCACAGATAGGTGTCCTGGTGATTTGGGGTGGCTATGGGGATGAGAGTTTTGAGAATTTAATCTCCAAATACTAAAAAATTGAATTATAGTCTCCTGCTGCTGATTCACACATCCCTTTCAGAGGATGGATGTTTTTATGCAGTGGTAACAGGTCACTTGCACATTAGTTACAGAAAAGGCAAGTTTACTGGAGTCTCATGAAGTAAGAGAATTTATTCATGTTTGAATGAGATTGTTACTCATCTGAGTTATTATAATTCAGAACAGTTCTGCTGTTTCTCCCCTGCACTGGAGTAATAGCCCCATCCTGTTTGGGATTTGATGGTATTCGGTGGCAAAGCCTCCAGCCTGGGGGCCTGCTGGGGAAGAGCTGGAGGAAGGACACTGTGTAGCCACCTAAGGTGGAATTGTTACGACATTAAAAATGCAATCATTTCCTCCTGTGTCTGTCCCGTTTTAGTAAATTTAACGCTGTAAAGCTGAATCTTCCCAAAGCTTAACTGCCTGTTAAGTCTTTCACAATTGCACTGGGTATTTCTACTTTCTTGGTCAAGTTCTCTGCACACAGGCAAGTGTAGGGAGAATCAGCTTTAAGAAGCCAATGATGGTTTGAAATTCTTGAGTCCCATTTTCATAAATGTGTGCATTTTGTGGATTGAGCCACTTAACATGTCCAGGACTGAAGCCGTAAGTTGCACAAGAGTTGAGAAATTGTGTTGACAGAGTTGTCAACTTCAAGGTCACTCACTAGCTGGGAAACCAAAGGTCAACCTGGAACAAGTAGAAGTGTAGGAGAGATCTGACTGCAGGTCGTTTGGTGGGTGTCCCCAACCTGCAGCCATGGGAAGCTGTGAATGTGGCCCAACACAAACCCAGAGACTTGGTAAGACATGATGAGTGAGTGTGTGTGTGTGTGTGTGTGTGTGTGTGTGTGTGTGTGTGCGCGCGCGCTCAGTGTGCTGCATTCTCAGATGTGAGCTTTGTGGATGACAACAACTGGCCACAGTGTCGAGGTTTGGACTGTGTTGTCATCCAGAGGAGCACAAAATGGCAGCTTACCGGGTCAGACTTGGGTTCCCAGGCTAGAAACCTCTAGCTCTGCATTACCATAGGTCGGAGCTGTGCTTCTGACAGAAGCTGAGACACCTCTAGGATGCCTCCTCCCCCTCCACTCCTCCCCCACCCCTCAAGGAAAAGAGTCAAGGCTCCTGGAGAAAGAGCGGCCACATCTGTCTATCTTCCATTTAACTTGAATTCCCTGGTGCTGGCCCACTGGCAGAAAAGTGGCTGAGGGCTATAACTCTGGCCTCAAAACTTAGGAGTGCATTTCAAAGCTTGCACTGTAACACATTTTGTAGAATTTAAATTGCAGTGTCTTCTTGTTCATATAGTTATTTTGCTAAAAATATACACTGCCTGACCCAGGCTTACAAAGACAGCCGTGGAAAGTAGGGAGCAGTGTAATCTGATTATGACGTTGGCAGCGCTGTGCATGTGCTGTGCTGATGTGTAAGCCATTGCCAGCTACTCACCACCCTTCCCCTCCCAAAGTCCAGGGTCCAGAGACCTCTGGTCAGCAGTTGTGTCGTTTCACAGATACCTTAGTCATCACGGTGCTTTCTTTCGTCCCTTTTGAAACCGGGTGATAACAGACTGGGGGGAAAGTTGAATGCTGTATTTACTAAGAATATTGATCAAGGTGGTGTTCTTCTTAAGTCATTTGCTTCCTTGGATTCAGCTCATTTTGATCTTATTTGATATCTGATATAAAAATCAAGTTCACCCTTTGATTTGTGTCTTCTCTTGCACCATGGACAAGTGTAAAGTTTACTGGTGGGTTTAACGCCTCGCTCTAAGTCCGCTCTTTTGTTTTGTGTAGCTTGCTCCATCTCTTCCATTACAAGAAGACTTTGTTTATCACTGGAAGGCAATCACCCATTACTACATAGAGACTTCAGGTAAGGAGTCTCCGTGCGCAGGATCTGCTTCAAGATGAGTTTTCAGTTATTTTTAACTTTAAACAATTTTACCTTTGATTCCTCTTTTAGAGTCATTTTAAATGTCCCCTTTGGACATCTCCTGTGTTTGGTAGTGTTCTAGGCAGTGGGGAGCTGAGTAGAAGTCTCACACACAGCAGGCACAGCTGATAGACGTGGGGAGGCACACAGGAAATGGAAACATGTAAAGTGTGTGTCAGCTAAATGTCGGGAAATGAAGCAGGCAGGAGGGGCATGGCAGTGTGTGTTTGGGTGTGGGGCGGGCAGGTGGCTACTTCAATCTAGAGAAGACCACATTGCCCTTTGGTCATGTTCATCTGCAGAGGCCCTCACCTGAGTGCTATTACCTATACCGATCCATCCATCCAGCCCCTCACTGGTGTTCTTGAGGAAACCTGTTTTAATGGCACCGAGGAAAGATGATCAGTGATGAAGTTTAGGACAAAATGGGTAGAAAATATATGGACAGTATGTGGATTGCCTCCTGAGGAGTATTGTGTGAGGAGACTCGAGAGGGTGGGGGTGGGGAGGGGCACAGAGGACCATCCTGGGGATCTTCCTCAGTCACTCCATCTTTGTTTTTATTTTTAAAAATTGGTTAATTAGTCTCTCTGTCTCCCCCTCCCTTTGTCCACCTCTGTCCCCCTCCATCCCGCTCTGTTCCTGCCCCTTCCCCCTTTCAGGCTTGTACTGCAAGCCCCTTTACCTGGTAGCCATCTTGTAGGCTTTCTCCACTGTAGACGGAAATTTCTCCGGTCCTGCCTTCCCCAGCAGTCTGGACGAATCTCTCCCACCCACAGTCCCATAGCCACTTACGAAATAATCACTCAGAGGCTTATATTAATTACAAACTGTTTGTCCTATGGCTCAAGCTTCTTACTAACTAGCTCTTATAACTTAAGTCAACCCATTTCTATTAATCTCTATATCGCCACGTGTTCTGTGGCTTTACATGTTGCTCCTTGGACCTTCGGGCTGGCGTCTCTCCCGATTCCTCCCTTCTCTCACTATCTCTGTTGGATTTTCCTGCCTGGCTCCATCCTGCCCTGCCATAGGCCAATGCAGCTTTATTTATTAACCAATGAGAGCCACACATATTCTCAGCATACAGAAAGACATCCCACAGCACTACACCATATTTTCTGAGATGTTGTCTCTTAGTTAAGAAGCTCACTGGTTCTCTAGATTGACTGGCCAGTGAGTTCCCGAGATCTCCCTGTCTTCTCCCTTCCCAGGCTACTGGAAGCACAGACACAGCCCTGTGCCTGCTTGGTACATGCATGTTGGGCGTCCAAACTCAGGTCCTAGTGCTTGAATGACAAGTACTTTGCCTACTGAGCCACATCCCCAGTACCCCCAGAATATTTTAATTACTTCAAAAGATATAAGGTATTGGGATGGGGGCATAGTTCAGTGGTAGAGCACTTGCCTGGCATGAGTTAGGTACTGGGTTCCAGCACCAGCATTTTTTTTTTTTATTAAATTTTTTAATTTATTTTACATACCAACCACAGTTTCCCTTCCCTCATCTCCTCCCATTCCCTCCCCATCTATCTCCTTTCAGCCCTCCCCCCATCCATTCCTCAGAAAGGGGCAGGCCTCCCATGGGAGTTAACAAAGCATGACATATCAAGTTGAGGCAGGACCAAGCTTCCCCCTCCCCCCATATCAAGGCTGAGTGAGCCATCCTACCACAGGTAATGGGCTCCAAAAAGCCAGTTCATGCACCTGGGGATAGATCCTGGTCTCACTGCTAGGGGCCCCACAAACAGACCAAGCTACACAACTGTTACCCACACGCAAAGGGCCTAGTCGGTCCCAGGCAGACTCTCTAGCTGTCAGTCCAGAGTCAGTGAGCTCCCACCAGCTGGAGCCAGCTGTCTCTATGGGTTTCCCCATCATGGTCTTGATCCCCCTTGCTTAGATAATCCCTCTTCCTTTTCTTCAACTGTACTGGACTCCCAGAGCTTGGTCCAGTGCCTGGCTGTGGGTCTCTGCATCTGCTTCTGTCAGTTACTGGATGAAGGTTCCATGATGACAGGGTACTCATCAGTCTGATTACAGGGGAAGGCCAGAGTTCAGGCACCCTCACCACTTTGTGGATTCCTTGAAGTTTTCCTGTCACCAGGTTTCTCCCTAACCCCAAAATGTCTCCCCTCAGTCAAGATGTCTCTTTCATTGCTCTCCCTCTGCGTCCCTCCCCCAACTCGACCATCCAAATCCCTCATGTTCCCATCTCCCATCCCATCCTCTCTACCCTCCCCCAGCCCCCAGTTTACCCAGGAGATCTCATCTATTTTCCCTTCCCAGAGCAATCCATGTATTCCTCTTAGGGTTCTCCTTGTTAGCTAGCTTCTCTGGGGCTATTGATTCTAGCCTGGTTATCCTTTGCTTTACATCTACTATCCACTTATGAG
This sequence comes from Onychomys torridus, assembly GCF_903995425.1. Classification (NCBI taxonomy): domain Eukaryota; kingdom Metazoa; phylum Chordata; class Mammalia; order Rodentia; family Cricetidae; genus Onychomys; species Onychomys torridus. The sequence goes on from NC_050443.1 coordinate 176,749,849, forward strand.
TGAGTACATACTATGTTTGTCTTTCTGGGTCTGAGTTACCTCACTCAGGATGATTTTTTTCTAGTTTCATCCATTTGCCTGAAAATTTTATGTTGTTGTTGTTTACAGCTGAGTAGTACTCCATTGTGTAATTGTGCCACATTTTCTTTGTCCATTCTTCAGTTGAGGGACATCTAGGTTGTTTCCAGATTCTGCTGCTGTGAACATAGTTTAGCGCATGTCCTTGTGGTATGATTGAGCATTGTTTGGGTATGTGCTCAATAGTGGTAATATTGGGTTTTGAGGTAGATTGATTCCCAATTTTCTGAGAAACCACCATATGGATTTCCAAAGTGGCTGTACAAGTTTGCACTCCTACCAGCAGTGGAGGAGTGTTCCCCTTACTCCACATCCTCTCCAACATAAGCTGTCATCAGTGTTTTTGATCATAGCCATTCTGACAAGTGTAAGATGGTATCTCAGAGTTGTTTTGATTTGCATTTCCCTGATGGGTATGGATGTTGAACAATTCTTTAAGTGTATCTCGGACATTTGAGATTCTTCTGTTGAGAATTCTCTGTTTAGATCTGCATGCCATTTTTTAATTGGATTATTTGGTATGTTGATGTCTAGTTTCTTGAGTTCTTTATATATTTTGGAGATCAGCCATCTGTCAGATATTAGGTTGGTGAAGATCTTTTCCCATTCTGTAGGCCGTCATTTTGTCTTATTGACAGTATTCTTTGCTTTACAGAAGCTTCTCAGTTTCAAGAGGTCCTATTTATTAATTGTTGCTCTCAGTGTCTGTGCTACTGGTGTTCTATTCAGGAAGTAGTCTCCTGTGTCAGTGTGTTCAGGACTACTTCCTACTTTCTTTTCTATCAGGTTCAGTGTAGATGGATTTATGTTAAGGTCTTTGATCCACTTGGACTTGAGTTTTGTGCAGGGCGATAGATATGGATCTATTTGCAATCTTCTACATGCCACTATCCAGTATACCGACCACCACAGCACTAGCATTTTAAAAAAGAAACTGATGGTGGAGGGTTGGAAGGATGTAAGATAGGCTTCGGAGAGTCCAGTGGAGGGAAAGGCAGATACCAGAGTAAGACGGGAGTGTTGGTGAGCATCATCATCAAGTAGGAAAGAGAGAAATCTAGTGTTCAAGTGGGGACTTGGCCTTTGGAGGCCAGTGGATGGTTTGCCCATGAGAACAGGGTAGGAAGCAGAGCAGCCAGGAGTAGTCTCCATGGTCTTTATAAATTATCTCCTGGTTGCTTTTGTTGTACTCAGTGAGGAGAAGGACATGGGTAGATTATCTTCAGAATTAGCAAACTGTCCCTTCTGGGCCACACTGTCTCCTTTGCATGTGTCATCTGTGCTGCTGGGCACAAAAGCAGCCACCTGCAAATCATGCAGAGCGAGCATTCCTTGTGGCTGATGGTGTTTATAAGAACTGAGGCGTGGCTTCCTGTGTGCCCTGTGCTGGGGTTTGACCTGCTCTCAGGAGGATCATGCAGTCACAGTAGTGGATATACAGATCAGACAAGAGTGAAAAAATCAGAGTGGCTGTCTGGCAGGCTGATGAGGTCAGAGATAATTCCTGTGTAAAAGACAAGAAGCCCAAGTAGCTCTGCAGTAAGTGAAGGCTGGGGTATGCCCTTCAAATGTAAAGGAAGTTCACATGCGCTGAGTGCGGGTCATGCTTAGCAGCTGGCCTATTGTGGAGTTTTGTTTTTGTTTTTTGGTTGGTTTTTTTTTTTTTTTTTTTTTGGAGACAAGGTACCTTTCAATATTTCTGTTAGCTTTTATGATTTTTTTTTTCTTCCTTCTTTGGGCTTTAAGGAAATACATTCTAGCTTTAAAGGATTTTTTTTTCTCTCTCTAGTAGCAGAAGCAAGTGTGTATTTCAGTTAGTGAGGAACAAATTCAGTCTGAGTGAGGTAGAGTCTTGGGATGGGCTGAGGATGAGAGAAGGGGGGTCAGAGGGAGCAGGTCTGACCTGAGCACTAAGTGAAGTGAGCTCCTGAGCCAGAGAGCGGAGGTGCTGCAGGCGGCAGTGTGTGCAGGGGCACAGGAATGTTCATAATTCAGGAACAGTGGGCCAGAGGAGACAGAAATTAAGTCTTGCCTTTCAGAGACATTCTAAATGATATGGAGGAATGTTCACTGACAAGGTCTGTTCCAGGCTGTGGATCGCAGTTTGAATATGCTGTTTCTAACAAAGATAGCCACATTGTGACCACACCTCACATGGGTGGTTTAGACGTTTCTGTGAGAGTTGGAATGGGGAAGGAGGGTAATGCAGTTGCACACAGGAAGTTTAAGAAGTTTTTCGAGTATTTATGATTTTTCTATTGTTTAGATGATAAAGCCCCAGTGACTGATACAAACATTCCGTCCCACCTGGAACAGATGTTAGACATACTGGTCCAAGAAGAAAATGAACGAGAATCTGGAGAAACAGGGCCATGTATGGAATACCTGCTCCACCACAAGATCTTGGAAACTTTATACACCTTAGGGAAAGCCGACGTAAGTCCCTGACCCACCCATCTCAGCCTGGCCTGAATGAAGATGGGGGATGTATGTGACCTGTGTAGCTACGGTATCCGTAGAGAACAGAGATGCCAATGCAGGACCACACTCCTATTTAGCTGCTTAGAGTCCCAGGGTAGACATTTGTGAAGATAAACTCAAGTATATGTGCTCACAGTCAAGGGGGATAAGAACTCCATGACAATTGTGCTGTAAGAGTTTGTGGTCCAAGAGACTGTGGTGGCACACGCCTTTAATCCCAGCACTCAGGAGGCAGAGCCAGGCGGATCTCTGTGAGTTCGAGGCCAGCCTGGGCCACCAAGTGAGTTCCAGTCTCGGAAAAAGAAAAAAAAAAAGAGTTTGTGGTCCTAAAAGGGAACATCTTTGGTTATTCTGACATTCACTGAATCATCACAGTGGATGCAATGCAAATTTTAGGCCTAAAGAATTTTGAAAAATCTTTGCAAATCTAATATACCATAAATAGTATTTTTACCACAGGAGCTTCAAATTCTTGCATTCTTAGCAGCAGGGACATGCTCTGAGAAATGTGTCGGCTGGTTTTGTTTACAAGCCCCATGGCCCTGCCTGCTGCACACACACGCTGGTGTGACCTGTGTTATTTTAACTGCAGTGTTGTAGGACCCTCCTCCAGCTGGAGAACTGAGTAGTTCTGTGAACTTCTGTAATGTAAAAAACTAAAATGAGGGGTTAGGGATTTAGCTCAGTGGTAGAGTGCTTGTGTAGCAAGCGCAAGGTCCTGGGTTCGATCCTCAGCTCCAAAAAAAAAAAAAAAAAAAACCTAAAATAAAGTGAGTTCATTTTAATACCACATAACTGTAAATCATATTAAAGACAATTTCTTTTTAACGAAGTCTATAATACCCCAGTTTATTTGAGGTGCATTTGAGTTAAGTGCACTCTTTTCTAAGGAGCGAATCTGTTCCCTAATAACCTGGACCACATCATGCTCCCTTGCCCCCATCTTTTTGAGTGGGGAGTTTTACATCACTGAACTGAATTAGTTTGATGTTTTAGCAAGTTGGTAATAATTGTACTGCTAGTAAGTTTATTTCTGATACAAGTGATTATAAATGTTTGTATTTTATCTGAATAATATAAGGTAGTTGTTACCTAAAAATATCATTGTACTAAAGATTATATTTTAGGCTGTTTCCATATAGCATGTTGTGATGATCCTCAGGGCATACAGAACCCATGACTACTTAACTGTATGTAGGCAATGTCATCTACTTTATTACAGAACTTATGACTTGGCTGACTCATGCTCCTGTAATCCAGAGTGATCATCAGGATTGCTGCTTTTCAGCAAAGTAGCTGGCATGCTATAAGAACTTCCTAGTAATGTTCTTTATAGTCCTCATAATCCAATAATAATCCATAATCTTTGCAGTTAGCTTAAAGGAGTCAATGCACAAGATTCCTTTTATCAATGTCTGTTAGAACTGGCTCGTTTTGTAAGTAACAATATCTACCCTTGGTCTGGCAGTGAATAGGCTCTCATAGGCTGGTGTTGTACCAGCAGTAACCAGCCTGACTGCCTGAAAGTGCATGCTCACCATGATGTGTGTGATCACCTGAGCCTGTGCCCTCACATGCCATGTATGGTCTCAGGTATATAATTGTGTTTTTAGAATGCCAGTCATGGAAGTTTTCATTGTGGTAAAGTCATTAACTGGTCACTGGCATTGTCTTTGAGAGGAACTATGTTGACAGACATGGTCTGCCTTGCTGTGAACATTTGCATATGTTTATCTGTCCTGTGCCCAGTGTCCTCCAGGGATGAAGCAGCAGGTTTTACTGTTCTACACCAAGCTTCTGGGAAGAATCCGGCAACCCCTGCTTCCACACATCAACGTACACAGGCCTGTGCAGGTACCCACTCCCCTGACTTCAAGTTAAAAGCACAGTGAATTCAGATACAAGTGATTTTGTATTGTTTTTCTAGGAGTAAAAATAATGGAGGAAATAGTCTAATAGCATGAGAATTAGCAAACATTTGGGTTTTCTTATATGTCTCCATATGTATATTTCTCTGTAAAGTTCTATACATTTTCTTTTTACTTTGCACGCATAACAGCACAAAGAGAATTTTAAAGTTTAAAAAATGTGTTGACAGAAATTAATTCGACTATGTGGTGAGGTCCTTGCAACACCAACGGAGAATGAAGAGATTCAGTTTCTCTGCATCGTGTGTGCGAAGCTGAAACAGGATCCCTACTTGGTTAACTTCTTTCTGGAGGTAAGCCACACTCCTTGGACTGTAGCTCCTTAGGAAAATTGAAACGAAATCCTCAGGAGTATTTCAGGCCTGCAAGGTCTGCCGACCAGCGTAGTTTTCATTTAAAATCAATGTTTATTCCAACTTGAAGTCACCCTGGAAGGAGAATTTCAAGGGATGCAGTTGAGCCAGATAGATGCTGCGCCAGGGAGCACGGGGAGGGCAACAGGTGCCAAGGTGGGCAGGCTGTACACAGTCTCCAGTTACCATCAGCTTGTTTTCCTTTTGGATGGCTGCAGTATGTTGTACTATTTTCACAGCCATGATCAAGACATGGTCTGTTTTAATTGATATTTTAGATTTTATTTACAGTTTTCAAAAGGAAAGTAAATTGTGTCTACTTTCTGCTTTTGTTCACTTTCTTTTTTCCTTGAATCTTTTTTCAGACTTTTTAAAATATATGTTTACATATTGTGTGTGTGTGTGTGTGTGTGAGAGAGAGAGAGAGAGAGAGAAAGAGAGAGAGAGACAGACAGACAGACAGACAGACAGACTCTGAGACTGACTGACTCTCCCACTGAACCTGGAGTTCACCAGTTAGGATAGACTGGCCAGCAAACCTCAGTGCAGGGATACAGGCATGTGCCGCTGGGATGGGTGCTGGGAACCTCAGCTGAAGCCCTTGTGCTTGGAGGCAAGCACTTTAACACGCAGCCATGCCCCAGTCCCTTTCTTCTGAGCCATGAAATCCTTGAGGTCTGTTTGAGAGAAAGCAACTTTCTTGTGGGCCCTCCCGTAAGCTGTGTGCGGTCTCCTGTCTTGGGGTGCTGGGAGGCTCTTAGTGTCTGCCATCCTAATGTGTTTCTTTGTCTTCTATTGTTGAAGAAATGATTTGGGGTCCTATCTGCAACGCTCCTGGAGGCTGGCAGCAGCTCAGCTGCAAAGTTACATGAATATAATTCTGTATGTAGTACTAGGGCCATGAGACACCTGTTTTCTGTTAGTGAGTGCCTTTATTATCTTCTTCTTCAAGTTTGCATCAAAAATAGTTTTCTTAGTCAAGTTTTGGATTTCTAAAGATATGTTACTTAGACTGCATTATAGTTCTTTTGTTCTTAATGTTTGTATAGGAAATAAGTTAGTTTGGTTGCCTGTGAGGTTTCTTCACCTTGTGTTTTGAGACAGGATCTTACTGTGTGGCCTAGGCTCACCCAGAACTTGCTGTGTAGACCAGTCTGGCCTTGAACTTGGGTTATTCTTTCTGCCTATGCCTGCATACCTGGCTGGTTTTCATTTTTGAGATAGGATTTCACTCTATAGCCCAGGCTGGCCTAGAATTCTCAATATAGCCTAGGCTGTCCTTCTTGAACTTGCAGAAATCATGTCTCAGCTCCTGAAAGCTCAGATTAAAGTGTGAGCCACTACTACTGGCTGAGATTTTTGTTTTCAAAGTTCATTTTTTTTTCCTAATATTTTCTTAGACACTTTTAGATGGATTTTCCCTAAAATAGACTAGAAGCAGAGGAAATCTACAGGCTTGTGTGTGTCAGTCTTGAGATGCACTTGACACACCTGTAAAACTCACATCTGCTTTACTCAGTGAGCACAGGGTGCTGAGTGGATAGCAATGCAGCCACAGCCTCCCCAGCTTCAGAATTACTGAGTGCCTTTATTTCCTCCTGTTAATCAATTCTCCTCTTGAGGACGATGATTCTGCCTCTCCAATCTTTGGGTCTGCACAGTTTCTCATAGCTCACAAAGCTTAACACCTGCTTCATTGATCCTCACAGAATGGCAAGCCTTCCAGGAGATGAAGTTTTATCACTTTAATATGGGCAGTGACCGTTGTCACCATCCACTACTGCTCTGTGACTCTCCAGCATGCACCCCTGAAATCTGTTCATGTAACCAGCCATTACAGGCATCTGCTGTGTGTTAAGCACAGAAAGAAGAGTTAGGGTCAATCTTTGCTAGGTGTTTAGTGCAGTGGCGTGAGGTAGAGCAAGCTGAGAATCAGAAGGATGCAGAATAAATCTTAGGATGGAGAGATGACGTCTGCTCAAGGTCATCAGAAAGACTTCCTAGAAGAGTCATCTTTGAGACGAGCCTTGAGAAATGCTCAGCTAGAAATGAGTGAGCACAAGAAACGAGTCTGTTCAGGAAGCAGCCTAAGCAAGAATGAACGGGCCGGAAACTGTCAAAGGCTCCAGTGGCAAGATGGGTCTCTTCACATGGAGCTCCTGATGAATTTTGAACAGCGATGTTATTACATGGTCAGATCTGTGCCTCAGTAACTGAAGTTGCAGGCAGCAATTTTGAGCTGGTTCCTTTGGGAGGGAGAAATGTGGGGAATTGACTGAGTGGGAAGCAATGGGTTGAGCTGAGGTGGGCCCCATCTGCAGTGGCTGCAGTGGGCTCAGTGTGCTGTGGATGCTTGTGTGCAGGATGCAGGGAAAGGCCATTTGGACATGTGGAATCCTCGAGAAGTGATGAGGTGACAGGAGGAGGGTTCTCAGTAGTTGGAGCTGTCCTGATGCCCTTATGGACGGATGGACATAAGAACTGATATTTGAGACCACAGGTCTGTGATTTGGAGAGAAGTCTGGGTTTAAGCGATCAAGAGTTATCTGCACAGATGTGGCAGAAAGATCTGCCCTCAAGAGGAGAGGGGGCACTCTGCTTATGGCCTCAGTTCCTTGTCACTAACTTTGTAAATGAAGATTTCTTGGCTCTGCCTCCAGAGTTCATGTTCTGCAAACTCAGGTGTCCGCTCCTGTCAGGGTCCCAGGAGACTAGGATTCCAGCTTACGGATCGGTCGTCCTCAGCACTCTTCCTGGAGACATCAGTTCTGACGGAATTAGAAATTAGGAGGCAGGAAAATGCTGAGCTTCTCTCTCTTTAATGAAAATATGTATTTTATGCATGTACTTGTGTGGAGGTCAGAGGACAAGTTGTAGGACTGCTTTGCCCCACTGTGTGGGTCTTGGGGAATCAAACTCGGATCGCAAGGCTTGGCTTCACCCTGAGCCATCTCACAGGCTCAAGTGATGCTCTTTTGTAAAGTATGATAGGCTGTGGGTTTTGTAGGCAGTTGGCAAGTTGTTCACTACATGGAGTTGTTTGAATTGTGTGCCGTGTCAGGATTGAGTTAGTGCTCCTCATACAGCAGTGGATGTAGTTTCTGATGCCTGTGCCAGGGGAGTGGCCTGTGACTCGGTCGAGCCTCCCCTGTGCCTGGTGATGACGGCAGCGAGAGGTCCTGCGGCTGCCTTCAGGGCACTTTACCTTGTGAGAAGTTGGATTTCTGTTCTGTGTCAAATAGGAAGAAGGCCTTTGCCTTGAAACTCACAATGTGCTCCAGTTAAGGGTCTCTTTGTATTTGGATGTGGGGACCAGGCAAGCAAATTGAGTCCTCTAAGACACAAATAAAAATGTCCTCAGGGTAGTTTCTTATCATTTCCTAAGCAGAGACTAAGATTTTGAAAATCCTTTAAAAATGTTCTTACAAATTAAAGGAAATTTGAGGCTTTTGTGGAAACCTCAAGTCTTAATGCTGGCGACCTTTGAACTTTGGGGTTTGCACCCTCCCCTAGCAGGAATAACACTGAGGTGATGTGTCTGTAATAACTAGGACCTGAAAACACTGCACGGCACCGGCTAATACTGGTGCTTCCCAGCAGCCAAGTCGTTGCTCAGATGGTTCGTTGTGTGGGCAGAGTAAAAGGCTTGTAATTAGTGTGGAGAGTGGTGACTTCATGTGACTACAGCATCACATCTAAAATGTGGTTTGAGTCTGTACGTTTTCATTTGACGTAACACTTATTACCACTCTAATTAGGCACCTGGAATGCTAATCATAGAAAAACCCAAGCTGGGCCTCATGGCACAGGTCTGTTATAGCAGCTCCTAGAAGGCCACTTAGCGGCTAAGGCAGAAGGATTGCCATTTCAGGACCTGCCTGGGCTACAGAATGGGTTCCATATTAGCCTGAGCAACTAAGTGAGGCCTTAATTCAAGATAAATATTCGAGAAAGGATTGGAAATGCAGTTATGGTACAGCACTTGTCAAGTATGTGTGGGGCCTTGCCTTCACTATCCAGCACCACCTCTGACCCCCACAATCTGTCAGAGCTGCAGATATAGCTCAGAATCGATATAGAAGGCTTGTCTAGCCCTAGTGAGGACCGACCGTGATCCCAGCACATCAGAAAAGAAGGAAGGAGCCCATCTCTATGTGAGCTCTGAGTTTTTATTCAGTTGAGGAGGGCCTCACTGTGTAGCATGATTTCTGTTCTGAACGTGACCCTTACAGACGCACATTCCTTTTCAGAACAAGTCAAGGTCGCTGACTTCCAAAGGAACCCCGAATGTCATCTCAGAAGATGCCCCCAAAAGTCAGGACCCAGTGTCAGCGGACACCAGCCAGTGCCCCCAGCCTCAGGAGCTGTCAGGTGCTACGGGGGTGGGGCATACAGAGTCAGAGGATGAGCCCCCTCCCCAGGTGGATGACCTGTCTGCAAGCTTGGATGACCTCAGTGTCTCTTCATTGCCAGAGGCTTCCGTCCTTCGGCCAAAGCAGGATTACAACTTAGTGAATTCTCTGTTGACCCTGACAAGGAGCCCTGTGAGTCACGGCCTTAGTCTCCTCAGCATGTTCACAGTAACGCCCGTCTAAAGTAGAAACAATGTAATCTCCCTTGTTGAGAAAAACTGAATGCATGCTTGTTTAATTCCACAAATAATGCGTGTCTTCTTCCTCAGGATGGCAGGATAGCCGTGAAAGCGTGTGAGGGCTTGATGCTCCTGGTGAGTCTGCCAGAACCTGCAGCTGCCAAGTGCCTTGCCCAGAGCACCTGCCTGTGTGAGCTGCTGACTGGCAGACTTGCCGCCCTGTACAAGGCCCTACCTCAGTCAGTGGACCCCTTAGACATTGAAACCGTGGAGGCCGTTAACTGGGGGTAAGCACCACTGTTTTCCACAGAGGGGACCTTTGCTTTACAGTGACAGGAATATTTAGTTTTGAAACGTTAGCACTACTGTGATCATTAAATGGAATGTTTTCTTGGGACTCATGGTATTGTCTCTTAGGGCTGACAAAATGGTGTGGAACCAGACCAGGAATACAGAGTCCAGCTCCTATTTGCCCATTACAGGGTTTATGCCAAGATCAGTAATTGGTTGTTTTGTTAACAGAAATCTTTAGGAGGGCCTTTGTTGTTTCGTGTTGTTTTTGAGACAGGGTCTCAGTGTGTTGCCTTGGCTGGCCTAGGACTTGCCTTATAGCTCAGGTTACCCTTAAACACAGATCCACCTGCCTCTGCCTCACACTTCACCTGGCCCAGGAGAGACTGCCTTTTAGTAACTTCCCCTAGCCCTAGACAGGCTCGGGATCCTGTGGCTGCGCTGTAGACTCGCCCTTTTCAGTTCTCTTTCCCAAGCTCACCCACTTTATTCTCATTAAAAAATGGGACTTTGGGCCTAGAGAGGCAACTGGCAGTTCAGAACTCATACTATTTTTGCAGAAGCCCTGAGTTCAGTTCCCAGCATCCACACAGGCAGCTCACAACCACCAGGGGTCCACCCTTCAAGCCTGCATGGGAGTCTGCACTCACACACATATTTCTGTACAACACACACAAGCACTAAAAATAAAAATCTTGAAGAAAATAATGAATTTTTTATAACATTTATACATTGTTTTAAAATAAAAACATTAAAAACTACTCACAACTTGCCACCTACCAACAACCTAATATTTTCATTGTTTTTAAAAATTAAATGTTTATATTAATTATTTGAGACTTTGATACATATGTTTTGATCATAGTCACACCCTCTGCCCAGCTCCTCTAAGGCCCACCTTAACCTTCCTCCCCACCCAGCTCAGCCCTTTGGGTTCTAGCCCGCGAGTCCAGTTTATGACCAGCTAATGTTCTCATCTGTTCTCCTTTGCCGGTTTTCTTGGAAGTCTGTCCTGTGCTCTTGTCCCCACACTGTGTTCTGCATGTGTCCTTCAGGCAGCTGCTCTTGTGACATCAGGAGCACATTGCATTTGGGGGCAGAGAGAGAAGCCTCCTTCGGCAGACCTTCCGTTCCCTGGCTGCTGCACTGTCTTGTTGCCCTCTGGACGGTTTTCTGTATTAGGGGTGAACTGATTTATGGCTTTTATCTGAAGGGACATCTCTTATCTGTGTCCCCCTAAGTCTCTTCTGGTTGGTGTCCAGCATTGTTCTATGTATTGAATGAGCTCGTTCAGATGCTTTCTTTCGCCTTACCGACCGAGGATTGTCCACACTTCCCGGCCTCAGTGTGTTCTCTTGTGTCATGCAGGTTGGACTCATATAGTCATAAAGAAGATGCATCAGCGTTCCCAGGGAAGCGAGCCTTAATTTCATTTCTTTCCTGGTTTGATTATTGTGATCAGCTCATCAAGGAAGCACAAAAGGTTTGAATTCTTTGTTGTTTGTTGATAGCTTTAAAATGTATTTATGAAGTAACACTTGAGTCACTGTTCCAAAAGTGTCTTAACTGCGCCTTACCTGTCACATGCAATGCTTTGCATTCACTCACTAGACAGCGATGGCTCCTCTCCAGCTTCCCCAAAGTTACTGGGATTTTTTCCCTTGTTCTTTTTAGTTTGGGGGGAGTGGAGCAGGATAAAAGCAAGTAACTGTTCTTGCAGAAGACTCAGGTTTGCGTCCCACCTCCACGTGGCGTCTAGTGAGAGCCAATGGTCTTTAGGCCCAAATCAATTTATTGATGTTCATGCTGTGTTCTAGACTGCCGCTGTTGCTCTTGCCAAAGCCATCCATGAAAGGTTCTTCGTTGGTGTCATGGAACCTCAGCTGATGCAGACGTGAGTGCCCTCTCACCTTACAGAGGTAGTCACTGTCCTCGCCATTTCTCCCACTGACCGCCCCTGTCTGCCATACCTAGCTCTGAGATGGGGATTCTGACATCCACGGCTCTGCTGCATCGCATTGTTCGGCAAGTGACCTCAGATGTCCTGCTTCAGGAAATGGTGGTCTTTATCCTCGGAGAACAGAGGGAGCCAGAAACTCTGTCAGAAATTAGCAGGCATCCCCTAAGACATAGGCTAATCGAACATTGTGATCACATATCTGATGAGGTAAGCCATGCGTGACAGCGCTGGCCTTAGAGTCTTTGAAATGCTGTTTTTAATGTCCTTGTGACTAGTTTGTGGTGGTGGTGAGGGTTGGTGGCATGCATGTGTTGTGGCGCACATGTAGAAGTCAGAGAGCAGCTCACAGGAGCCGGTGCTCTCCACCACGTGTGTCCCAGGGTGGAATCGGGTAATCACCCCTGGTGTCAAGTCCTCACTGGCCTCCGCTTGTGATCCTTGCCATGAGTCTGTGTGGCTTTAACACCTGGGGTCTGACTTGTGAAATGTCAAAAAGGGCAGCAGGCATGAAACTTCCCCTTCCACTTTTACTAATCTTGGCTTCAGATAAGCATCATGACCCTGAGGATGTTTGAGCATCTCTTACAAAAACCCAATGAGCACATTCTTTACAACTTGGTCCTGAGGAACCTTGAAGAAAGGAACTATACAGAGTACAAACCTGTGTGCCCAGAAGACAAGGACGCAGTGGAGAACGGGCTGATGGCAGGAGCCGTGTAAGTGTCTGAGGGTGGCAGCGTCTCCCCAGCTGGTGTGTGGGTTCCCTCCCAGGGCCCCTTAAAAAGGCCCCCAGCAGTTTAGCCACCTCCTTGTAAATGTCAGGAGATGCTAACTACTCCTTGAGCCCATTAACAAAAGTAGTAGTGAGCCCTGGAGACTGTTAGTGTAAAATGGGAATTTGCATATTAAATACATTAGTCCTTATTTCTTTGTATCAGAACAATTATGTAGTATTTCTCAGAAACTAGCAAAGAATCTTTTGGTTTAGAAAATGTCATAATAAATGTTGTTTTTTATACATCATTAAATTAAACTTAGAGATCTGGAGGAAGATCCATTATTTACTGACATTTCACCAGATAATATTCTACCAAACCAAGAATGGATCAGTTCACCCCATGCCAGCCCAGACCACCCCAAAAATGACGGCAAGACGGAAGTCCATAAAGTCGTCAACAGGTGGGTCACTGTGCCATTGGCTTGATCTGAATCCGGTAGCTCTGCCCTTTGGCCATCACAGGAACACACTGTGAGTTCAGTCTTTACAGGTGCTGTTAGCCTTTTTGTCTTGATTGTGTAGTGACAGCTGGGGTCACAGTTGTTGCCAGGAGTAAAGCCCAGCTTAATCGAGAAGCTGTTTCCTCCCAGTCCAGTGGAGGCCCAGACAGTCTGCCCCCTTCTGAGGTCCACCCTTAGCACAGCAGCAGAGGAAAGGAAAGAGTCATTGAGAAAGGAGCGATGGTCAAGTGTGCCAGCGATCCGATATAGACGACTTAGCGTTATGATTCCCAACTACAGCAACATTGGCCAGAGCCAGTTTGACAGTTGTGCTGGCTACGCAGGTGTGCTAAGTGTCCAGCTATTTTTTCAGTTTGTGTTTTTACATTTTTTAAAGGGTCTTTTCATAACACTTTTCTCTAGTGTCTTTGCTTTTAATGCTGTCAACAATATGCCTGGTCCTGACAAGTGTATCTGGCTCAAATGTGAAATTACAGTCCATAAAAATATCTCAAGCTCAGTTTCTTAAAGCCAGTTTTTGAGGTTAATAAATAAAGCAACCCATTATTGTGACACAGTACTGTCTTTTTTCGGCTTGTGTTATATACAGAATTAGTTATTTTTAGTAAAATCTTTACTTAATAATCAGAGAACAGTGCTACGATGTATCAAAACAGTGTGTACTTTAATTTTTCAAGTTTCCATTTACATTTATAGCTGGTTAAGCTTGAGACAGAATTTGATGCTTAGTATATAAGATGCTGCCATGGAGACTGTCTGTGCTTATCATGGCCTTTCCCCTTTAAGTTTCCTCTGTTTAGTGCCGGATGAAGCAAAGTCATCCTACCATGTGGAGGGCACTGGGTATGACACCTACCTCAGAGACGCTCACAGGCAGGTGAGTGACAGAGCTGACTGATGGTGGGGGTGCACACACATTGTCCCCTCCATTCCCTTGACAGAGCTGACCGACGGGGGGGTGCACACACATTGTTTCCCTTCCCCCCATTACCTTACCCAGTTGCCAGCAACCCTTACTCAAAAGAAAGGAGTCAGCTCAACTGGGAAATGAGACTTCAGTCTGCTGGCACCATCTACCTATCTATCTATTTATTTTTGATCTGGGATCTCAGGTTAGCCAGGCTGGCCTTGAACTCCCATCTCAGAATTACAGATGTGTGCCACCATAGCTCTCAAGGACCAGATTTATTTAAACACAATAAAAAATGAATTACTAGAAAAATAAAAACAGAAAAAAAGAAACGCTCCCAATTATTTATTTCATTGTTAGATTTGGCCAATATGAAATTGCCTAATCAAGTTATGGGAGCTGTATGTGCTAGCTCTCCCTTTTCCATTCTCCTCACTGACAGCGATCACAGGACTTTGAGGGTCAGCACTGACCCATGGACCACCCTTAGGAAAGCACTGTTCCATGCTTTCATGGTGACAGGCCCAGTGTCTAAAAACAGTTAGCTTGCTTGGCAACAGGCATCATCCATCCATTACATGTAACATTATGTGTAACACCTTAGACATATTTGAGGCTTTGGTTCTGAACCTTGCTTTGTAAATGTTCTCCAAGTCTGCCATGATGACTGAAGGATTCAGTCCTTTAAAGGAAGGTGCATAGCAGGTCCTGAAGGAGTGATTTCTCAAAGTCTGATACGCTGTTTTCCCACCAACCTCAGTGTGCTCCTGGTCATAGTCATGTCCTCTGCATCTCCTCATCGGCTGAGCCATCACACACACACACACATGCACACGCCCACGTGCGCGACACGCACGCACGCACGCACGCACCCCGCCACCTCAGGCGTAGCTGACAGTCACATGGTTCTTCATACGGTATCTGAGGAAATTATTTCTGTTTCATCATAACTTGTTTCCTGACTGCTCTTTAATGATCCAAAATGCTTTTCCCAGTTCCGAGACTACTGTGCTGTCTGTTTACGATGGGAGTGGCCTGGCGCCCCCAAACCTCTGGAGAAGTGTGACTTAGAAGCAACCTTTTTTGAAGGACATTTCTTGAAAGTTTTATTTGACAGAATGGGAAGAATTCTTGATCAGGTAATGCTCCGGAAGGTACTGATTGTCATACTAATGTGGTGGACCCTGTTGGGTAATCCTGGATGATGACCTTAGTCTTTGTGTTTGATGACTGACTGTCCATAGGTTGTGAATTCCTGCAGCCAGTGGGCTGGCTCTTGAAGAAAGCTCTGTGTGTGTGTGTGTGTGTGTGTGTGTGTGTGTGTGTGTTCTGTTGTGAGTATTCACACGTAGGAAAATATACTTTTAAACTCTCCTTTATTGGGACTTCAGATTTCCTTTGTCTTGTTTAAGGTAAGATTTTTAAAAAGGGTGATTCAAAGGTAGTTTTTTTTTCACAAAAAAAAAAAAAAAAAAAAATCCCTGTATTTATGATTTCATAGTAACTAAGAAAGCCTACAGTTGAACTTAAAGCCAGGAGTTGTGTTTTGGGTACCTTGTAATAGAATATGAGGGGGAACTTAGTTTATCAGCTTGTCTGCTGTCTTCCTCCATGTGCCCAGCCCTTCTCCTGCATAACAGAGATTCAGTAGTTGGTTTCACTGTACTCAGTGAATGGTAATGTTGCATAGCGTCTCAGTCCTGAACACCTGTGCTGCCCCAGCCTGCCGTGTCTGTCCCTTCTAGGTAATTAGTTTTAAGTCCACCAGTTTCCTGTGTTTGCTTGGAAAAAGAGAGCAGGGGCGAGTGAGCTTCATCGGGAGTTCTAACAACACATCCTCTCTAATGCTGGCTTTCTGTGTAAACAGCAGTGAACAATTAAGTTCAAGGAATATTGTGATGCTACATGCAAGAGATATCTGAGGAGCTACACACGTGTTGAGTCATGGAGAGTAGGCCTAAAGTTACACTGTTTAAAAGTTCAGACACCTTTGCTAGGACTTCGGGTCAGTGTGTCCCCTGTGGTTCCTAGTTAGTACGACGCCTGTCAGGCTGGCAGGTTGGATGGCCTGCTGCACTCATCCATGCCATCAGCTGTCTTCTGTATCGCAGCCCTGTCTTTCTTAGGTGTCCTTGTTTTCTGTTTGTAAGTTTCCGCACTTCAGTGAGTGCCTTGACTTCCATGGTAAGGCCCAATTTAGCTGCCAGTGTCTCCCTTGCAGGGAGAGTGGCGGGGGAAGCCACATGGATGTGTCAGGGAAGCACAGGACATGAGTGTCTCTTCTCACTTCCTCGCAGCCTTACGATGTGAATCTGCAGGTGACCTCAGTGTTGTCCAGGCTATCCCTCTTCCCACATCCGCACACACATGAGTACCTCCTGGATCCCTATGTGAACCTGGCCTCTGGCTGCAGATCCCTCTTCTCTGTGATCGTCAGGGTAAGTTCATAAATGTTCTGTTCTCTGGGCTCAATCAGCCACCTGGTCAACATCCTCATCTCATTGTGTGTAGTTCATGTAAAGTAGAACATGTCTACTGCTTGCAGATAATTGCTCTGCATTCTGAACCATTACAGAGTTAAGAGAATTCATTTAAATTATTGATATATGGTCCAGGGAGATAGTTCAGGGGTTAAGAGCATCTGCTCTTGCAAAGGACCCAGATTCAGTCCCCAGCACCCACACAGTAGCTCACAACCACCCCTAAACTCCAGTTCCAGGGGATCCAACACCTGAATTCTGCAGGCACCAGGCATGCACGTGGTATACATGCATGTAGGCAAAGCACACATACACATAAAGTAATTAATCTAAAATTTTGTCTTATGTATATAGTGTGCACGTGTGTGGGTGTGCATGTGTGCATTGGCCCATGCTGTGTGCATGCGTGTGCAGATGTGCTTGGCCACATGTGCTTCTGTGTGGGCCAGATGCCTGGTGTCTTCCTGTCACTCTCCACTTCCGTTATTGAGGCCTTCCGCTGCACCCACAGCTCACCCTTTCACCTGGGCGGGCTGCCCAGTGAGCCCCTGGGGTTGTCCCGTGTCCACCACCAGTGCCGGAGTTACAGACACACACCACTGCTCCCAGCTTGTATGTGGGGGCCGGGGATCCGAACTCAGGTGCTCGTGTCTGAACAGCAAGCACCTCACCCACAGAGCTGCCTCCCAGCCCTGACATTGTGTTCTGAAGATTAGATAGGAGTTGGTTAGTCAAAGATAATAGCGACACTTGGGGTTCTTTGGTGATGGGAAGGAAGGAGTCTCAATCTAAGAATCCTCATGGAGTCACTCAGGAGCTGAATTCTTGCTTCTGATGCAGGTTGTTGGTGACCTGATGGTTCGAATTCAACGTATTCAAGACTTCACCCCCAAGCTTCTCCTGGTCAGAAAGCGGCTACTGGGCTTGGAGCCCGAAGGCCCAATGTGAGTCAGTGTTTTACATACATTATCCAGAAATCTCACCCAACTCAGTCTTGTGCTGTTCTCCTGATTTTCCTCTGCCTTTTCCAGTATTGACCACATCACGTTGCTAGAGGGTGTGATTGTCCTTGAGGAGTTCTGTAAGGAGCTGGCAGCTATTGCCTTTGTGAAATACCATGCTTCCGCCACACCATGAGTGATGACACCATGCTTCTGCCGCAGTCGCCCAGGTCTCTGGGAACCCAAATTACTGTGTACATTTCATCCGGAAAGACTCAGCTCCACCCAGTAACAAGAGGACAGAAAACCTTGGTAAATGACGTAGGAATCCATTGCGTGACTGCTGTCGGTGAACGCACCTGATGTCTCTCCCCCTGGCTCTGTCGTGACTCTCTGTATAAATTGCACGTTGTTGAAACCCGGGATGCAACCAGAACTTCCGGAGATAGCGTTTCCAGTGACCGAAAGCTGCAAAACTTGTGATGTTAGGACTTTGCTGATATTTCTGTTATTTTAAAATCTTTCCAGGCAGCAGAGCATTTTGACATTCTCTGGGACTCAGATGCTTATACTGTTTTGTATTAATAAGCAGCAAAAAAAAAAAAAAAAAAAATCACTAATTTTATAACTTTTTAAGGTTAAGATTCTTATACAAAATATTTAAGTAAACTGTAAATGAGAAAAAAATGTAGTTGAGGAACCATCAAAGGGATCTCTAGGAAACGCAAACATGCAGAGCAACATCAACTTCTTCAGCTTTTGTAAGAATAACAATTTAATATGATAAAGAAAGTATTAATATATATATATATTTTTAAAGAAATGTTCTTTTACTCTTGTGTGTACATAGCCATGTTTGTGTTGATTTCCGTGAGTGGCTCCCAGTTTATTTAAACTGTCACTTTTGCAGCGGCATTGGACTTAGGCCCATCATTGGTGGTGTTTGCTGAAATAGTATTTTTTTTAAGCTAATTAACACATACTGGGTTGGGACCTCCCCCAGTCCCTCTTGAGAATTGCTTTATGAAATTGCTTTCTAATTGATTTCCTTACAAAGTGGTAGTGTGCAGGTAGGAACTGACTCAACTCTTACATGGAGATCAGAATGCCAAGGGCCTCTTCATGTTTACATTTGCTTTTCATTTCGTTTGGTCTTTGGTCTTAAGAGATTTTTAAAAAGTCTCATCATGTTCCGTTTACACCTTAAAGGGTTTGAGGAAGCTGAGTGTGTGTGAGTGGTGTGGATGCCCGAATGTCTAGGTTAACCAAGTCGCAGGGCGCGGCTGCAGGTCACCTTATCTCCTTGTCCTTGTAGTCTTCAGGTGACTGGTGCAGTCACTCAGATGTGGCGCTCAAGTGTTCATCAGCTGGCCCTTTCTTCTTCACTGTTGGGAGCTCAGCCCTAGTGGGTCTGCTTCCACCCTCTGTGACGTCACCAGATGCGTGTGCACAGCCACAGCGCGTGGCATGTGCTCGGAGCACGTTTGACACTTTGCTCAGTCTCTTTTACTAGCATTTCTGATTCATTTTATAGTTCAGTTTTGCTCCTTAGAAACAAACTACCAAAAGATATGAATAGCCACAGTTCTAGAATAGTCATCATTGTCAAAACAACTGTCCATTTCTAACATGATGCAAATCTTCCTTTGCTCATCCAAGAAACCCCTTACATAAAACAGTATCAAGAGGAGACAATGGTTCCCTGCGTGGTTTTCCCTCTGTGGCTTTGAGTGATGAGAAATGGTTTGGTTGGTTGTATTCTTGACCGGTTTGTGCAAGAGTCGCCATAACACCTCCATTCTTAGACGTGGCCATAGTCTACTCTGATGAAGGTGTGTTTAAAATAAGGCATTGAGAGGTGTCAGATATCTCTTAATGCTTTCTAGTGCTCAGTAGGTGTGGTAGCAGTGAGGTTACCTCCCAGACCAAATACTCATCGTCCTTGACTTCCCAGCAGGACCTTATCGCTAATCCACACAGATGAGCTCAGTAAAGCTTTAACTATTATTTGTGTGCTTGCTGCTTCTGGAATAGAGTTTTCCTAAGTCGTCGTAATGACCTTGATCCATAACCAGCAAGGGTTAGCCTGTTTCTCTTCTACGTTTAATTTCTTTTTCATTCTTAATTCAGACCTAGAGTCAGCACAAGTCATGGGACTAAGGTGATTTGTTAAGGAAACCATGTGCCCTCAGAGACCCGGCTATTTCCAGTATTTCCACAAGCTGTGTGCGTGGAAAGTACCACCTTAGCAAGTGGTTGCCATGGTGAGTTCCAAACTGAACTCTAGCCCGTTTCATGTTTGTATAAATAGGAAATAAGTGTGCACTTTTTTTTCTTAAATTCTTAACAGTAGTCTTTGGGTTTAGTTTCGGTAATGAGCCATTCTCCCCCCCTGACAAAATCAGATTTGCCATTGCCAATTTTTATTGTAATGCCCACATTATAACTTAGTGTTCTCATAATGTATCTGTGCAATATGAAGCTATGCGTGGATTCATAGCTTTTTGGCTTACCTGTATATTATTGTGTTTGTACATGAGTATATATAAATGTGTGTATGTGTATATATATATACACGTGTGTGTATATGTGTATATATATATATGTATGTATATATATATATATATATATATATATATATATATATATATATATATATATATATATGGACCAAAATCCTTAGCTTGCTTACACTGTTGCTAGTGTAAAGATTGTTACATTTAATTTTACAGGGCACAAATTATAGAATGACTTCATACTTTCATGGTAACGTCTCCATAAGTTATTACATTATTCTACAGTTACCATTTAGTTGTTAAGTTTACCATGTAACAGAAGAAGTTACAGTGGAATGCTACACCCACAAACTATATGGTAATTGTACATTTTGGGTTGTACAGTAAAGTAAAATATGCATGTCATCGTGACACTTGCTATGTTAAGACAGATGATCCTCCTTCTGGGCCCTGTAAAATATTGTCACTTAATATACTCTGTTGGCCTCCTGCCTTGTTTACATTAAACAGGATATTTGGTACATTTTCTATGAACATCGTGTAGGTCACTGATAGTGGCCGCTGATGGAGAAACTCTCAGATGACTGTGTGCCTACCGTCCCATCCAGGGAAGTGGAGATCAGTTTCAGCTTTTGCGCTAACAGTGCATGCAGGATTAAGAGGGAAATCAAGAAAATAAATCAATGTAACTTAAACAAAATGTTGTCTTATATTTTTGTAGAACCCTAACTGAAAATATCTTATCCACCCATAAGTCTGAAATTGTGATTCTTTTTACATTTATTGGTTTTTGTTCTTTGAGAGCTTCACACATGAATGTGGTATATTGAGTCATCTCCACTCCCCTTTCCTTCTCCCATCCCTTCCTGCTGGCTGAACACTTTCTTCCCAACATGACTCTCCTGTTTTGCTTTGATCCTTTGGGGTTGGACATGGCTGGTGTGAGCACAGGATGCAGCTTTTTACTAAGCAGAGCAACTTAACCGTGGCTACACCACCAAAGAAAATGACCCCACCACCCATTCACATAGCTCCATTCGTGATGGAGTGTTGGCAGGCCAGTCTTGTGTAGGTAGCCACAGTGGCTGTGGGTTCCCGTAGTGTCCTTCCAGAAGACACTGTGAAGCAGCAATTTCCTTCACCCCAGCATACAAAGGGATATGGGATGCTACAGCCATCGAGACACTGTGGTACTCGTTCATGGGAGAGCTTAGCATCTAATGGATTCCCTGGGTGAGTCCCACATATGTCTTAGTTCCCTCCTTGACTGGCATGTTCTAAAGTAAGAGCTGTTTGTGAGAGTCTTAGGGAAACAGTCATCTAAATGCTGTTTCTGAGCATGTTTTCCAATGTTCTGAAAACTTTTTCAGTTTAGCTGACATTTAAAACAGACTCTATTCTTAACCATTTACTTGAGTATTTGCCCAAATACCTTAATTGGAAATGGGGGGTGGAAAACCAGAGAGAAAATCTGTTTCTCTAGTTCTTTCAGTCACTGTTAGCCAGATAGCTTTAGAAGGAAATGGGGACATCAGATTGCAAGGACCAAGCATGCTTAAGTGAGTACCGTTCCTTACCCCCCAGTGGATTTCAAAGGAAGAAGCAGTTTGAACTGTGCAGCCACTATGGAAACCAGTGTGGCGGTTCCTCAGAAAGAGGGAACCAATCCTCCTCAAGATCCGCTCAACCATCCTTGGGCATCTACCCAAAGGACACTTCGTCCTACCACGAAGACACTTACTCAATTATGTTCATTGCTATTTTAATCATAACACCCAGAAACTGGAAACAACCCAGATGTCCATCAACAGATAAATGAATAATGAAAATACTACATTTATACAATGGAGTATTAGCCTTAAAAAAAAAAAAAAGTGAAATTAACAGGTAAATGGATGGAACTAGAAAAAGTTGTGTGGTAGCTCAGACCCAGAAAGACAAATATAGTGTCTGAAGCTCAAGTCTGGATTGGACTTTGTTTGGTGGCAACAGGTGAGGTAGGGTCTCATGTACCCCAGATTGGCCTCCAGCTCAGATCTTCCTAGCTCTACCTCCCAAATGCTGACCCTCCATTCCTGGCTCCTGACTAAATATCACAGGTTTCACACACAGATAATCTATGTGTTGCACAGGCTTCACATGCTAGGCAAGCACTTCACTGAGCCCATCTCCAGCTACATCATACATTTCACTGTGGTGGTACTGTGTTCCCCAAAATATTGTGCATGCTAATAAACTTATCTGGGGTCAAGATCAGAATAGCCACAATATTAAACATAGAGGATAGGCAATGGTAGCACACGCCTTTAATACTAACATTCTAGAGGCAGAGATCTAACTGGATCTCTGTGTGTTCAAGGATACAGCCAAGCATGGTGACTCATGCCTTTAATCCCAGGGAGTGATGACAGAAAGCAGAAAGGTGTATAAGGCGTGAGGGCCAGGAACTAGAAGCTTTTAGCTGGTTAAGCATTCATGCTTTCGAGAAGCCATTCAGCTGAAATTCATTTGGATGAGGACTCAGAGGCTTCCAGTCTGAGGAAACAGGATCAGCTGAGGAACTGGCGAGACGAGGTAGCTGTGGCTTGTTCTGCTTCTCTAATCTTCCAGCATTTACCCCAATAACTGGCCTCAGGTTTGATTTTATTAATAAGACCTTCTAACAATTCATGCTACATTTCACTCTTACTGGGACTGTGTTATTTGGAGACTCATGGGTAGTCTGAGATATCATAACTATAGTAAAGCCAGCTCAGTAAGAAATTTCTCTCCACCCCACCAAACTTCATGCCAAACTGTTTTATTCCATTCTGAGGTTGGCATAAAGAAGCTGTGGTTTGGAACCTTTATATTCTCTGCTGGTGAGTTCAAGTTTCCTGTTCTACATGACCTTTGGGGATCTGTCCTCAAGGAAGTAAATGGCCAATTAAAATATTAAAACCGAAGACGTATCTGGACTTAAAGAGGTAGGGCTTCCAGGCTAGAATGGCAATGAATGCCTATAATCCCAGTACTTGGGAAGCCGAGGCAGGGGGTTCAAAAGTCCAAGTGAACATTGTTTTGAAAAGCCAAGGATGGGATAAACTCGGTGGCAGAGCACTTCCCTCAACTGTGTAAGGTAAGATTTGGCTTAACCATTTGTAAAACTGCCCCCTTTTCCCTTGTCAACATTGTTCTCAATGTTGGGATGGTGAATATCCAATTAAAACAATCAGTTGGTGCTTATGGGAATCGGTGAGGAAAATCCAGAAGCCACTGTGGGTGAGTGCAGACAGGTATAGGGTAACACCTCCCGATTGACATTCCACCAGGCCAGGGCTTACACCTGTCAGCAAGCAAGGTAACAACTTCAGTTTCTTCCATCCCAGTTTCCTTATGACAAGGGGTTTTCCTGCCTTCCCCAGTTTGACATTTAAGGACTCAAAAGGAAAGGCAGTGTGCCCGATAATGTCATGTAATGACGCTACCTTACTCTCTTCCCTGTGGTTAGACTAGTCAGCATATTTGGGGACTGGCCAAGGGTCTCTAAAAAGAAAACAGCATTAGGGTATTGATTCTTTCAGTGGGCTGAGCAAAACCTCACAGGCAAGTAGATCACACCAGCTGACTCCCAGAAAGCCAAATACTACACAGGGCCTCTGTTCTTGTGTCAGGAGGTAAGGGTCGGAGAGGATATGTTCCTGGATTTTATGCATGTTTGTTTACAATATGGTATTCATGTTATTTTTATTTAAAATTTTAAACATTTTAATTGATTCTTTAATGAATTTCACATCATATACCCTAATCTCACCCATCTCCCAGTCCCTTCACATCTGCCCCTCACCCTTGTAGTGGCCCCCCTCGAAAAGGAAAACTAAAATAATAATAATAATAATAATAAATATAGACTTTTAAAGATAAAATAATTTAAAATACATAAAATGACTATCGATTTCAATTAAAAACAAAAAACAAGCAAACAAAACAAAAACTAAAACTCTTGGCTCCTCCAGTCCTCCATCTTCTTTTGTCTTGGTGGCATTGAGAGCTGCCATGTGTCATGCAGTTTCCTGAGAGATGTTCTTTGTGTAATGTGTTGTTGGTCAGGTTCAAGGCCTCTGGCCTCCAGCAAACCAACACCAAACCCCTACAGAAACTCCTTGGACATCCTGCTGTTGCCCTGAGTCATGTTGACCATTCAGGACCAGTCCCTTCACACACCCCAGCAGGTCACAGATGGGGTAGATGTTGATGCAATGTATTTTTATCCCATCCTTCCCCCCCCCAACTCCTCCCACCGTGTCCACGTGAGTCTTCATACCCCCTCTCCAGAGATTCGCTGAAGATACCAGGGCTGATGCTCAGGGTAGAGGCCCCAAACTAGCCAAGAACACATCCTGTGTCTATAACAGGCCGTTCCGGTCAAGGTTGAGAGCCGTTACCAGAATTGAAAGCTTGGAGAGCTAGATGTGTGGTTCAGAAGAGTAAGTGATGCACCCAGCCTGTGAGGAAGGAAGTCATCACAGACCCTTCCAGGCTGCTGCTGCCTCCAGCTGGAAACTGAGGAGAGAGCAATCACAAAATCCATGTTACTCCAATGCAGAAAGATAAGAAGACACACAGACCACTAGTGTGGATAGAGCTGTATTTCAAAGCTGGAAGGGTGAGGTTCACCTGCGTCTCCTTCATTCCATTCTCCAGTAGGCCAGCATGGAGGGGCTCAGTCCATTAGACTTTTCGAGAGAACCCTGAACTGGAGCATTCTAGGAGCAAACAAACCAATTTATTTTACACTGTGGTGCTGAGACCTCCATTCTGTCGTTTTTTATCCACAGGTTAGGCAGGCAGTGTATCTTACAGCTCTGTGACCTTTGCGAGCTGCTCACGTCAGCTGAGCGTCTTGTGGCCTCTGTTTCCATTCTGTTATGGTGGTGGTTTGGTGAACAGACCACCTTCAGCTGCCTCAGTGTTGGGCTCCAACAGAAACAGAAACAAAGACAGCACTTGCTCTTGGGTTCAGGGTCCATGGGCCTTGGACTTCTCCACAAAAGCGCATTCGTTGCTGCAAAGGCTTTTGTTACCCAGAGTGACACAGTGTGACACAGATCAACAAATCTTTCCTTGAACACGCTGCTGGCAGGAGCACATGAGACTCACTGGAATCTGGGTTCAGAACCACATCCCAAGAATAAAAGCTGTAAAGGCAAATGTGCATAGCAATTTCTTTGAAATTTGACGTTGAAATAAAAATACTTTCTCACAGCCCTTGGTACCTGGCATCTTTTCATGCATAGCATGTAATATAATTGATATTCATTGAGTTCTGAATGTTTCAGAGAAAAAGCTGATACTCATCTTGCAGAGCTGTGTTGCTCATTATCATTTTTATTTCAATGGGAAGAAAGGATGAGGGGAGTGTAATTAATTTGACACAGATAATTCTGGATTGAACATTCCAATCTCAACACCATTTTAAGACCTTCGAGTTATTAAAAGTCCTTTGTCCTCTCTTGTACTGCTTGCTCTTGCTACCCTTTCTGGTACAAGGCCATTGCATGTTGGCTTTTTCTGGATCTGTGTCATCAACGGCTCAACTATCATGGACCTCTTGGTGAAACTAAGATGCTGGATAGACACCAATGCTCAGTTTTTCTATTGACTCCTGAGCTTTACCAGGTCCTTACCAGTTCCTCAGAACCTACATTATATCTCTATCTGCAAACTCTTCAGAAACACTATGTCACCATGGGAGCTGCTCCTAACCCTTAACAATGACTTCTGTCTCCCCTCAGCCCCCAGAGGGAGGAGGGTGAGATAGTATCTTGCTATGTAGCGCTGGATAGCCTGGAACTCACTATGTAGATCAGGAGAGCCATGGATTTGCAATAATCCTCCTGCCTCAGCCTCCTAAATGTTGAGATTACAGGCATGGATCACTATACTTAGCTGCAATAACTTTTTCCTTTAAATTTTTCTTTTTCAGGAGCAGATAAGCTGCCTCGGGTTCTCTATTTAGCAAACCACTTACCCCAAGAGACATTCCTACATTCCTCTACAGAGACCTTCCTAGATGATCTTTTTTAGAGTGGAATGACATCTTTAATTAGACACACAAAACTCCATATTTGAAAGCCATGGTTGAGGTCTGAAACTGGGACATCATGTGTCAACCATGATGTTCAGCAAATATTTACTAAGTACTGTATGGCTCTGGCAAGGGGGGGGGGTCCCTGTCTGTTCAACATTTGCTTCTTAAGATCCAATGGACAAGGTATTGTGTCCTTCAGATCTGCACTCCTGTGCTCTGCTGTGTGGCTGAGGGAGGAATCTACAGATGGGATTGTCCCTTTGCTAATGTGTTGTCTGCTTGGTTTTGTCGGGGATGGAGGAAGAGGCACTTTCCATTCAGTTTGTCAAGATCACCTCAGCAACAGTTCACAAATGGTCAAAACCCTCCGTGTTCTTTGAGCCCCCAAGATAGCAGAGTGGCAGCTGCTTCTGTCAGAGGACTAACTTCTCTCTTCCCAGAGCATCCCTCGCCAGCATCTCCATCTGGAACCCTGTGAGGCCCCTGCAGGGCAGCTGCTTCCTGGGTTATTGCCGCTGACTTCAGCAAATAGTCTTTCTCATTCCACCCCTCACCACTGGGGTCACAAATCTCAATGTTAAGAATCTTGTCTGTTGTCTCTCCCTTCCACACCCTTCTCAATGGCAGCACCTTCCAATGCTGACGCCAGGCTCTGGAGGAGAGCCCCCCCCCCCGAGGCTTTGCGAGGATCCTGAAGCTTTCCTTGCTCACCATTTCCCAAATGGAGTAAAGTGTCACCACCTTGTCCACGGGAGATATGGTGGGAACCTGGGCCACGAATGCCCACGTCCCTATCTCCCTGCATCTGTCAATTGTTTTATTAGTGGACTTTGGATCTCAGCTCACTGGATATTGGCCATAGAAGTGTACAGTTTGTTGAATCAACTGAAGAAACTGTAGTGACACTTCCAGCTGTATAGACTGAGACATTAAATCCAGACTCCAGTTCCATGCAGTCGATTTAATGATGGTCCATGGCTCCAATCTCACAATAAGCCCCAGGCTGCTGCCTACACAAGTCTGTCAGATACTGCATTCTGTTGAGTGTAAGCTAATTTCTCCTCACAGGAACTGAGATCTGACCCCAATTATTGTTTTAAAAGTAGAAAGCACCTGTTGGCAGAGAAAGAATCTGGCTTTAACTTTGTTTGACTCTTCCTAGATGTGGCCATTCAAAACCCCTTCCAAATAATGAATTTCCACGTCAATGTCATGACTAGGCTCAGTAAATGCCTGACTGAGTCTCTTGGTTGTGTTTTGTGTAAAATTGGTCCTTACTGCTAAAAATAAAAATGAGAGCTGCCATAGAACGTCTCTGAAAATTGCTGGTTGGCTGAGACCATCTTACTCCATTGTGTCTCAGAAACTTCTGGTGCTGTGGCCAAATCCATGGTGAGAAGTAGCTCAGGGGAGGTGGGATTATTTGGGCTCATAGTCCATAGTGTGAGGGAGGCAGGAGCAAGAGACAAGTGATCATAGAATATCCACAGCCGGGAACACAATGAATGTGCTCAGCTGGCTTTCTCCTTTTTATGTAATCCAGGACCCGGCACGTAGAACAGTGCCACCCCACAGTTAGGGTGGGACTTCCCACCTTAACCTAATCTAAAAAATTCCCTTCATAGCTATACCCAGAAGCTTGGCCCTTTTGTGGTTCTAGATTCTATCAAGTAGACAGTATTGACTATCCCATATTGCCTGGTATTCATAGTTTATAATATTGGGTTCATAATATAATCTGGCACACATCTGTAATCCCAGCACTTGGGAAACAGAGGATCAGGAATTTAAGGCCAGACAGGAGACCTTGTCTCAAACCCCGAAAACAGATTCTCACATACAATTAATGACAAATTTAGTATAGTTGAGTAAGGAAGGGGGGTAAGAATCATATGGCTCTTTACATTCTGCTTGTATATGAAAGTTCATGCCATCTCACTGACCACCCATCAGTAGCTACTTCATCCTGTGTTCAGGATATTTGGTCACACTGTGTGAACACGTTTCTCTATCCTTCCTCACCTGCCTAAGGCACCTTCTGATTGGTTTAATAAAGAGCTGAATGGCCAATAGCTAGGCGGGAGAGGATAAGCAGGACTTACAGAAAAATCTGAGGTGGGGGATTCACCAGCTAGATATAGAGGTATTCAGGTGTATGGTACTGAGGAGTGGTAATGAGCCACCTGACAGAACATAGATTAATATAAACAGGAGAGCTAGTTGGGAACAAGCCTAAGCTAAGGCCAAGCTTTCATAATTAATAAGTCTCCATGTCATTATTCAGGAGCTGGTGGTCCAAAGAAAGACCCATTACAGTCCTGATCAATGAGAATGCTGATTGAACCACCTCTCTGTGCTGTTGAGCCCTGGTGTAGTTTCTGCCATAGACAAAGAATACATCCTGACATGTACAGTTGAGTGGTTAGCCAATCCAATTCCCAAACTCACCTCTGTAGCATGAATATCAAAGATTCTTATTAATAAGAACCTGAGGCCAGTTATTGGGGTGAATGCTGGAAGGTCAGAGAGACAGAACAAGCCACAACTTCCTCACTTCACCAGTTCCTCAGCTGGTCTTGTTTCCTCAGACTGCAAGCTTCTGAGTCCTTATCCAAATCGATCTCAGCTGAGCTGTGCTGCTCCAAAGCCCTAAAAGCTTAACCAGCCAAATGCTACTAGTTTCTGGTCTTCATGCCTTATATATCTTTCTCTGTCTGCCGTCCCTCCCTGGGATTAAAGGCTGCTTTCTGGGATTAAAGGCGAGTGTCTCCAGGCTGGCTGTATCCTTGAACACACAGAGATCTGCCTAGCTCTGCCTCCCAAGTGCTGGGATTAAAGGCGTGCACCACCACTGCCCAGCTTGTGCTATGGCTTGCTCTGACCCATTTTCTAGCCATCAGTTTTGACTCTGTATCTAGTGGCTGTCTGTACTCTGACCCCAGATAAATTTATTAGGGTGCACAATATTTTGGGGAACACAATACCACCACACACCTCTGAGGATCTCTTTCTGGATCAGTTAGCTCAGTCAGAACAGAAACCACACAAGAGCTTTTTTCTGTACCAATTACTACACTGTTCTTTTTTAAAAAACATGTTGGATTAACCAAATCTTCAGTCTTGCCTTGACCCCCAGTGGCTTTTGAATTCATGTGGTACAGGTTCACACACATACACATAAATAAATAACCATCTTTAAAAGAAATCATTTTTTAAAAAAGAGAAAATTGGTGCAACCAAGAGGAAGCAGAGCCACCCCTAACCTGAGGATTCAAAGAGGAGTTGACATTATGGGGACATAGACAGAGAAGGATACCCTGCAGAGTGGCAGCTCAGACCCCAGGAAAGCATTACTGTGGGGACTTATGTCCCAAGCAGCTCCTGAATTTTGGTTTTTGATGACCTTGAATTTTTTTTCTGTAAAACTCTTTGGGGACTCGACACCCAGTTCCCAAATGAACACACGCATGGAGTCTTATTCTTACTTGTGAGTGCCCAGCCTAAGCTTGGCTTATTTCTAGCCAGCTTTTCTTAAATTATCCCATCTACCTTTTGCCTCTGGGCTTTTATCTTTATTCTATTTATATTCTATATACCTCTTCTTACTCCCTGGCTTGCTGTGTAACTGGGTGACTGGGCCCTGTGAATCCTCCTCTCTTCCTTTTCTGGCTCCTCAAGGTTCTCTTCCCAGATTTCTCTTATTTATTCTCTCTGCCTGACAGCCCTGCCTATCCTTTCTCCTGCCTCACTATTGGCTGTTCAGCTCTTTAATAGACCAATCAGGTGTTTAAGACAGGCAAAGTAACACAGCTTCACGGAGTTAAACAAATACAACATAAAAGAATGCAACACATCTTTGCATTATTAAACAAATGTTCCACAGCATAAACAAATGTAACACATCTTCAACTAATATCCCACAACACCTTGAAAGTTCTGAATTGTATTGGTCAAGTACTTTGTGGAGCTCTTCAGTACTGGAATCCCTCTGATGTCTTCTTCCTCACAATTAAAGTAGGGTTGTAGGTTTGCAAAACAAATGCCATAAACATAAGGTTCCTGTCTCATATCAAGAGCAAATACTCAGCATGATGCTGCCTTGCGACCCCCAACCCAACCCCGCTTTTCATATTTTTCTACCATGGAGCAAACTACTGTGTATACGCTTCAGAGAGTTAATGAAATGCATTCCCTTCATTTTCTGTCCTGCTCTCAGTTTTTAAAATCACGGTGGACTCGTGGACATTTATTTTAGACTGTGGTGGAAATCCAGTGACACCTCACTGACTCCCCCCCCCCCAAATTGTTCTAGTGTTGTCCAGTTGGGTTCGTAACACATGTACGTTGTTTGCATGTTTGTGTCTGGTTTTGAGTATTTGTTTGCTTGGACTATAAGATGTTTCAGGCTCAGTTAACACATCTCGTGCCTTAGCACTCAAGCAGCACAGCGTCCCTTTAGAAACAATTCCACAGCAACGCTTGCTTGACTCACTGCTTGTTGCCAAACAGCCTGGGATGGGCTGCTGCACTAGAAATCTCCCAACCTGCAGGTTCTTAGCTCAGAGACTTTGGTATTCTATCAGAACTACCCAGAGCTTGTGGCAAAGTGGGCAGGGCAGATCCTGCTCAGAGACAAGAATGTCTGTTAGCAGAAGGAATACATCCATAATTACCAACGTTACAAATTTGAACATGGGCACACATAAGACATCCATTTCAGATGTTTGGCTCCATTTCCATAGGAGTTTGATACTGATAAGTCTGCAAGAAGTCATTTGTTGTCTGAAAAGATGGCACAGGTGGTAAGGTGCTTGCCATTGGGGCAAGAAAGCTTGAGTATGGATCCTCAGCATCCATACAGAGGCCAAGCACAATGCCACACATCTGCAGTCCTGGCCCTGAGGAGGTGGAGGCAGGAGGATTCCTGAGGTTTGCAGGTCAACCCCAGAGTCAGGGATAGAGCCTGTCTGAAAAAAATAAACTGGATGCCACATGCACCTGCACCCCTACCCCCCCAAAACACACACACACACACACACACACACACACACACACACACACACACACACACACGCACACACGCACACACGCATGCACACACACAGCATTATATCTGTGTCCCTTTACTATGTTCAAGATGAATGATGACAGATTAAAAATCCTGTAATTACCTTGAAGCTAGGACAGGGTTATTTCACTCTCTTGTGTGTGTTAAAATATTAAGTTGCTGATAATAAACATTTGTGATGAACTGTACCTTCCTTAACTTACATTGGCATCACTTCATTTTGAAATCACCAGGAGACTCAAACAGTGTAGCGGATCCAGGGTTCTCCAGGCCACTGGCCCCTGTATATGGACTTTCCTTGTCTTCTGACAGAAATGGTTTGCTTATATCTGTACAGATGAGAACACAATTACTGTAAGGTGGGCAAGCCCGGCTGCTCTGTGCACTCAGATTTGCTCTGCAAAGGGCAGCACCTGTGCGTCCTCAGCTACATCCATAAGCTCTACTGTTCTAAAAACTTGCTTGCATTAAACATGAGAACCAGATCAGTGTGGTTGCCACAGGCAGCTCCTCCCAGCCCAGGATGAGCTTTGCTCTGGGTGAAGAAAGCTTCTGGGCTAAGGAGGAATTGGGACAAGGGAGGCATTGAGCGTTCTGTGAAGATTGGAGTGGTTTTGGCCAATGGGTCTGATTATGGTATTTTTATGTGACAGAGTCTCCATGCAACCTACCTACCCTCAAACTAGACATGTAGTCAAAGATGACCTTGAGCCGCCTCCCCCCCCTGTGCCCCCCCCCCACCTTGACACAGGGTTTCTCTGTTTATCTCTGGCTGTCCTGGAACTAGCTCTGTAGACCAGGCTGGCCTTGAACTCACAGAGATCTGCCAGCCTCTGCCTCCCTTGTGTTGGGACTAAAGGTATGTGCCACCACACTCAGCATGACCTTGAACTCTTGATCCTCTTGCCTCTGTCTCCCAAATTCTGGATTACATGTATGCACCACAACACCCAGTTTATACAGAGCTGGGGAATCAACCTCAGGGCTTCATGCATGCTAGGCAAGCACTTTACTGACTGCACTACAGCCCAGCCCCTGATTTCGGTGGGAGTATTTGAGGGGAGGCAGTGGGAGTGAGTTAGAGACTGCTTCTCCTTGACACCCTGAGAAGAACATGGGATGAGCTATGAGGGTATGCCTTGGCTGTGTGAAGGAAGAGAATGTCCCTCTAATGAAGAGGAAAAGCAGGAAGCAATAATGCAAGAGAGATTATAGAAGACAGGTTGGAAGGCTGATGGAGGAGAAAGGCACTACAGGAAAAACCCAGCCCTGGAACTCCCAGCTGAGCTGTGCCCTGCTCTGTGCCAGTTTAGCGCCACAGCCTGGCCTGCTGCCTGGTGGTTGGACCCTGTCTTCTGCTGTCTCTTTACACTCTGTTTCCTCTCCACAACCAACCCCACTCCCAGGGAGCAGTGTGGCCTCAGGCCGGGGTTCCTCTCCTATCTCAGGCTCTGCTTTGGCATTTGGACTTGTGACCTCTATGCTCAGTCCCACCCTACCAACTCAGCCCAGGTTCTATCACTGCCCAGGGGAGGGGCTTCGGTTGCCTGCTGTTGTCTCTTGTGCTGTAAAATGGAGATGGTGCCATCCATCTCGGAGGGTTGCTGTATCGATTCAGTGCTCGTGTAGCGCTCTGGCTTAGGCGTCTCCTCATGTTCCCAGCCCCTCAGGCCTCCTGGATCATAATGGCTGTAGCCGGCTCTGTCAGCGGCTTGCTGGGCAAGCTTCCCAGATGTTGCTGATGGATTCAGATGTCCTTTAGAGAGACCATCTCTCCCTACACACCAGCTGCAGCAGGCTAGACTTTCCACCTGTCTCTCCCTGCATGGCACCCCAATGACCTTGAACTCCTACCCTCACAGAAGGGTAAGAACTGAGAGTCAGCTTCGCTGTATACTTGCATTTCCCTTCCTTCCCACACCCGCAATTTCTTCAAGGTTTCTGGAGTGAGCCCAGCTTCGCTCAGCACTCGAAGTGTGATAAGCTACCCTGTAGCGTATTATCTCCAACTGTTTACTCCGACGAGAGCTTGTCTGTAAACTTTGTCCCAGGTTTATAGTTCCAAGTGCGTTGCTGACGTGGCAGGCAGGGGCGAACGGACACCAGATCAGGGGACCCTGTTGACCCAGCAGGAGGCAGATGTGTTTCCTGGAGCTCAGAGAGCCTTGGTGCCTGAAAACAGTGGAAGCAAGGTCAACCGCGGTTG
Organism: Onychomys torridus; assembly: GCF_903995425.1. Lineage (NCBI taxonomy): Eukaryota > Metazoa > Chordata > Mammalia > Rodentia > Cricetidae > Onychomys > Onychomys torridus. The sequence continues at coordinate 176,782,961 of NC_050443.1, forward strand.
CGGACAGTTGCCAAGCGCTGCCGCGAGGGGGCGATGGCGCCAAACGGTCTCTCTCCCTGCGGGGAAGGCCTCCAGGAGTCAGACCCCGGCTCATCTCCAAATTCTTTCTGCTTCGGAAATCCCGATGTAAAATTCTGCATCCAAACAGTTATTCTAGACCCGCGCTTCTCAGTCCTGGTTCACTTTAAAAAGCTCTAAACCCCCACACAGCAGTGAGGCCCACGGAAGCCGGCTCTGTTCTTGTGTTTTTATACTAACTTGTTTATTTGGTGGGGTGCTCGCACGCCACTGGGCGCGCCTAGCGATCAGAGGACCACTTGTGGGAATCGGCTCTCTCCCTCCCCCACGGGAGGTCCAAGGTGGAACTCAGGTCGTCAGACTCACCCCCAGATGCCCAGGAACTGGAGTTGCAGTTAGTTGCCTGTGAGCCTGAGTGCTGGGAGCTGCCCTCTCCAGCCCTCCATTGGTTTCTTTGTCATTTTAACAGGGACCCCAAGAATCTAGTTACACGGGGTAGAGGGTGGGGTATCCAAAGGAAATCATGGGAGCAAGCTTTCATTTTAGATCATTCTATCATGTTTCCACTGTGGCTTGAGACATCACTGCTGATGTCTGGTTTTAGAATACTGTTTTGCCTAGTTCGGGAAGAGCCTGGGGCTGAGAACAATCTTGAAGTTATCGCCCCTTGGAAAACCGTTTTTAAGATAATCCTTTACAAGGAACTAGCTATCAGCTAAGCTATTAACACATGTGTATGAATTAATTTATCAAATACAAAATAGGGTTTGGAGAAAAATGAGGCCAGAGGAGATACATGTTTAAAAGGAAGGAGGACTATGTATATTGCTCCCCAATACAGACTTTCTGAAAGATTACAAAGTATTAAAAATTAAATAAAATCAGCTACAATTCTTTCATTACTACCTAGACTTGTTTTTCTCCCACATTTATGCATTTTTAAAAAATTGTGCATTCTACATAATTTTGTCCTATCCTTTTTCTTTTCTTTTTTTCTTTTTCTTTTTTTTTTTTTTTAAGCTGAGGATCGAACCCAGGGCCTTGTGCTTGCTAGGCAAGCGCTCTACCACTGAGCTAAATCCCCAACCCGTCCTACCCTTTTATAGCTTAATATAATGTAAACTTTTTAGGTTGGAAAATTCTACAGGAGCACGTGAGTGGTTGTCTGGAATTGCATTGTGCCTATACACAGGCTGGTCTATGTCATCACCATTCATAGACCTTGTATTTATTTTATGTTTATTTTATTTGGTTTTGTGAGACAAAAGCTCACCAGCAACTCAGGCAGGCATGGGATGCAAGCAAGTGGCCCCAGCTGGTCCGTAACTTGCCACCTTCCTGCTTCTTGAGTGCTGGGATACAAGTTCCATGCCAACTTTGTCTAGCGTAGGCTCTGTTTGTTGCGGCTAGTAAAGCATAACTGCCTACTGTGGTTAGGTTACACATATTTCTAAGAGGCATGGAATCTCATAGACAAGCTAGAATCTCATGGACCCAACTTCAAATTCCCAGGAAAACACACACACACACACACACACACACACACACGCACGCACGCACGCACGCACGCACGCACGCACACACGCGCTACTCACCAAGCCCACTCATATGTGGCGGGGACAACAGATTACAAGACTGGCACCACCCACAGAAGTTGCAGGGAGCCTATATTTCCATAATCGTTGGGTGGATTTGGGGTAAGGATAGCTGGACCTAGAAAAATTAAGCTGGGGGCTGATGAAATGGCTTTTAGCCAATAAAGACACTTGCTGTGTGATTAAGCCTGGCTGCCCGAGTTTGTTCCCCAGAAACCACAAGCAGAAGGAAGGAAAGAATCAACTCCACCAAGCTGACCTCTGACCTCCACACGTGTGCTGGGGCGTGTGTACCCACCTCCTCCACTGGCCTGCCCCACATGTATGGAATCTGATGCAGATGCACACCACACACACACTGGGCGTGCAGCCTGTTCATGTCTCTGTGAACCATCTCTCCCTCCCTGGGTATGAGAAGTGTGTTGCAAGCTGGGACAGCATCAGGGGACTGTGCTGAAAAGCAAGAACCCCAGTGAAGACACGTACCACACAGGACACGAGCAAGCAAATCACAGTATCATTTGCTGCCTTTCTACCAGGCAGACTCTATCCATTGATTATTAACTCTCTGGAAGCAGTCCATGAACAAGGTGCCCACATTCCGGATTCACAGACTACAAAACTGAGGCAGAAGGACGGAAAGTAGTAGCTGTTAAGTGGGTCAGTCAGAACTCAAACTCAGGCAGCCAACGCCCAATAACATAATGCTGGGTGCCTGCCACAGCCAGCTAGTGAGTGATTTGATTAAATTACTAAAATGCTTTAAAAAGCAGAATCATCTTTAAAAAACAAAACAAAATCTTTAGTGTTTATCTTACTTTCTGCCCCTCGGGGATTTATATAAACCCAAAAGAAGCATTAGAGACAGGAACTCAGTCCCACACAATGTGCTCTGCGGCAGTTTGACCAAACCACAGATGGGAAATCTGTATGGAATCTGATACAGATGCGAAAGCACGCGTGCGCGCGCGCGCACACACACACCACATATACATACTCAGACATCCCCCCCCACACACATACAGACATACACACATGCACATACACACCACATATACACACTCAGACATCTCCCACACACACACATACACACATCACACACACACACACACACCACATATACACACTCAGAATCCCCCCCCACACATCACACACACACACATACACCACATATACACACTCAGACATCCCCCACACACACCACAAATACACTCAGACATCCCCACACACACATACAGACATACACACACACACACACATACACACCACATATACACACTCAGACATCCCCTCCCACACCACATATACACACTCAGACATCTCCCACACACACACACACACACACACACATCACACACACTTGCATATATTCGAACATACACGGACACACACACATATGCTGATGTGTTTCAAGGCCAGCAGCATAAGCTAGGCATGCTGGCTTTTGTACAGAACTGTCTTCCCAGCTAACTGCTGCCATCTTCAAGAGTCCAGCTGAGCTGAGCATGCTTGACAAAGATGAACACATCTGGGTTTGTTGACTGTTTATGTTCCTGCTTAGCTGGAGTGGTGGGGGGTTGTGAGACCTTCACCTGAGTATCCAGCCCTTCTCTCAACCAGTTGTACATAATTTTGCCCTAATTGCACATGGCTCCAGGGCTGGAGTATACAGGTGGGGAATAATGAGGGAGTGGGCTCCATCTACAGGAAAGCCCTTATCCTTGCTGGGTAAAGACTTGAGTTTGTCTGACAGGGAGGAGTACCCACACCTCTCTAAGTAACACTCACCTGTGCTCTGTATGGAAACCCCAGTAAACTCACTGGTTCCCCAGGTAAACTCTGGTGGAATACTGCCTCAGTTTACCATTGGGCCCTTAGGAGAAGGAGTAGTCATTATTTTATCTCCCCCTGGAAGGAATTTTTGTAACAATGACACAGGCCTGTCTGTGGTCCCAGCCTTGGGAGGTAGAGACTGGAGGATCAGAAGTTCAAGGTCATCTTTGACAACACAGCATGTTTGAAGACATTCAGGCTACATGAGAACCTATTTCAAAAACAGAACAAAACACAAAACCCCAAGAACGATGATATAGAAAAAAAAATGTGTTATAAATAGAGCTTTGAAAGCCTGTTTAGGTTTTGTTTTTGAGATGGGGTCTTACTATGTACCCCAGACTGGCTTTGAGTTATCCATTCATCTCCCACCCTCGGACTTTGCAGTTCGGGGATCATGTGCAAGAACCAGACAGTGACACCGGGCTTTTTACAGTAATTTCAAAGTGCCTGTCTGTGTGCTCCCCACATTCAAATGCAGATTTCTGCCAGGTGTGGTGGTTCCTGTCTGTTCCAAGTCTTTTTCAACTACATAGTGAGTTGGAGGCCAGCCTGAGCTACAAGAGACTGTCTTAAACCAAACAAAACCACAAAAAAGTGATAATAAAAGCAGGTTTCTGGGTATTGGACCTGGGGTGAGTGACATTCCATCACGCCTCCAATGATAACAGTTCGCTGCTGCATGAGGAACAGTGGGCATGTCCAACTCTAGGCTTAGGATCTGCAAATGAGAAGATAAGTTTTGAGGAGAAACTCACATTCCATACATCATGCCCAACTCATAGAGCTGAGCTTCCAGCGACATAATTTTAGAACATTTTCATAAACTCCAAAGAACCCAGAGCCTCTTAGCTGCAACCAATCCATCACCTGGTCTTTGACAACTGCAAAACTACTTCTTGTCTCTGTGGATTTATCTATCCCAAGCATTTCCTATACATGGAATCATATCATGTGTGGCCACATAGTGAGGTCTGCAAGCTTGGAGAAGACCTATGGGCAGCAAGCAACCCAAAAAAGCTCTGTGATTTTCTTCCCACTTGGAGTGTGACAGACTCTTCCTAGGGAGACATCACACACACACACACACACACACACACACACACACACACACACACACACATCTACTCACCCCAGATAAGGAGCCCACGACAGACCAAAGTATAGATCCCACCAACACACGGCTTGGTGAACCAATGCATTTTATTGGGGTCACTTAAAGGGACATGGGTGAGGGCTTCTTACAGGAGCAGAATGACTCAATGGCTGCTGTATTGCTAACGCCCACCCCAGCATGGCTGACAGGTATCCAAAGCTGGGAACCTGGCACACAGGGCACAGACTGCAGGCCACTCAACATGCTGGAGAACAGCAGCCTCTTCTGGTGGCTCAGCTGGCACAGCCTCTTCCAGGAAGCTCAGAAGGTCTGAGAGTGACTCTGCCTTCTCTTCTGCTTACTCTTGGAGGTGGGGGTGGGGTGGGGCTCATACATCTAGTCAGTTTTGGGGACTTCCTGAGGCTATTTTGAGTTACTTTCTTAAGAAGCTTCCCTGAAGGATGTAATGTTTCGGTCTTTGGGGAAATTGCTCCACAACACCAGGAAACACAAACGCTATCTTGAAGGAAGCCAAAGGGTAGCTTTCCCAGGCCTTCATCCATCCAGGTCTGGGTTACACCAAGCTGTGAAAAATTTTTGAACACTGAGCATTGGCACTAAACTTCCACCTCCTCCAGGTCTAGCTGGGGTCTGTATGTCTTGCATACCAGCAACTGTATTTCAGGTGAGTGCTGTGAGAGACCCCAGTGTGTGGGGAGCAGTGGACCAAGCAAAGGCTCCGAGACCCACAGCAGACATTCCCTTAGCTCACCCAGGACCCAGCCAATCCAGCATGCCCGGCCCTGACAGGATTTCCACCTCCTCACCAGGCCACCCCATTCTCACAGAGAACCCTTTCCATACAAACATAACAGAGAGCCTGGAGCTACCTACCCTCTACCTCTGGCCTCTGAACCTTACTTCTGTCAAAGGGCATTTGAGGAACTTCAGACTACTGCTGTGGTTGCACAGATGATGTAAACAACCCTTCAGCTTCCCTGGTTCCCCCCCCACCCCCCCCCACCCCCCACCCCACCCCCCCGTTTGTGGGCCTGCAAGTGGTCTATCCCCAGGGATCAACTTCCTTTAGCTGAGTCTCATTGTATGCCTTTGATTTATAGACATTTCTAGACAAGTGAGATGCTAGGGCATGTCTTCCGGAAGAGCCTTCTAAAAGCCTCCTCACCCCCAGGGGAGAGCTGGCAGACTGGAGCAGCATTTGAAACACAACCCCAGCTGTCATCCCCCACCACCCCACACCCCGCTTCCCCGCCCCCCGCCGGTGGCCAGGTCAATGACTGTCCCACCTCCTCACATCTTGTGGACAGCACCACCCCTGGTTGCTCTTTGCAGACAAAGGAAGTTCTGAGTCCTTAAGAAGTTTACCAGAGATGACCCATCCATCCTTGTAGCCTCCTTCCTTAGCCTTCATGCCAGATTCTAAGCCCTGGCTGGCCATGTTGCCGCCTGCCATGAATATTTTAGAGAAACCTGCTGGGCTCAAAGAGCTTCAGAATGCCTTGCCCCCACCGTTTAGCCACAGAGGCTGGGTTTATGGAGCTGCTCCTTCACTCTGACAGTGCCTTGCAGACTGCAGAGCCTCAGTGGGGAGGAGGAGGAAGATCTCCACATTTCAAGGTTGACCAGTTCAGCCATTCTCCCAAAACGCCCGTTCTAGGACATCACAAGTCTCTCCCTCTCTCTCTCTCTTTCTCTCCCTCTGTTTCTCTCTCTCTCCCTCCCTGCCTCTATACATCTCTCCTTAGAAAAACACAAACATGGTCTCCTTTATTTGTTTATTTACAATCCATCCCGAGACGATCAAGCCCCGTCATTAAATGGCTCTTAGGACAGTACGTGCGCTTTGCCCGTTGGCAGTGGCTTTGGTTTTTTTACTGAGGAGCCGATTCTGTGTCTTCCTGTTTAAAGAGCCTGTGCATGGAGCTGCAAGCTCGGGCTGGGCTCACTGACCCAAATCAGCCCTGCGTGCAGTGCTGGGGGCGGGGCGGCGGGGTGGGGTGAGGGTGGCGGAGGCATGCTTGCCTGCAGACCAGCGAGGCTCCTGGACTTTTCTGAGCAACAGACAAGCTCATCCATCCGGAGCTGGGGAAGCAGCTGCCTCAGGCAGGTGCTGCCAAGCCAAGCATGAACAGAGTCCATCCCAGCACGTCTCATCCTCACAGAGCAGGAGAGCCTAGTGGGCACTTGCCGCTTACCTGTGTGACAAACGCTCCCTGAAGATGCGGACGAGGAAACAGTTGAGAGGGAGGGGCCACACTGTAGTTACTACTGTAACTAAGGAAGCCACTGACAGGCAGGAGGTGTGGGAGGGCTTAGAAGGAAGACTTATCTGGGTGTCAAAAGACAATACCTGAGTGGTAGTGGGGGTGTGAGGTGGGGACACAGTAGTGTTGTTCAAGGACACAGCCCACCCACCCCTGTCGGTTCCTGGCCTTGTAGATAAAGGACTTTAAAGATGGTCATGGGTGGGGTGGGGTGGTAGAGAGGCTGCTCCGAGGTTAAGTGTATTTGCTGCTTTTCCAGAGGACCCAAGCTTGGTTCCTAGCACCCATGTGTGGTGTAGGACTCACAAAGTCTGTAACTCCAGCTCGAGGGAATCTGACACCCATCTCTGGACTCCTAGGGCACTTGCACACATGTGGCACACACAGACATACAGACACACTCACACACTCACACACACACACATACACACACACTCAGACACACACAAAGAGTGAGAGAGACAGAGACACATGCACACACACTCATACACACACTCACGTACTTACACACACAGAGACAGAGAGAGAAATAAAAATGAAATTCTAAACAAATGCAGAGGGAACTTGGGGGGAGTTTATTGGGACAGGAAGAGAGATGGTGCCCTGTATAACAGGAGAGACAAGTGTGCAGTCTCGGCCTAGAGGGTGACACAAGGATAAGGAAGCAGAAACATTAGACTTCCTGAGAAGCAGCAAGCAGGCAGGCCCTGAGTGAAAACCTGAGAACGTCCGCCTGGATCCTGTGCTTTGTGGGGACAGAAATACACAGGACACTGTAAAGGGACACTCACTCTTTCAGTTCCCTAGCTTGTCCTCATGTAAGCCTATTGTTCACCTTTGGCTTAGACAGTCGTCCTTGGGCTGTAAGGAGGATTTCCTCCTTTGACACTGTTGTCTGCATTAGAAGAGTTTTGTTAGCCACTGACTGTGGAATTTGTGCCAGAGGATGCTGTCCAGATATCCATGTGTCCCAGATGGTGTCTGGGAGGCGGAAGTCTGCAGAGGGCATTTCATGCATGCCTTCCTGCCTGCCTGGTGCCTGCTGTCCCAGGAGTAAGCAGGGGAGGTTACAAGAGACAGAGCACCTAGTCCCGACGTGGAGAGAAGGGGGACTCTCAGAAGACAGGAGATCTACAGTGATGCCCCAAGGACGGTCAGCTTTTATACATGTCACTTCTCTATTACTGTGATGAAACACTGTGTCCAAGGCAACGTTAGGAGGAGGGGTTGATCTGTTGTGGTTCCAGGGGGCTGAGAGTCTGTCATGGCACAGAAGACGGCAGCAAGCGGCAGACACGGAAGCCGAAGCGGAGCTGCAAGGACAGGGCGCAAATTCGAAAAGGCTTTAAACTCTCAGAGCCTGCCTCCAGGGACAAACCTCCTCCAACAAGGCCAAACCACCCAAGCCTCCCCAAACAGCACCACCAAGGAGAGACACAGCCTTCAAATGCCCCAGACTATGGGGATCTCATTCAAACCATCACAAGAATTATCGTTTGGGGGTGGGGAAACAGGCAGATGTTCTAGAAAGAGTAAATAGCACTCGAAAGAGAAACCTAGCTACTCCGCCATGCCTGCTACTGGAGAGATTGTGTCATGGTTGGCATTTGCTTGGGATAGACCACAGGGCAAGAGGAGACGGAAGGCATAGAAGACACTGGATGGACCGTGACAGTCATTGAAATGGAAGCGTATATTCAAGGACAGATGCTGCTCTATCTGGAGTTGCACATCAAATGTAACAATTTAGAAAAACTGAAGTTTTTCATGATAAATTTTTAAAGCTCTAAAAATCATATTTTAATCACATAATAAAAACTTGAATACCACAAATACCTTAAAGATGTTTCACATATAGTATTTTAACAAACATATAGACAACATAAGCCCATCTACAGAACAAGAACATAGTTCGTGAGCAAAGTTGATAGATGAAAAATATTAATGAAATTGGAAATACCTACTCAACTCTCTACCCTGCAAAATGCAACTCAAGATTACACTACATTATTTCATTCAATAAAATTGGCAATAAGTAGAGAGAATAATGAAATAAAGTCTATCTGGGGATACAGATAATGGGCAGCATAGATAGCATAAAATTTTTAAAAATCTTTCTGGAGATTGATTTGCAACTTATTTATCAAAACTTATTCCTCAAACTTTGTCCTGCTACTTGATAAGATATCCAATGTCTATGAATCCTAAGACAGTATACATATTTAGGAACAGATATATGCAATATTTATACAATCATTTATAAAGACAAAGATGTTAAAGACCATAAAATAATAATAAATATAATAAAGGAAGAAGGAAGGCATGGAAATAAACACATGGAACAAAGAAAGGGAGAGATAATTCCTAGGACAGTAAAAAGACCAATAAGTGCTAACATTCTACACAAGAAGAGCACACAGGGTATCCAATCATTCCACCAGACTGTGTGACATCAAAGGAAGAGACTCGGCAGTTAGTTCAGGAAAGAAACATCTAGAGTCTTAGTGTGTGTTTCTCTGCAGAGATTAAAGAAGCACAAACATTGGGCAGGGATTGTACACTGTGGAGGGGAATGGATTATGGATTACTTTCATTTCTTCTGTCTTATTTATATGTATTTCCCAAATGTTCTGTAAAAAAAACCTGTGTGGTGATATATTGTGTACACCAATCAAGCTTGCCAGAGGATCAGAGGACAGAGCCAGCCACCAGATTATGACATAGAGGCCAGACAGTGGTGGCACACACTCCAAAAAGCATAGGAGTTAGCCGCTTTCTCCTGTTCCCTTGTGTAGACAGCTGGCTCTTGGTCTTCTTCTCCCCTGGCAGGTTGTGGGCTCTCTCTGGATCCCCATCTCAGCTGCTACCACACTAGGCAGCTGCCTTGAAACCTGTTTGGGCTTCTACTGCTCTATGAAGAAGAGTCAGCCTCACATCTGAATCGTCATTGTGGCAGATTTGGTGAGACAATAGGGATTTCTTAAAGGGAGAAATGAGTTAAAAGAGAATTTTTTCCCACATTAAAAAATGGTAAACATTTTTATAATGCAGGGAATTTGGTCTCTGTTTGATAATATGATTGATGTTCTAGCGATGGAACAATTAAATGAGAGGATAATTAATGTTGATGGGATAGATATAATGTCAGTTATAAATGTTATTTGTCTGATCATTAAAAAAATTGGTTAATATGAGTGCCAAGATAAAAGTTTTAGAAAAATTTGTTAAAACAGATCATAGAGATATTCAGACCCAGACAGAAGAATTTAAAGGTGAACCAATCTTAGCATTACATTATAAGGTTACAGAGAAACAGCCTAAGACTTTCAAACAGCCAAACTTAATCTATCCAATAACTTTGCAGGAATTGCCAAATGTTCAAGGCTGTGTAAGAGCTGAGTGGACTGCTGGCAAATGCTAGATTTGAGGAAATTCAAAGAAGCTATAGTGTCATTTAGTATGCATTCCCTGTTTGTGAAGCAGGTGTTAAATTCATGGTCAACTTGAAATATCCCTCAAGACTGGAGAGATTTGGTTACAGCTGTCCTAGAAGCTGGTTCACAATTAGAATAGAGGGCCTGGTAGAACTATAAGGCTAAGACTATTGAACAACAAAGTAGGTGAAGAAGGATTAGAGGTGTGGAAATCTCCCAAGATCAACTTCTTGGAGAAGGAGATTATGCTAATGTAGAAAGGCAATCTCGATATGGTGAGCACAACCTGATTTTATACCAAATGGTGACCTTGAATGCTTGGGACAGAATTGAAGAAGTAGAAGGAAATTTGAGTCATTTATTCAGGACTCTAAAGAAACCTTCACTGATTTCTACAAAACAGCAAATAGAGTAATACCAAATTCAGAAACTAGACACATAATAATTGAATCTCTAGCTTTTGAAAATGCTAAGCACAATGGAAAAGGATAATTAGGCTGTTAAAGGCAAGATCAGCACCCTTGGAGAAATGGATCTGAGATACAATGAATATTGAATCTCATGACCATGATGAAACTTGGATATGAGAGGTGATTTCCAGAGATTTGAAGAAAAAGAGTAACATCAAATGTTTCAAATGTGGTAAACAAGATCACCTAAAAAGGGACTGTAAACAGAGTGTTCATAGAAACAATGTTTTTTCAAGGAACAATGGCAACAGAACTCCTTTCTAAATTCTGCAGATGGTGTGACAGAGGCAAACATTGGACTAAGGAATGTAGATCAACAAGGGACAGACAAGATAATCCTTTGCCTTTTCCATGGGGAAACTCCCTGAGGGACCTCTCACAGGCTCCCATGTCAAATTCTGTTCAGTCCTTTCCTGTTACCAGGGAAGAAACTCCTTCCCAGAGCAATTAAAGAACCTAATGCCTATTGTAAAAAGCCATATTGATCTGGATGGTAGAACAGCTATAAAAGAGAGAACAAAAAATTCAGAAAAAATAAATCAAAATTGATAAAGATTAGATTTGGAAACTCGCCAAAATTAGGGTTGGGGAAGGGTTTTGTTTTTGTCTTTTAGGAAAATAAAAACAACTATCTTGAAAAATTTAAAGACCTTTGAACAAATAAGCATCTAAAGAAGAAGAGAGAACTACCTGGAAAAAATTACCAAGAAAAGGAATAATCTGACCCAATGCAATCTGTGAGGTCTCCAAAAAGATAATGGGACCCCACAACAATGATTCCATCAGGACTATGATAATGCCATCAAGCTGACAAACACCACTCAAAGATCAGCTTTGGACTACAAACTGCTCAGGACTATATCAAGATAGCTATCTGAGATGATCCAGCCTCACAGACCACTCCAGCCGGGACCTGAGCCAAGCCCTGTACCTTTGCATTATGCAGAGACTGGACAACCAAAGTTACAGCTATCTCTCCCAGGACTTGACAATTAATCCCAAATTTTTCTTTTTAGGATCCCCTAAAGATGCCATTGCCCCCAGGCAGCAGGAAGTAATTTTAAGAACACAATGCCCACATTCCCAAGAGGTGAGATGGGTGGTTTTTGGCCTCTCAATGGGTTATGGATAATTGTCATTGTTTAGGATGGTTGATTACAAGTTGTTAATTAAAAATGGTCAGAAAAAAGTCAAACAGAGGAGATTAGATTCTTGTTTGAAAAAAAAGAAAAAGAAAAAAGAGGAGATAAATAAGATAAATATACTTTTAAGGTCAAACAAATATATTTTAGATAGACAGGTAATCTTCAAACACTTCAGAGATCTACGGAATATGACATTTAAGATATTTTAATAACATAGATTCTTAATTTTTTATGACAATGAGATATGTATGCTCCTGGCAGCACCAATCTACTTCAGAGAAGATGATGGGCATTGAAGAAACTCCTTAGGGAGTTTACTTTCTTTGTGGCAATTTAGCCACTGAGCAAGGAAATGCCCTTTCCTCAACTGCTAACAGTATGCTGTCCAAAATGGACCAGCAGGACATAAAAGAAAGGACTACTGAATCTTGCCAAGACAAGGAAGGTATTTTCGAAAAATCTTGCTTCACAGGTGAGTCTGTTAGGTTTGTAGGCTGAAGATGGATGCCTTAACATTGTAGAGAAATTTTGGGTGACTGTCCAGGCAGCCAGCTGTTTCTGTCATTTCTCACATCTTTTAGAAGTTACTTGTTTGCACTTCCTGCTTACTCAGTTAATATTATTTCCTTCTCAGATCTCTGAGGGAGTCGACGATTAGATAATTATAGTAATAATTTTCCTTGTTAAAAAATTCAGAAAAGAAACTCACTAAAGATATGTAAAGTGTGTAAGTTTGAAAGACATCAAAATATAGTTTTCGGTTGGTAATACAAGTTAAGATAGGAAGTGAATTAGGTACAACACTTTGGACTCACCAAAATAGGATAGATAATGGAGCATTTTCTCTGAATTTGTCAAATGTTTATGGTCTGGACATTATCAATTTAACTCTTGATTGTATATATTATATATACTTACTATATACAATTTTTCTTATATTAGTTATAACCTTTTATCATTTTAGACAAAAAAGGGGAAATGTGGTGATATATTGTGCACCCTAATAAAGCTTGCCAGAGGATATTAAACATAAAGGTCAGGCAGTAATGGCACACACCCTTAGTCTTATCATTCAGGAGGCAGAGATCCATCTAGATCTCTGTGAGTTCAAGGCTACACTGGAAACAGAACCAGGCAATGGTGGCACACACCTTTAATGCCAGTACTGGGAAGCACACATGCCTTTAATCCCAAGAACTGACAGTAGGGTGGAGAAAGGTATATAAGTCATGAGGAAACAGTTGAGCTGAGATCCTTTTGGGAAACAGGATTGGCTGTTGAGTTGGCAAGGTGAGGTTGGCTGTGGCTTGCTCTGCTTCTCTAATCTTTCAGCTTTCACTCCAATATCTGGCTCTGGGTTTTTTTTTGTTGTTGTTGTTGTTTGTTTGTTTGTTTTTTTAATTAAAAGACCAGCTAAGATTCAAACAACAAACCTATATTACCTTTTTGATTTTTTTTAAACCATATGTTTAATCACCCACCCACATCTAGACTTTTACCTGAGGGAATAGTTGAAGACATGCATGAAGGTTCACTGGGATACCCAATAGAAGCTACATAGCTACAATAGAGCTGGAAAATTTGTAAATAATCCAATTTCCCCAAAAGGATAAAATAGATACATTATTATATTGAAAATAATGAAAATTTTGTATTTCTATGTATTATTCTGTAGCCACAATAACAAATGCCTGTAGCTGGAGACCTTCTTTCCAGCCCCCACCAAACCCTGTCATTCCGACAACCCACTTATAAAATAAACACACAGACACTTATATTATTTAAACTGCTTGGACATTAGTTCAGGCCTACCATTGTCTAGCTCTTACTCTTATATTCAGCCCATTTTTATTAATCTATACTTTGTCATGTGGCTTGTGGCTTACCAGTACCTTACATCTTGCTTGTCATGGCGGCCGCTGGCAGGTCTCTCTGCCTCCACCTTCCACTTCCCTTAATTCTCTTCTCTTTGTCCCGCCTATACTTCCTGCCTGGCTACTGGCCAATCAGTGTTTCATTTATTACCCAATTAGAGCAACACATTTGACATACAGAACATCCCACAGCACTTCCTCTTTTCTTTTTTTCTAAAAGGAAGGTTTTAACTTTCATATAGTAAAATTACAGATAACAAAACAATTATCAAGCAAGAATTACAGTTATAATATCTAGTCTATTTATAATAACTAATTTGGCCAAATTAAAGAAGATATCCTATTTATCTTATATTTGTGAGTCTAAGGTTTTATATCTAACTTATCTTTTATCATAACTAAGGAAAATTGTAACTATCTAGCTTCAACTACATCAAAGACCTCAGAAGGATATAATATTACCTGAGAAATGGAAGAAGGATGCATGCAACTTTTGGGAGTCTTGTGGCCAAGCTAGCGGTTATAGTTACAACTTAGTATATATATAATATCTTAGATAGAACATATTAAGTATTAGATTCAGGTTCTTTAGGATAGGACACCTTTTGGAATGATCTTTGTAACATGCCATTTACCTACGCTCTAGACTTCTCTGGATTTTAGTATGTGTTTCTTGCTTGATATTGTTCACATTGATTGTAGTTCCATCTTATCTAGGTCATTATCCCTCATTACTTCTGGACAATATTTGATAAGCATCCCTTTGTATATGTCTTGTATTAGGTTAGAACCTTCTTATTTAGACAAAAGGGGGAGATGTAGTGGGTAGCCATTCCAGCCTTGGCCTGGAAATTCCAACCCCCATTGAGGCTTTGGTAACGGTCACGCCTACAAGGCAGGGCTGAGAGAGGATGCTGAAGACCTGAGTTCCGGATGCTGAGGTTTGCTTGGTTCCAGGACCCTGGATGCTGGAGGTAGACTGAGCAGATTTCTCCAGAGAATACCACCGGACTGTGACACACCTTTCCCAGACCCTGCAACCTAACTATCCATTCATTTATAAGTTATGCCACTAAATAAACCTCCCTTTTAACTACATGGAGTGGCCTTAATAATTTCACCAATAAATGCCACTCTATGTGGACTTTTAACTCTTCCTATGTCAATATAAGTTGTTTGAATGAACACATTTTGGCAAGCCAACCAATCATCAGTCTGCATGAAAGGCAACCAATCAACAGTCTGCATGAAAGACAACCAATCATCAGTCTGCATGAAAGACAACCAATCATCAGTCTGCACGAAAGACAACTGATCAGAAATGAAATCAATCCAAAAGCTATATCTAAATACCAGTTAACAGCTCCACCAAAGTAATCACATGTCTGCTGTTGGTATCAGTCTATGCCCCTAAAATTCTGCCAATCCTGGACTCTACTCATCCCCAGCTTGTATTTAACATCCTCAGTCTGTTCTGCTCAGTGAGGTTGGAATCGTTCTCCTTACTGTAGTAATCAACACAGCGTGAATTGAGCCATCTTCTAGAACCGCGGGTGTGGACCGAAGTCATGGATCCTGCTGTTTTCTGCTTCCTAAATCATGCAAGCAGCTCTTGAACAGGAAGGAAGGCTGATTGAATATTGTGAATGGGCACAATAGTTAATCTTGCGTGAATGGGCGATGGGAAGGCATTGTGTTTGTCTTGATTTTGTTTGCAAGGTTTTCGTGATAAACATTGAGGCTTCCCAATTTTTCCTGGTCATAAAGCCCTGCTGATGGTTTGACTTAATCAGGTTCTTAGATTTAATAAAATAGAGACATGCACTTAGCCATCTACCAAATAACTTTAAAGAACAATTTGGTAAAATAATAATAATAATAATAATAATAATAATTATGTTTGGGGGTTTCTGGTTCAAGGACTTTTCTCGGTGACCACCACCCAGATGGTGCCCATGCAATCTACATTTCCTACTGGATTTAGCATTCACCCTGGTTGTGGCCCATGACAGCACCTTCTCCTACTTGAGGGTACTTTTCGTTAACTAAGATATGCAAGAACTTAATCAGATTTTTGGTTGGATAAGCAGTAGAGTTTGTAAAATTCTTAAAACAAAAAAACAAAACAAAACAAAAACAAACAAACAAACAAACAAACAAACAAAAACACCTCAGCTTGAAACAGTCTACCAGCGTGTACTGTGTTCTTTAGACCTTTAACCAGTTATGTTCTCATTTAATCCTGCCAGCTGTGGATGGATGTCTGGGTCCTAGAGCTGAGAAAACAGAGGCTTGGAATCCTTATGTGACTTTCCTAAGGTCTCACAATGAACCAAGTGCATTTATTTATTAAATCAAAAGATACTCATTTGAGGTATGGAGGAGGGTCATGTCTATCTATACTCCTAGCACTAGGGGAGGCTGAGGCAGGAGGATCACCTGGAATTGGAGGCCAGCTTGGGTTACACAGTGGAGAGAAAATGAGAGACCCTATCTCAAAATCCAAACACACACAACCCATCTATATTGCCCTTAAGATGTTGTACAATATAGAAAAAGTTGAAGCCATTCACTTAAAGGAAATAGTGTCTCTTAATTAAAGAGGGCTAATTTCTGGGTGAGAAAGAGTTAAGACCTCTAGTGTATTTACTGCCTTTAGAGTAGGTTCTTTTCCTAAATTCAATGATATATTCATTAAGCTTATATATGTATATGTTTGCACATATACATTTGTGTATACATATACATATACATATGTTTGTGCAGAAACATAAAATATGGACAAGGATGAGAAAAGATGGAAATGTCTGGGCAAGGATGCAAGATGGGAAATTCAGAATCCAGTTTTAATGTTGCTAGGAATAGGCACAAGGAGTGGGAAGCAAGACACAGGAAACGCCTTTCCTGTGTTCCTGAAAACAAAGCTTGAGAGCAGGGTGAACACTTGCTGCAGGAGTGTGGGTACCCAGGGAGGTGACTTCCACTTCACATTTTAAACAATACAAAGCAAATGTCCCTTAGAGTAAATGGTGATGGGAATTGATTTTTAAATTACTTTTAAGTCATAAAATACAACCCACAATTGTAACAACGTTTTGGATAGTCATCTGGCTATCTAGCAGGTACTTCCGTAGAGGAAAAATAATTTCAAAGAAGATTAAATGGTAAACTGAAATGAATGCCAGTGTCTGCTGCCTTGAAACAAGCCACCGGCCTTAGTTACTGTGTTTTCTTCCTAAAGGAAGGTTGTCATGGGCAAAAGCAGAAAACAGAACATTTGATATGTGTGCTAAAACTGCATTTAGAGAGCTGGCAGGCTGGTCAGGCTGGGTTCTCTGCAACTCTAATTACTAATTTCTAAAGAGTGCCAGTGTAAGATGTGTGCAGATTTGTGCCTTTCTCCGAAGCTGGAGGTTCAAATTCAACACACATTTTCCATCTTATGTCAGTCTTCCATTCTCAATAACTGAATTCAGCCATTTCTTGATGAATGATCTAACAACAAACCCATCAAATGCCAAGTTATTCTTGAGATTATTTTAACCAGTGACAATTTGCCAAATAAACAATTTGTCATATTTATCAAACTTGCTCAGTCATCAGAATCTACCTTAAAATTATTTCAATAACATTCCTTAATTTTCAAATAATAAATTAACATACATGGTGATCCAAATAAGTGAGAAGTAGCTTCCTTGACCATACTAGGTATCAAATCCTAAAATTCTCGATTCTGACATGAAAATTATGAAGTATAAATGTAGACTTGGTACCCGTTTACAAACTTCAAGTGAAGAAAGGAAGTTACCTGACTTAGGGATGGCACACCTCTAAAGAGTCCAGAGCATCAGCAGCTCAAACTTACCTCAGCCACAAGCCTAAAACTGTGAAGGAGGGATTTAGAAGAATTTTTTAAAAATACTAAAAAGGAAGTGCCAAGAGACAAGAACAACCATACCACCTAAGAAGCTAGGGGTATGACTCATAAACAGCAAAAGACCTTGCTTTGTATTTGAAATATTAGGTGGAAATGTCTTAATACACAAGCATTGGACTGCAGAGATGGCTCAGTGGTTGAGCGTATTTGCTGCTCTTGTATTAGGATCGGATTCAATTCCCAGAGCCCATGTCATTCAGCTCATGGCTGCCTCTAACTCTAGTTCTAGGAGATACAACACCCTGTTCTGGCTTCCACAGGCACCTTCCCATGTGTGGCGCGCGCGCGCGCACACACACACACACACACACACACACACACACACACGATTTTTTAAATGCTAAAAAAGTAGATAAATAGAAAATTACATTTTAACACAACAACAAAAGATCAGAAATACAGACACAAATATTCCTCAGTGAAATATTAAGGTATATTTGAATTTTGATATTAAATGTATCAGAACACAAAACTATCATAAGAACTGCCATCAATTCAGTCATTCCACAAAGTGTTGCTAAGAAGAAAAAAAATCAGAGTCAGTCAACAAGCACTTGAGAGACTTCTCCAGATTCATAGTTTGTAAGGATTTGTAGCTTCTACAACATGGGCCTTTTGAGCTTTATCAACTAGACACAGCCTGGAGTCTTCAGGGAGGAGAGGCTGGAAAGTGTGGTGTCTAGCTCAGATGGGCCTATGGAGGAATTGTCCTGATTGTTAGTTGTTGTGGGAGAGATCAGTTACTGTGGGTGCCATCACTATGCCAGCCCAGCGAGCTTAGGCTGTATTCAGAATGCTAGATGAACAAAAGCCTGCCTGAGCAGGCCAGCAAGCAGCACCCTCTGTAGTTTCTGCCTTGGAACCCTGTTGAGTTTCCTGCATGGCGTCCTTTGATGATGGACTGAGACCTGGAAGTCTAAGCTAACCAAATTCTTTCCTCCTCTAAGTTGCTTTTGACCAGAGTGGTTTTTATTTTATTTTATTTTTATTTTTCTTTATTAAGAATTTTTTACTCACTCCACATACCATCCACAGATTCCCCCTCCTCCCACCACCAGCCCTCCTTCCCAAGCCACCCCGCATCCCTACATCCCCCAAATCGAGGTCTCCCAAAAGGAGTCAGCAGAGCCCAGCACACTGAGCCTAGGCAGGTCCAAGCCCCTTCCTACTGCACCAAGGCTGTGTAAGGTACCACACCACAGGCACCGGGTTCCAGAAGCCTGCCCATGCACCGGGGACAGATCCCGATCCCCCTGCCTGGGTGCCCCCCAAACAGTTCTAGCCAAACAACCGTCTTCCATATCCAGAGGGCCTAGTCCAGTCCCATGGGGGCTCCACAGCCACCAGTGCACAGTTCATGGGCTTCCACTAGTGTGGCCGTTGACCAGTGTTTTATCAAAGCAACAGAAAGGAAGCCAGAACAAAACCAAGATGACGAACCCCACTGTATATCGCTCTAAATTTTATAATTAAATAAAGGAAAAGGGTTGCAATTGATATTTGAACTCATTGGACAGTGTCATCACCTGACTCGTGTGACTGACCCCGCAGCAGCTCCTCATTACCTATAGAAAATTCTCGATTGCAGCGTTCCGGGTAGGTCCCCACCAGCTAAAATACCTGCTCACTTCTCTATTCTCAGCTCACCCTCGTGCAGGCATGCTGGCTCCTTTATGCCCTAGTGCTCCACTTCGGCTTTTGATCCTCCCTGGTTTTGAGATATTTGCTTTCAGTGGCCTTTCTGTGAGGAGGATCTTCCTCTACTTTTCCTGCACTTCTCACTACTTTTTAAAAATTTTAGTTCAGTTTTACTTTATCAGGGTGGCCTAACATAAAATTTCCTTGACAGCTACGTATGCCCTTGAAGTCCCAACTGCTCGAGGAGCTAATGTAGAAGATCACTCAAGTCTAGGAGTTTAAGGTTAGCTTGGGTAGCATGGTAAAGTCCCTGTGCCAAGACAACCAACAAACCAACCAACCAGCCAAGCAAACAGTGCACGGAACTTCATCACTGCTGGAAACGTCAGCTTGTGTCTCCGATCTCATTTTATTCATCCTTCTCGATAGAATGTCAGGTGTACAAAAGACACAATTACACTCTAACTAATAACTAAACACTCTTCCTGTCCCAGGGCAGACACCATATAAAGGCTTGTGGCGTAAATCAAAGGATAAACTCATGTTTGAGAACAGATCGATCCTTCATTTAAAGAACCCGTTGAGTGGATAGTTCAGTAACAAGAAAACACTGCAAGAAGGGACCTTGGAGTGTGGGCTTTCTGAGACAGGAGTCTTCTGCCAATCACTGCCCAAACGAGCAGATTATTTTTCTACTTCAGAAGATGGCCCCACCTGATGGAAAATACTTGACCTCAGAAGGTAGCTCTTGCAGAGACTGTAGCAGGCTGTCTAGGAAGAAGAGTCCAGGTAAAAATGGCTCGTTCTGTGAAATTTGATGACGAAGACAACTCTGTGAGTGGAGATGCCTGGGCCAGCGGCCATCAATCAACTACCCTGGGAATTGGGTCTGCTTGTATACAGAGCTGTCTTCTTAGGGAGGCCTGGATCTAAGGATTACTTTAAAGACAACGGTATCAATCCCCAGCATCACCTCAGAGAAGGAGATGAAAGGGACCCCATTATTTCTGTAACCTGTGCCCCAGGCAACCTCAGCTGCAGTCTACACTTCCTCTGAACATTGGCCATTGAAGAAAAGCTAATTAGGAGTCAGAGAGAGGTTAAAGTTCCCCCAAAGACATACTTTCAAACAAAGAACGGGGGAAAGTTTTTCAGGCTTGGCAATCAGAAGCCGTTTTGATAGTCATTAAGGTGACCTCAAGTTCACCTTCAACCAGGATCCTGAGAAAATTGGTATAAGCCTCAATCTATTTTTCACTCAATGAATGTAAAGAAAGTGGGGGAGGGGATCTAGACACTGCATTGCCTGGCCTGGGTAAATCAATAAGGCAGCTGCTTTTCTTTTGAGGGCTTATAGGGATTTAATGATCCTTAAATCTGAGTTATCTTTACATATGTCGTTATGTATAATTCTATACATCTATGTAGTTGTGCATGACTATTACAGATTTCAATGTACTGGTTAAAATAAAAAAATTCTATGAAAATGCATGTGATGTGCTGACCAATGCTCACCTATTGTCATTATCTATTCAAATACGGTCTTTTAGGGAGACTATATGCCCACGGAGATTAATAATGAGATAGTGATCCCTTTGCCACTAATATTCTGCCTCAGACTGAGCCCAGCTTCAGGAAGGGAAGCAGGGGATGATTTAGTGGGTGAAGCATTTGCTGCACAGGCATGAGGGCCTGACTTGGATAGCAACATCCACATTGATGCAGGGCTGATGTGGCAGCCCATTTATAGTCCCAGGGCTCATGAGGTAAAGACAAGGATCCCCAGGGTTCAAGTGAGAGGCCCTACTTCAGTACATAAAGTAGACAGCAATTGACATTGACCTCTGACCTCCATGTACATTCGCCACACATATGCATGCAAAAGAAATAATTGTCAACACTTCATCTCCCCCCCACTCCCGTTCTTTGTGATGAGGAAGGAGGGAACCGTCTGCATCAGAACTGGGGAGAACAGGTCCTGTTTTCTGCTGTCACTCTGGATCCTCACTCCAGAGCCTCTCATTTCCTTGAGTCCTTTCTGCTGTCATCTGGATCTCCTGAGGGACTGCAGAGCATTGTCACAAGATGACCTCCCATTGTGGCATCTCCACCTCCCTCTTTTTCTGTTACCACCCCCTCTCTTTGGGAGATGGGGACACTTTTAATCCTTTAATGTGACTGTGTCACTGGCCTTTGAGCCTCAGGAAGGAAGCTGATCTCAGAGTTGAACTCTAAGTGAATTTCTAATGGATCAGAGGGGAAATTAGCTGGTACTCCAAGTGCTCAAATGGTTCCTTGGGCGGTGAGAATGGGTGTAACCAGATGGAAGACACAGATACATATCCACAGAAAGGGGGCTGCGATTTCTCATCAGAGATAAACCAGCAAAGCTTTAGAGTGCTGAGCAAGGGCAGAAGCCCACTTGACTGCTTTCTTCTCCTGGACCCTTGAGGAGATCCATGCATCCCCACAGCTCCAGACTCTTCCATTCTTTCCAACAGTTTTCCACCATACTATATTCCCCATGTTGCTTGCCTACATGGGGAATATGCACTGCTCATTTGGACACGTAGATCCTGTATGTTTTGTGATTGTTTCTAAAATTGAAAATGTATAAGCAAATGCCATGGCTATATGAGGCAAACTGCACAAATCCATCACCTCTGGGAAACCATGAAGCATCTGAGGCTGGTGTAGAACAGATGCCCCAATGGGACTGGTCCATAGTTGTCCACTGTAGGTGAGAGGCAGAGATGTCATGATGATATCTGTCACATGGTCAGTAATTACAAGAAGTAAAGAATTCTCACTACTATGGGTTGAATGGAGTCAGTCCCCCAAAGGATGGACTGAAGTCCTGTGCACTCCTTTGACAGTACTTCAAGCTGTAATCTCTCTTGTTTTTGTAAATAAAGTCATCACAGAAGGATTACTGAAGTTAAAATTAGGTCACATTTGCATAGGTGGGCTCACAATCCAGTATGACTGTGTCCCTTTAAAAAGAGAGAAATTTGAACATACACATAGACACAGAAGGGATATGACCATGTGAAGAAGGAGGCGAGATTGGAGTGACATCAGAACCCAGGAAATGCCAAGACCTGCAGAGCCAGAGCAGGTGATGAAGAATCCTCCCTTAGAGACCGCAGAGAGGACACAGCTATCTATCACCTTGAGTTTGAACTTCCAACCTCTGGGAGGAGTTTCTATTATGGAAAGCCACATGGTTTGTGGCAGTTTGCTATAGCAGCTCTAGAAAGCTCACACACATTCTCAAGAAAATGCACCAAATGGTTCCACACTGGGGTCTATGAAGAAGAGAAGGGATGGATGAGGAAGAGGACCGCTGACGGGGAGGTGAGGTCATCCCAGCATATCTGGGCTGCTGCAACAAAATGCCTTAGACCGGGAGAGGTATAAACAATATACACCTGCGGCTTACAGTTCTTGGGCCTGTAGTGTGTAAGACCAAGACATCCGCAGACTCAGTACTTGTTGAAGGTCCACCCCTTATAGAGCACGGGCAAAGGACAAGTGTACTCTCTCAAACCTCTTTCATAGAGACACTAATTCCATTCATGAGGGTTTTGCCCTCATGACTTGGTCCCCACCCCACAAAGGCCTCATCTCTGGCTACCATCAACTTGAGGATTAGGTTTCAATATGTGAACAGCAGAGAACACCTTTAGAATACAGCAAGTTTTATCTAAGAATTAAAATATCAGAGCCTAGAACTTCTCCAGATTCCTAGTTACCATGGCTGAATGAGAAACAGAAATAAGAAATCAATACTGTAAGTTTAATGTGTCTGCATTTCCCTTTGTAATTAAGAGTAAAATCTTTGATAGGGACATAAGTGCCAAGAGAGCGAAATTGAGAGGGGAGGCAGCAGAAGGAAACTAGCGGAAGGGGAGTGCTGTGGGATGTTCTGTATGTCAAATGTGTTGCTCTGATTGGTTAAAATGAATAAAGTGCTGATTGGCCAGTAGCCAGGCAGGAAGGATAGGGTAGGCGGGACAAGGAAGAGGAGGAGTCTGGGAACAGGAAGGCTGGGAGAGACACCACCAACCGCCGCCATGAAAAGCAACATGTAAAGACACTGGTAAGCCACAAGCCATGTGGCAAAGTATAGACTAACAGAAATGGGTTAATTTAAGATAGAAGAAGTAGATAACAAGAAGCCTGCCACAGCCATACAGTTTCCAAACAATGTAAGTTTCTGTGTGCTTTCTTGGTTGGGTCTGAGCGACTGTGGGACTGGTGGGTAAGAGAGATTTGTCCTGACTGAGCCAGGCAGGAAAACTCTAACTATAGGGGAGAGGGAGAGAGAGAGAGAGAGAGAGAGAGAGAGAGAGAGAGAGAGAGAGAGAGAGAGAGGTTGTATTGATAGGAAAAGAAAAAAGAAACTTGGGGATCAGTCCGCTCAACAAGTCTGTGGAACTCTGTCCTCCAGGCATGGCATGGTTCCTGCCATCTTGAAGGCAAGCAGCTGTGGTTATCACATGGAACCTTCACAAGATTTGGTCACACACCCTGCTGGGGAATCGGGGAGGGCTCATGAGGCAGGAGCACAGGGCTTCTTCCTTCCTTCCTGAGCAGAGTAGATGAGAATGCTAGAGGAGGAGCCGTACCTAAGCTTCGCGTGCTCCTGTAGATTAAACTGTTGCTTTGGTCCGCCATTGGTGTCCTGTCTGAGGTGAGCAGATATTTGATAATATTGCCCCCAGGAAAAGTAATACCATATTTGGCACTCAAACATGAATACAAGAAAGCCACAGATGAATTTGCATCACCTCAGCCATGGGTAATAAGACATGCCGAGCCTTCTGAGTGTGCAGTGTCCCTGGTAGGGAGCTCCAGGATAGCACGTTCTATGTGGTGTGGCATGGCACACCCCTTTGATGATAAGATCCACAGTATGAGCACGGGGATGTCCCCAACTTAGCCGGTAGACTAGAGAATATATGGCAACCTCAGAAAGGGGCAGGAATCGGTCAGGAGAGTAAGAGGCTGTGATGGCAGTCATGTGGCTTTTGCGGCAGACATTGTGACCCCCAGCCCAGGCCCAGCTATCTGTCAGGAAGAACTGGTAAAGGAAGACTGACAAGAAAAGATATGTGAATGCTGTTCTCTGTGCTGGCTCCTGGCTTGGCAGAAAAGCTGGGAGGAAAAGAGCTGAGGTGGACATTGCTGCCTGCTGTTCCGTATGCCGGGCGTGGGGCAGAAGGGTAGGAGTCCACATTAGATCTGTGTGAATAACCCCTCTGGGACCCCAAAGCTGGGACCCATGCAGAGATTCAGACAGTGAGGAGGGGAGAGTAAGGTACATGCGATTTAAGACATTCTCAGACCTGACCTTCAGTCAGAGGAATCTAGGGCATAGCATCCAGATGGGCTTTACTAGTCAACAGGAAACTGTGATCAACAGGAAAGGCTCTGGGCTCTCTCTTCCACTGAGCTGCTTGACTTGGGAAAGGCTCTTCCCCGCCAACCCCAGCCCCCACCACCCTGAGACAGGGTCTCACTATATAGACTTGACTGTCCTGCAACTCACTATGTAGATCAGTCCAATCTTGAACTCTGACTCTGCCTCCCGAGTGCTGGGACTAAAGCTGTGTGCCACTAACCTGGCAGTCAAAGCTTTTTTAAATTTGTGTGTGCACGCACACGCGCGCGCACGCGCTGACATACATGTGGAGGACAGAGGACAACTTGTGAAAGTGGATCTCTTCTTGTACTGTGTGGGTCATGGGGATTGAACTCAGGTCATTAGGCTTGGCAGCAGGCACCTTTACCATCTGAGCCATCTCACTGGTCCAGGAAAGAATTTTTAACAAGACCTGAAAGAGCCTCTTTGCAGCCTGGCTCATAAGTCTGTGAGACATGGAGTAGGGCAGGACTAGTCCGAGTGTTGTCAAAATGGAGAAGATGAGTAGAACTCTCCCCTCCTTGAGGCAAGGGCTGCATAATTTCCTGCAACACGTGGTGAACTGGCTCACAGAAGCTTTTGGGGACACTTGGTCATCACTGTGAGGTCCTCGTTGGTATCAGGGACTGGAGGGTAATAAAGGAGACACATGCGTGAGCAAGGAAGGTAGGCTTGTGAAAGGCAGTGTTGGGAACCAGGTCACTGGGCTGAGTAAGACTGGAGAATTAAGAAAGAAGTTGGTTTGGAAGAACCCTTGGGCTGGTATGAGAATTTAGTGGCTTTGCTGAGCCCCATGGTGGGACACGATCTTTGGGAAGTAGAGAAGACCTCTGGCAGATCTGAATAGCATGTTGGCATGTAAATTGGGGTTTTAAAGTGCTAATGCAATCAAGAGAGGATGTGCATATATTGTGTGTGTGCATGTAGGCACATACATGACATGGCTTGCCCTAGAAAATTTGGATGATGGTCTGTAGTTATTGGTTTTTTGGTTTTTGGTTTTTTTTTTTTTTTTTAATTCTTTGCGTTTTACTTTTTGGGACCTGCCACCCTATTGGTGAAATTATTAAGGCCACTCCACATAGTTAAAAGGGAGGTTTATTTTGTGGGGTAACTTACAAATGAAGGGATAGGTTGCAGGGTCTGGCAAAGGTATGGCGCAGTCCAGCGGTGTTCTCTGGAGAACTCTGCTCAGTCTACCTCCAGCGTCCAGGGTCCCGGAACCAAGAGAGACCTCTCCTCTTGATCCTGGGTCTTCAGCTTCCTCCCTCCGCCCTGCCTTGTGGGTGTGACCATTACAGAAGCCTCAATGGGGGTTGGAACTTCCAGGCCAATGCTGGGATGGCTACCCACTACACCACCCAGCTCCCAAATAAGTACATGAAGGCTTATTCTTACTTATAAAACCCCGGCCTTATCTTGGCTTGTTTCTATCTTTTGCCTCTGGGCTTTTGTATTTCTGTATACCTTTCTTTCCTTCTTACTCCATGGTTTGCTGGGTGGCTGGGTGGCTGACCCTGACATCCTCTCTCCTTCTTTTGTTCCTCCTCTTCCCAGATTTCTCCTCTGTGTATTCTCTCTGCCTGCCAGCTCCGCCTATTCTTTCTCCTGCCTTGCTATTGGCCATTTGTTCAGCTCTTGATTAGACCATCAGATGTTTTAGACAGGCACAGTAAAATAGCTTCATAGAGTTAAACAAATATGACATAAAAGAATGCAACACATCTTTGCATCATTAAACAAATATTCCACAGCATAAATAACCTAACACATCTTAAATTAATATTCCACAACAATGGTCCTTGTTTTCTATCTTACTTGAAATAAGGCCTCCTTGTTGCTTACCATCTATAGACCAAGCTAGCTGACTTCCAGAGACTTTCCTGTCCCTACTTCCTAGCTCACCACAGGAGTGTGGGGACTGCAGACAAGCTAATGTGCCCAGGTTAATGTAGGTTTTGAGGATCCCAACTCAGATAACACTTGGACAGAAACTACTTCACCCGCTGAACCATCTCCCAGGTCCATAAGCAACTTTTCTTCATTTGCCAAGTCTTATCTTTATACACAAACTATGTAACTGTTCTATTACACAGGCCGGTGAGCTACCATCATCTCTGATTTCCTCTTTCTTTTAATCCTTCATCCCACACACCAGATAGTTCCATAGAAAGGGAGAGAGAGAGAGAGAGAGAGAGAGGAAGAGAGAGACAGTGAGAGAGGGGGGGAGGGAGAGAGGGAGAGAGAGGGAGCTCCATCAGCAAAGTGTTTGGGTTGTGTCCTGCTTAGTCTTTTTGGTCAACTTGACATGAACAAGAGTTATCTTGGAAGAGAATCTTCAGTTGAGGGAACACCTCCATTAGATTTCCTGTAGTATGTCTGTAGGGTGTTTTCTTGATTAATGGTTGATGTGGGAGGGCCCAGCCCACTTGGGGTGGTGCCAGCTCTAGGCATGTGGTCCTAGGTTATATAAGAAAACAGGCTGGGAAAGCCATGGAGAGCAAGCCAGCAAGAAGTGTTCCTCTATGGCTTCTGCTTCAGTTCCTGCCTCTAGGTTCCTGCCTTGAGTCCTGCTCTGACTTCCCTTCATGATGAACTGTTATTAAAACATGTAAGCCAAATAAACTATTCATTCCCCCATTAATTTTTGGTCATGGTGTTTTATCACAGCAACAGTAATCAAACCACAGTGAGAGGGGATGTCCTCCTTCAGGGGCTGGTGGACATTGAGGCACTCCACTCCAAGGGTACCCAGGCAGAGGTGCAGCCTCCCGAAATGGGAGTGGGGCTGCCAGGGAAGTGGCACATGCAGTCTTAACTGTGGCCATGCTCTCCTCAGCAGAGTTTTCAGGGCCTGAGCTGCCTGCCTCCTGGATGCTGTAGAGAGATCAAACATGGAAGGGGTGGAGGTGATGGAGAAGGAGGCAGCAAGTGAGCAACAGTCAGAGAGAAGATGGCAGTTAACAGGGGTGGAAAATTGTGTTGAACCTTTATGTTTTATGCTTAGTGGGGGGCTTCCGGCATTTTTTAGGCCATGGGCATATGCCCACACAGTGTCTCCAGAGGAGGGATGGCGTTAGGGAGCTGAGTTCCATCTCCTTGGGGTCAGCCCTTACATGAAGGCACTGGGTGAACCAAAACAGAAAAAGTGTGCCTTCCTAACCGGACAGGCAGACAAACATGACAGGCAACACAAAAGAAGGAAAGAAAGGGAGTCCCAATACTTACCTGCTGATGGGACCAAAACCACAACATTAAGAGGCCTTCTCACTGAAACACACCATCTTGGGGTTGCTGTCCAGTACTCAAGTGAGGGAAGGGAGACAACTAGAACCCACTCCGGGAAAGTGAAAGTTACTGCTTGCGCCATAAACAGCAATGGCAAAAACAGAAAAAAATCAAACCCCCAAATTACAGCCACAATGAAAAAAAGGACCTTGACCCAGGTGAGCTCAAAACCTATGCCAGAAGTGTTTGTTCAGGCGCCACATGTTGCTGGGTCCTAATGACTCCCTCAGTGGAGGTGGTGGGGAGGCGCTGAGTCAATGGCACAGACACTGGGAGTCAGGTAAAAGGCAAATAGCAGAATTGATTATTCAGCAATGGGGAGAGCCTTATATACCCTCCTCCCAGCACCCAGGCTGCATCCTGATCCAGTGACATTGCATGGTCACCCTCTTTGGCTAGGCACAATCAGGACCTCTGATAGTGCCTGTTGCTAGCCCCTCAGGCAGAAATCAGGTTGCCTCATCTCTTGGCTTCATAGGCCTTATCTTCCTACATAGGACAGCATGTAAGCATGAAGACCTGAATTTGAACCTCAGAACTCACAGGAAGAACAAGGCACAGTGATGCACACCTATAATCCTAACGATGATGTGGAGATGGGTAGATCCCCAGAGCTCTATGGTCAGCTGCCCTAGCCTGTTTGGTGAGCTCCAGGACAGTGAGAGGCACTGTCACCCTAAAATAGAGTAAGTGTGGTGGTTTGAAAGAAAATGGTCCCCAAAGGGAGTGGCACTATTAGGAGGTATAGCCTTGTTGGAATAGGTATGACCTTGTTGGAAGAAGTGTGCCACTGTGGAGGCAGAGTTTGAGGACTCATATATGCTCAAGCCACACCCAGTGAGGCAGCCCACTCCCTGTTGCCTGTAGGATCAAGATGTAGCAGCTCCTTCTCTAGCACTATGTCTGCCTGCATGCCGTCATGTCCCCTGGTCATGATGATGATGGACTAAACCTCTGAACTGTAAGCTGCCACTTTAAATGTTTTCCTTTATAAGAGTTGCCATGGTCATGGTGTCTCTTCACAACAATAGAAATATTAACAGTAGGGCTTCTGAAAAACAACCTCAGAGGTTGTCTTTAGTCTCCACCCAGAACCCTGTAGGGCACTGGATTTCATTACTCCTCTACCTCCCTGGTCTTGACTGGTAGAGTAGGAACTTCCAAAGCCATAGAAGCATTCTTGGGGCAGAAATTCTAGAAAAGCACTGAATATTGATTTCTATTTTCTTGCTAGCCTATCCCTAGCATGAACGTGTTCTTTATGCATTCAGGTAGTACCTTAGTTAGGGTTTCTATTACTGTCATGAAACACCATTACCAAAAAGCAAAGTTGGGGAGGAGAGAGTTTATTTGGCTTACAGTTCTACATTGTAGTCCATCATTGAAGGAAGCCAGGACAGGAACTCAACCAGGAAAGGAACCTGGAGACAGAGGCCATGGAGGGGTGCTGCCTACTGAATTACTCATCAGGGCTTGCTTAGTCTGCTTTCTTAGAGAACCCAGGAACACCAGCCCAAGGATGGCACCACCCAAAATGGACTGGGCCCTCCCTCATCAATCACTAATTAAGAAAATGTCTTACAGCCAGATGTCCTCTCCAGTGACTCTAGCGTGTGTCAAGTAGAATAAAACAAGCCAGGGCAGGGGCTGGAGAGACGGCTCAGGGGTTAAGAGTACTGACTGTTCTTCCAGTGCTCCTGAGTTCAATTCCCATCAACCACATGGTGGTTCATGATCATCTATAATAGGATCTGATGCCCTCTTCTGGCATGTAGTTATACATGTAGAGCACTCATACATAAAATATAAATAAATAGATAGATAGATAGATAGATAGATAGATAGATAGATAGATAGATATAGATAGGTAGGTAGATAGATAGGTAGATAGATAGATAGATAGATAGATAGATAGGTAGATAGATAGATAGATAGATAGATAGATAGATAGATAGAAGCCATAATTGGATGGTAGCATGTAGAATGATGCAAATAGATCAATATCTATCACCCTGCAAAAAACTCAAGTCCAAGTGGATCAAAGACATCAACATAAATCCAGTCATCAACATAAATCCAGTTACACTGAACCTAATAGAAAAGAAAGTAGGAAGTAGCCTTGAACACATTGGCACAGGAGATCACTTCCTAAATATAACACCAGTAGCATAGACACAGGGAGAAACAATTAATAAACAGAACCTCTGGAATCTGAAAAGCTTCTGTTAAGGCAAAGGACACAGTTAATAAGATAAAATGGCAACCTACAGAATGGGAAAAGATCTTCACCAACCCTACATCTGACAGAGAGTTTATCTACAAAATACATAAAGAACTCAGGAAACTAGACATCAAAATACCAAATAATCCAATTAAAAAATGGCATACAGATCTAAACAGAGAATTCTCAACAGAAGAATCTCAAATGGCTGAGAAACACTTAAAGAATTATTCAACATCCATACCCATCAGGGAAATGCAAATCAAAACAACTCTGAGATACCATCTTACACCTGTCAGAATGGCAAATATAAAAAACACTGATGCTGGAGAGGACGTGGAATAAGGGGAACACTCCACAATTGCTGATGGGAATGTAAACTTGTACAACCACTTTGGAAATCAGTATGGCAGTTTCTCAGAAAATTGGGAATCAATCTACCTCATGATCCAGCAATACCACTCATGGGCATATACCCAAGGATGCTCAATCATACCACAAGGACATCTTGCTCAACTATGTTAATAGCAGTGTTTTTCATAATAGCCAGAACCTAGAAACAACCTAGATGCCCCTCAGCTGAAGAATGGACAAAGAAAATGTGGTACATTTATACAATGGAGTATTAATCAGCTGTAAAAAACAACAACATCATGAAATTTGTCAAATGGCAAATGGATGGAACTAAAAAAATCCATCCTGAGTGAGGTAACCCAGACCCGGAAAGACAAACATGGTATGTACTCACTAATAAGTGGATATGAAATGTAAAGCAAAGGATAACCAGGCTAGAATCCATAGCCCCAGAGAAGCTAGGTAACAAGGAGGACCCTAAGAGAGACTGACATGGATTCCCTCTAGGAAGGGGAAATAGATAATATCTCATTAGTTAATTGGGAGCATGGAGGGAGGGGAGAAGTAAGGGAAGGTGGCAAGAGAACATGAGGGAATGGGATGGTTGAACTAGGGGAGGGATAGAGAAGGAAAGCAAGGAAAAAGATATCCTGATAGAGGGAGCCATTGTGGGGTTAGGGAGAAACTAGGTGTTAGGGAAATTTCCAGGAACCCACAAGGATGACCCCAGTTAAGACTACAAGCAATAGTGGAAAGGGTGCCTGAACTGGCCTTCCCCTGTAATCAGATCAATGACTAACTGTGATCCTAGAGCCTTCATCCAGTAACTGATGGAAGCAGATGCAGAGACCCACAGCTAAGCACTGGGTAAAGTGTCTGGAGTCTAGCTGAAGAGAAGGAGGAAGGATTATATGAGCAAAGCGGTCAAGATCGTGATAGGGAAAACCACAGAGACAGCTGACCTGAGCTAGTGGGAGCTCACTAACTCTGGACTGACAGCTGGGGAACCTGCATGGGACCAAACTAAGCCCTCTGAATGTGGGTGACAGTTGTGTGGCTTGGGTAGTTTGTGGGGCCATGGGCAGTGGGGCCAGGATTTATTCCAGGCACATGAACTGTCTTTTGGAGCCCATTCCCTATGGAGGGATACCTTGCTCAGCCTTGATATTCCATGCTTTGTTGACTCCCCATGGGAGGACTTACCCTCTCTGAGGAATGGATGGGAACAGTGGGGTGGGAGGAAGGTAGTGGGTGAGAGGGAGGAGGGGAAGGAGAGGGAACTGTGTAAAATGTAAAGTGGAAAAAGCTTTTTTCTTTTTTTATTATTTATTAAGAGATTTTTCTATTCATTTTACATACCAACCACAGATTCCCCTATCCTCCCTCCTCCCAGCCTCCCAGCCTCCCCCCCCCCCAACCCACTCCCCATTCCCACCTCCTCCAAGGCAAGGTCTCCCATGGGGAGTCAGTAGAAACTGGTACATTCAGTTGAGGCAGGTCCAAGCCCCTCCTCCCTGCACCAAGGTTGCACAGTGTCTCACCATAGACACTAGGTCCAAAAAGCCAGCTCATGTACCAGGGACAGGTCCTGATCCCACTGCCTGGGGGGGGGGCGCTTAACAGTTTAAGCTAAATGACTGTCTCGCCTATCCAGAGGGCCTAGTCCAGTACTATGGGGGATCCTCAGCTATTGGTCAACAGTTCATGCATTTCCACTAGTTTGGCTGACTGTCTCTGTACATTTTCCCATCATGCTCTCAATGTTCCTTGCTCATAGAATCCTCCTCTCTCTCATCAATTGAACTCCTGGAGCTCAGCCTGGTGCCCAGCCATGGATCTCTGCATCTGCTTCCATCAGTCATTGGATGAAGGCTCTATAATGACAGTTAGGATATTCAGCCATCTGATCACCAGAGTAGGCCAGTTCAAGCACCCTCTTGACTATTGCCAGTAGCCTAAGGTGGGGTCATCCTTGTGGATTCCTGGGAACTTCCCTAGCACCCTGTTTCTCCCTATTCCCATGATGTCTTCATTTATCATGGTATCTCGTTCCTTGCTCTCCCACTCTGACCCTGTTCTAGCTCGAACTTCCTGTTCCCCTATGTTCTCATCCCCCATCCCTTGCCCTCCATTTTGCTCATGTAGATCTCATCTATTTATTCTTCGCTGGGTGATCTATGCAAAGGTGGGTCCTTCCCAGGTTCCTCCCTGCTAGCTAGCCTCCCTGGAGCTGTGAGTTGCAGTCTGGTTATACTTTGCTTTACATCTAATATCCACTTATGAGTGAGTACGTACTGTTTGTCCTTCTGAGTCTGGGTTACCTCACTCAGGATAATATTTTCTAATTCTGTCCATTTGCCTCCAAATTCCATGATGTCATTGTTTTTCTCTGCTGAGTAGTACTCCATTGTGTTTTGTATCACATTTTCTTAATTCATTCTTCAGTTGAGGGGCATCTAGGTTGTTTCCAGGTTCTGGCTATTATGAATAATGCTGCTATGAACATAGCTGAACATGTGTCCTTGTGGTATGGCTGAGCATTCCTTGGATATATGCTCAAGAGTGGTATAGCTGGGTCTTGAGGAAGATTGATTCCCAATCAAAATATATAAAGACCTCAAGAAACTAGACATCAAAATACCTAACAATCCAATTAGAAAATGGGCTACAGAGCTAAACAGAGAATTCTCAATGAAATAATCTCAAGACTGCCAAGAGACATTTAAGGAATTGCTCAACATCCTTAGTCATCTGGGAAATGCAAATCAAAATGACTCTGAGATACCATCTTATACCTGTCAGAATGGTTAAGATCAAAAACACTGAAGACAGTTTATGTTGGAGAGGATGTGGAGCAAGGGGAACTCTCCTCCACTGCTGGTGGGAATGCAAGCTTGTATAGCCACTTTGAAAATCAGTATGGTGGTTTCTCAGAGAGAAAAGAAAAACTTTTAAAGAAACAAAACAAAGCAAAAACAGAACAGGCCAGGAAAGACGGCAAACCCTATCCCTCAGGAATGTATCTGTGTAGGACAACTCAAGAAAGTGGAACAGGGAACCTGGCTTGGTGTTGGGCACAGCAGCTTGCTCCAGTGTACCTTCCCTCACAGTAAATTTAGGATTTCCATTTGAATTCTGAGCCTGTACCTCAGAAGATTCAGTGAAAGGGTATAACCAGTGAGCTCCCTTAAACCCCAACAATCGAAATGGCTATCCTGACAAGACCATCTTATATGTTGTATTTTTACAAAAAGCCAAGCTGCCAAATAGTGTCACAAATCACATGCTGAGACTTCATGCCTTTAGTTTTCAAACTGTTTATTCTGGGCTGAGGGCAATAGTGGCTAGTAGAGCAGGGCATGACAGGTGTCCGTCATCCAGCCGCTACTCTAGTTGATGAGCTGAATCAATTAACTCATTAGACTGCTTCCTTTGCCCTGTTTTAGAATGATGGAAAGCTAAAGACGTGAATATAAGTTGAATTAGTTGAGAGTTCCCAGGAATTGAGAGAAACTAGTTTGCTACATGATAAAGACAAGTTTGTTTTGGTCCAGTTAAGAATTGTGTAGAGTCATAATAATACTTTATTTCACTATTGTCTTACTCCTGTGAACAGAGTTGCTGGGAGAAAACAGCTTGGATGCTGGAGTTCTTTGTTGACTACAAAGAGAGATTTAACATTTCTTTGTATGAGGTATGTCCAACTGTGAAGGAACTGTCCAGTTGAGTAATTCTATAATCATCGCTACCGTGGGGCTTAGCTTACTCAATAGCTGCAAAACTAGTGGAATATTTATGAAATTCTGTGCTCAAAATCCATACGATGAGAATTTTAAAATAATTTAATATATTTTGATGACTTAGGTACACACACATATTGAATTAAAGATATTACCTCAATTCTAGGAGCCATAAGTTAATATTTCATGTGGCAACTTGGCTTTCCACTTCAGAAACTGATGTGAACATAATGTTTCCTGTCAGGGGCCTCAAGCTGGAACTTTACAATGAACTTCAATTGCTAAAGTTTTAAAATCTAAGGACCTGCACTCTAAAGAAAATTGGATATTTTCAGGCACAAAAAAAAATTATTAAAGAGAAATTTTTAAGAAGGGAACCTATTGATAGAAGTGACGTAGTCAAAGACTTAAACGTGTGCAAAAGACTTTTTAATGTTCCTGGCCTACATGATTAATACTTGAGAGCCAAATTTAGGGGCATTCCACCCAGAAAGAATTATGTTATCTGATTTCTGCTCTGTTATCCTGAGGCGTAAGTAGCAAGTTCATTAAAAATGAAGGAGTAATTGGACTATCTCTGTGAGCCTCTGCTTAATGTTTCACTAGACAACAGTAGGAGAAGCTAATGCTGAGTGCTTAGGAAAAATGAAGAGTACAGCAATTCTACAAGACAAAGCAAGCTTCAAAACCAAAGCCATTAATGACTTCCTAGGAAACACAGCCAGAAAAGAAAAGGTAAAGGAGCCTAAAATCTCTCAGCTTCGTGTTTTGACTCTGTCCACTCATTTCTGTGAAATGGAATAGGGTCAAGTCCCTGCTCATTCTGATGACCCAAAGAGACTGGGGCCTCATTAAAGTGCTTGGACTGTCTTGAACAAGTAGAAGTGGCCGGATCTTCCTTCCTTAAGTTCTGTTGTGAGCAATGTCTATCAAAAGCATTTGATTTGCAATCTGGACAATTCTCTGTTGGGAGTGGGGTTGTCTGTGCATCTTAGGTGCTTAGCAGCCATCACCTACTGGATGCCAGTCACAATGCCCAGTTGTGGCAACCAGCAGTGTCTCCATGAATTGCCCAGTGTCTCCTGACCTTCCCACCCATGCTGTTGGAAGGCATACCCCCATTACACGGAGTACCATGAGCATACAAATGGCCCATTCCCAGTCATTCCAAGGATCTTTCCACAACATAAAATACAAGGATTAACTTGCAATTATTTGGTCAATTTGGACTTCACAGACAATTAAACTAGTTAATTCAGATCAAAGTTTCTTCTTTGGGATTTGACTTATCAGGACTGGCATCTAAATTAACTCAATTAGTGGACTAACTGCTAGGCGACGTTTTAATTCTGACTTGAGGTTTCAAGTTCAGAAGCACCCCAAGTGCAATGGTCATCTGCCTAATGGTGCTTCTTGTCAGCATGCTTTCATACACTCCTGCACACACACATACACACACACACACACACACACACACACACACACACACACACACACGGTTTCTTCCCACTGGCTCTGATATGGATATGCCTCCTTTCACTTTCCCTCAATGTGGGTCTCAGTGTGAGGTGCCTGATCACTTGATGATGAAAGAACCGTGTTTTAGGATCAGATAAAGCCATGCTTAAGTTCAGACTCTGCATTTACCATCTCCTGGAAACAAGACATGTCGTGAGAGCAATGGATAAAGATGGATGTTCTGCTCTTCATTATGTGTCACTTAAGAGCCAAACCAGGACTGTGCTGTAGCACAGTGTAGAGTGTTTACAAGCCTGAGTCCTTGAGTTCAATGCCTATCATCACATGAACCAGGCACAGGGCTGCATGCCTTAATCCCAAGCACTCAAGAGGGGGAGGAATTGGAACCAGGAGTTGAAGACCATCCTTAACTGCAAAATGAGTTCAGGGTCAACCTAGGCAAGGAGAGCCTATCCCGAACAAACTGATGCAACCATAACAATACTGAACCTTGGTAACATCCATACAAGACCCCCCCCCAAACAAACAAAAGGATACAAGCCATAAAAACATCTGATCCTTGAGCCTCTTACCAAATTTGAACCACTAGATTTCGTGGATAAATGTACCATGCCATTTATTACCGAGTATTCTGCTGTTTGCTGCCAACTGCATCTTAATTTTCAAATGAAGGAAGAATTTGCAGTGGAAGAAGAGATAGCTAGTTGCCTCTGCAACATCTATTGTCCTCTCTTTTTAAATTCTTGGTTATATCTTTGGTAGCAATTGACCTCATTTTGTAGACTCCTTTGAAGCTGCAAATAAAAATTGATGAGTGACAGTGCTGGGAGTTCTCTCTAGAGACCTCTCATGCGGCCAGGGTGCTCTCTCCTCCTTTCCTCTGCGTCCTTCTGCTGGAATATAGAGGAGAAGGCCATCACACTTGAGTCTGAGTGACTTTATGAGTGGAAACTGCACCTGAAAGAAAGTAGATAGAAGGTCTGTGCAGAGCAACGCCCGGAATACCAGTGCTTGCGGGGTAGAGGCAGGAGGTCCAGTGGCTGAGACCAGCTTTGAGGATGCCGTGCATCCAAGGTACACCTGAGCTAGTGAGACCCTACTGGAACTCAGGCTCTGGACTTCTTGTCCCCTCTGCCATCTATTAACGCATCTGCAATTCTTTCTAATGACTACTTAGCAGCTTCCCATTGATCACATGGCCCCAGTCACAAATTGAACCTTCAGCACAAATTCTTAGTCAAGAGGTTCCCTCTCAGTCACAGGCTTAGGACCAATCTGTGAGTCTTATTCCTCATGTGACTGTGATGTACACCATAAACAAGGACCGTTGACTTGGGTTGTTATCAGTGACTTGAGCCTTAGTGTAAATAAAGATTCAGGGTTACTGAAATGGCTCAAGCAGTGGTTCTCCCCCTTCCTAACACTGTGACCCTCATGCTGTAGTGACCGCAATCATAAAATTATTTTAATTTCTACTTCATAACTGTAATTTTCCTACTGTTATGAATTCTAATGTAAACATCTGATATGCAGGGTCTTCGGTAACCCCTGTGCAAAGGTCACATTTGACCCTAGAGAGGGTCATGACCCACAGGTTGAGAACCATTGGCTTAGTGTGTATTGCACTAGCAAGCCTGTCATCCTGAGTTCAATCCCCTGAACTCACATAAAGGAGAAGGGATAACTGACCTCCACATGTGCCTTATTGCATGCACAGTCACACACCCTATAATGATAAAAATACATTTTTTAAAAATTCATAAATTGAAAGCTTAAATAAAAAATTTTATGGGGGGAATGAGAAAAGGGTGAACACCCCTAAAATTGAAGAACGTGAGTGTCAGCTCTGATGATAAGTGCATAGCTGAACCTCACCATGTGCTGAGGGCCTGGCCTGCATTAAGACACACCCCTTACGAGGCAGACAGACATGGCGGTGTTTAGGACCCTGAGACTCCCATTTGTTTTGGTCTATGCACACACCCCTCCTGTGGTAATGGGCTTGGCAGCCTGCTTCTTCCACCTGCACCTACCATGCACAGACATCCCTCTCCAAACAAGGCACCTAGCAACCTTAGAGCCCCCTCTACCCCCAAATCTGCATCAGGCAGCAGGTACCATCTCTTATCAATAAAATGAAAATCCCCCTGGTAACAATCAAATTTAGTTTTTACTCAAGTGTATTCCCAAAGTATTAAGGCATGAAGCCTAGAAAGGCAGAGCTCAGTGAATGGGCAGGAAGGTAAAAGTGTGTGCTTTAGTACTGTCTGGCTAAGTACTTACCATCTTAGGCCTAAGTGAAGTTGGGTGTGCATGTGATTAAAATCAGATGCATCATGGGAAGAGATAAATGTCCAGTTGGGAAATGGTTATGTAACTCAATCTATCAGTTAAAATAGAGAGCCACCCAAACTAAGCTTCTTGGTGACCAGCTCCTCCTTCCTGTACTCCATGAGAGTCAGCTACCGACAGCCTTCTGTGCTCTGGAACACCTCTCCCATTTGGCCTGCTGTCAGTCTGGACAGTGTCTCTCTTTAGTCTGCTCTATCGCTTTGTTTCAACTCTCTTGCTACTTTTGAAAACCTGTGAGAACTCTTAGTTTTAATTCTTTGGAGGAGAGGTCAAGAACCTGGTGGCATACAGCCTACTTACCCACTGCGGGGAAACTGTAGCGCTGTATCAGTTTCCTAGGGCAGTGAGCCAGCGGCCTATGTGTACAACACAATGCAAAGGAAAAGGCTCCACAGTTGGGCTATGGACAATGTGAAATCATGCTGAATGTGCTCCTGTTTTGAAGTCTTACATCAGAACCAAAGGTCAGGAGAGGGTCACCTCGGACACACTCAGAGTGACCCACTCAGGGTATCTTCAGTTATCACTAAAAAATGGAAAGTGGCCTTAGCTATAGCACACTGCTTACCTCAGCAGTTTAAGGAATACATCTGGGGCTCATCACAGTTTCAGTGCACAGCCAAATTCTGTCTAGGGTTTTCATAACTGACTCAGAATGGATCGGGTGTCCGTATGTCAGGGCAGGCCCTAATCTCTGTCTTCGTTTCTGACCAAGGAAGATAACTGTAGGGGACATTTTCTCTCTTGTGTCTTGCCAGAACATGCAAAGATTCATCGCTGACCCAGAATAACCAGTTGTTTACACTGATAATTCTTTGAAAGCTCTTAAAGTGCTAAATTTCATTGTATCCCAGGACTCTCTTCCTCCCTTCTTAATTAGGGGGATTACTACTTGAAAAATGAGCGTGTTTTTGTTGCAGGAGGAATTATAATAAATCTTACAAATTTAAACTAGGAATCAAAGCCCCACAGAGTTGGGAGGAAATCAAAGGACTGCAAAACCTCTCACTCATCTTCCCCTGGCGTCTGACTCTTCTTATGACAGCCTCTGACTGCACTCGGCATGATGGGCTGAACTCTGCAGACGTGCAAGATGAAACATCGCATCGTACATTGCTAATGATACATACAGAATGTCAATGCTTACAAATATTTAATGTGTTGTAGGAGAGAAGATCTTTATTAAACACCTTGGAGTTTATCAGTTTCCAAGATTGGACATCTTAGAAAGCTGTGTCCAATTGAAGAATTAATTTTTCAAAACTCCTGATTAAAGGGTGATAAGGAACTTCCAGAATTCAATATGATGGAAATTAGAATGCCTTATAGAACTGAGGACTGATTCCTTA
This sequence comes from Onychomys torridus, assembly GCF_903995425.1. NCBI lineage: Eukaryota > Metazoa > Chordata > Mammalia > Rodentia > Cricetidae > Onychomys > Onychomys torridus. The sequence goes on from NC_050443.1 coordinate 176,822,497, forward strand.
TTGCAGTGGTAAGCCTGCATATTTTCTTTTACTCATTCCTAGAAATAAATGAGAAGTACTTCAGAGAACAGCAGTCATTATCAATTCTCTCCAGAGAAGTAAATGCCTTACTAAGTATTCTCACAGCATAGAGCATGGCATCATGGTTGTGCAAATGTTTTATTTCAACTTCAGGGGAAAAAAAAGATGAAATTGTTCTCTTACTGGAAGTACCAAGTTAAGTAGTTCCTTAAAAACCACAGAAAAGCTTTTTGTGTAAGTGCAAGAAAAAGGTGAGGGGGGCACTGTAAACTTCTAGAGAATACTGAGAATGGCCAAGCCTGTTTCTTTAGACTCTAAAACATAGCTTGCCTGTGGCAATTCCTTTCTACCAAAGGAGGATGGAGAGAAAGCCATCATCTTAAAATGAGCCACTGCACATGAATGCCCAGCAATAGGTTTTATTTCTGTAATCGCAGAACCCACTTTCATTTCCTGTCACATCTGTGACCAGTTAACAGTTTTTGAGAAAAGACCACTTTCTAAGAATGCATACCAAATGACCAATGCCAGTGGAGGAAAAAATGGTGCTCTGTTGTCTCGACAGCAGCCCTGAGCACCTGATCAATGGCCTTGCTCAGCCAACACGGTCATTTCTGTCTTCAGTGTAAACATGGTCCTGGAGTCCGACTTGTTGGAGATCACTGACACTCTTTCATATTTGTATTTTTAATTATGTATGCACATGTGTGTGTGTGTAAGAGTGTGTGCACACAAGTGCCATTGCCTGTGGGGGCAGAAGAGGGCTTTGGGTCCACTGGAGCTGGAACTTCAGGCAGTTGTAGCTGCCTAAGGTAGATGCTGGGAGCTGAACCTGGGTCCTCTAAAAGAGCTGTATGCTTCTTAACCCCTGAGCCAATTCTTCAGCTCCAGAGCCTGGATGCTCTTCATTCATTTATTTGTCCTTAAAGACCTGCTAAGTAAGTCTCTTTTAGAAACCATAGACAGCTTCCACTTTTAAAGATGATATCAAGTTATGGAATTGTTTTTTGTCCCAAACTAAATGGGGGTACTCCCTGAGTCTTGCTGCCTCATGATTTCCCCACCTGGCATAAGGCTGGCTACATTGTTAAGTGCCCACTGACTGGCAGCTAATCCAATAGCTGCACTCTGTTGCCCAAGCCCAAATGAGAGAGAATGACCCCACTTTAATCCCTCACTGGATGCTGGCCAAGGGATGAGCATCTCATCCATTCCAATTTTGGTGACTTACATAATGAAGCACTTTCTGAGACTCATTAAAGAGAAAGAACTGTGTGCACGCTGGAGCATATGCAGAGAAAAAAAATGTTTTAGTTTTATCCACAGCTTGCCTCAAAGGAGCTCCTGATTTAGTGAATTGCCATGTATGTATTTAAATGTTGTTAAAAGTCATTTATTTGTGTAGAGTTTGTGTGTGTGTGTATGTGTGTGCACACGTATCAGATGCTGAATGTGGATGTGTGTTTGGTGTATGTGCACATCTGTGCAATATGTGCAGAGGCCAGAGGAAGTCATACAGTGTACTCTTTTATTATTCTCTACCTTATTTCTTTGAGGCAAACTCTCTCCCTGCACCTGGAGTTCAAGTTTTGTGAGCTAGGCTAGAAGCCAGCAGTTCAAAACCCTGTGCAAGGGTAGCAGGCATATGTGGGACCACACCCAGCTTGTCACATGGGAGCTGGGACTTGAATTCTAGTCCTCAAGCCTGCACAGCAAGCGTTCTAAACCACGGAGTCATAAATCCAGTTCCAGAGTCTCACGTAGTTAGAATGGCCTCAAAACTGCTATGTGGCTGAGGACGACCTTGAACGCCTGATCCTTCTGACTACCTCCCCAGTGCTGGGATTACAGGTGTGCACCACCACACACCCAGCTAAGCTGCCATTATAATAATGATAGTTTCATCCCATGTGTATTTATTTCACTCCATCTATATCTTATACACAATTACATGTTATCATTTTAAGAGGAAATCATCCCAACCATTCTGCTTTCTAGATTAAAAGACCCAGGGTAGCTGAGCACTTTGCCAAAGGAGGCATAGCTCATAAACAATGGAACAGGATGCAACTCAGGTCTGAATCAAAACCTGTGTGTATTAGCCAATAATATGCCAAGTCTATAAAGGAAAAGTTGAGCTCTAGGCAGGTGATGTTTACCGTAGCGCTAACAGAGATTGTGGCTCTCCGGCTGAAGAGGGGTTTCTGTAAGGGGGGGGGGGCATCTCAGTTAGACTGCAGTATATTGCGACTTGCACTTGAAATATTCGAGTACATAAAGCAAAGAGAGAAGGGTTTAGTTCAGTTGGTGCTGTTCAGAGCCGTTCTGTAGGATGGCACAGTACTGTCAGCCTATGGTGTGATAATCTGACAATAAGCATTTGAGAGCTTTTAAAGCAGTAAGATGGAGAATGTTAACAGTACCGATGGGGGAGTGTCTTTCTGCACACTGCAAATATGTACGCTCTGATTGGCTGATAAATAAAGTCGTTTGGCCTATGGCAAGGCAGCTTAGAGGTAGGCGGAAAATTCAAAGAGAGACAGGAAGGGGAGGCACTAGCTGCTCAAGGAGCAACATGTAATGGGACATGTGGCAATACAGAGATTAATAGTTATGGGCTAATTTAAGATATAAGAGCTAGCTAGCAAAAAGCTTGAGCCATGGCCATGCAGTTACAATTAATATAAGCCTCTATGAGTTTAATTGGGAGACATGAGTGGGAGAAATTTGTCCTGACCTCCGGCAGGCTGGGACACAGGGAAACTTCAGCTACACAGTACGGCACTGCATTTGGGCTTTTAAAATGTAATTTTTCTGGTAGTTTATATATATTGTAGTTATAACATTATCATTCTTGAGATTCCAGAGATGGCCCAGCAGTTAAGAGCATGCACTACTCTTTCAGAGGACTGGAGTTCAGTTCCCAGCACCCACCTCAGGAGACTCACAAGTGCCCGTGGCTCCAGGGGATCTATGTTCTCTGACAGCCTCTGAGTGTACCTGTGCTTATGCATACATAACCACATACATATATGCACATATACATAATTAGAAGTGTCAATAGGTATCTTATCATATTAGGCATTCAAGATGTCTCTTCTGAGTACCAGATTATATGTCTGCATCCTGCCATAAGAAGAGCCCTTGCTTTATTCCCTGGGATACTCTGCCATTGCCTTTACCACATATTGTTTGAGAAGGATTGGTTTTGCTCATCTGGGAGTACATATGTAATATTTCAGTCATGTTAATGAGTTGCCAAGGTGATTTTCCAGTCACACTACTCTGTATCCCAGAATATGTCACATCTTTCTCCCAGGCCTTTGACCATACCTGTGATCATGGGGCACACTGGAAGAACCCCTTCTCTAGAACAACAAAGTCTGTCTTCAGGCATGTTTGATGAATGTCAAGTGAACTAATTAGTCAGCAATGACCGTGAAGTTAGAAAAAAACTGTTTCCTGAGTTTTAACTTACATCTTTCTTCCAGGAAACAAAAGAAATGAAGTCTGGACATGCTGTTGGACCCGGCAGCAGCTGTGATGGCAGGACTCAGTGGTAAATGTTGACAACACTTGCAAGAGGTGTAATTTATCCATTGCACATTGATTGAGTGTCCTGTCCTTCAGCCTACCATGCTAGAGTGTTTCAGAGAATAATGCAGGGTGATGTTTTTTCCAGGGCTCCTCTTAGGGCAGAATACAGACACATAATCTGGTACTTGGAAGAGATACCCTGGACAATTTATGTACCCAGGAATCAGAATTGGCTTATTCATGACTTCTCAAGGAAGCCACACATTAAAAAAGTCAATTACTGCAACTGGTGATAAAATGCTGCTGCCAGCAGAAAATGTTATTTTACAAAAGCTTTTAAAAGAATTTCTTCCCCGCACCCTGGATGATAATATGTTTAAGACTGCACATGCTATTTCCTTATTTTCAGAGTCTGTGTTCTGGCAACAGAAATGTCTGGGAACAGCAACACCTTTGTTAGAGTTGATAGAGTTGATTTTCTCCTGGCTGGTGACAAGCATGAATCCGTTGTGGCAAAAGCTGACAGAATGAGGTCTTACAGTCAGCCCTGCCTCTGGAGACCAGCTGTGAGCACACAAGATGGCTCTTTTATGTGTGACTTCCGGAGTTAACATGATGACTCAGAGGCTGGGGAGAGCATGCTCTAGGGGTGTCTTCCTTCAAAGTCTGAATGGGAGGAAGACGAATGGCTGGTGAAGTCATATGCAGATGATAATTCTCCCTGGGCAGGTTATGAAAGTCCACTGACAAGTCTGCAAGGTATAGGAGATGAGGAACTAGAAGGCAACGTGCTTGCTTTCAGAGCCATTTATCAAGGGAAAGTATCTCCTGATGGAATGACACTATGTCCATGGCATGTTGGAGTGTGCATGAGATGTGCCTTTCTGGTAATCAGTGAATGGTTTATGCACATGAAAAATGTAAATATTAAGCACACATTTAATAAAACAAACTGGCTATAAACTTAAGTAGATCAAGGTGAGAGTTCATGTCTGAGCTTGTCTTTCTGTTGATGAATTACACAGATGGGCAATTTTATAAATATCATGGCTATCCCATCCTTCTAATAAAGTATGTAATATATATATATATATATATATATATATATATATATATATATATATTATAATATAGATAGTAAGTCCTCAGTACACACACACACACACAGACAGACAGACAGACAGACACACACACACACACACACACAGAAAGAGAGAGAGAGAAAGAGAGAGGGAGAGAGAGCAATCCCTCTAGATTAGTTATTTATTATCAGAGATAAATTTGTTGAGTGGGATGTAACCTGTAGCATAATAGGCTAAAATAAATCAGTTTAGCCATTGGCTGAGAAATCACAGCCAATCCACAGACCAGATCTGAAGTTTAAGTCTCCATGTTACAGATTAAGAAACAGACAGAAGCCTGCAGCACAAGGTTGGCATGCGTTTTTAAAGGAACCAGGAGAGGGCTTTTCTCTTTGGAAATTCTGACGTAGAAGCAATTTGACTTCCTGAAAGAAAACATGACCAAGTGTTTATGGATGATTAGTGGATGTTCAAAGTAGGAAGGGAGGTGACATTTATAGTGGACACAGGTTATGGGTATAGATCAGGTCTCATTTTTATGAATCCTATTGTACAGCCATAAAGTAAATGTATACTGAACTACATACAATTCAGTGTTAAATTGTAAAACCTAATTCAGTATTCATGTGCAAGCTTTGTTTTTTTAAAAAATGAAACATGACCATACTTAATAGCTAACTACAAGGATCTAGAAACTTAGATATGACTTGGCTCCAAATACAAGGGCACATTCTTATTTTCCAAATGAGCTAAAACACTCAGATGGAATAGATACCCAATCACAGACCAGGAGAAACATCCTAGCTCTCCCCATCCCTCCCCTGAATCAACCTCACATTTAAAAATATGTAGAATATTAAAAAGGCAGATTATGCTTTTTCTAAATTCAATTAAGGAGTAATAGGGAAGGTTGAAGCCTTCAAGAGTTGAGATAATGAATGACAGAAGACAAAGTCTCTCTCAGCCTCTGGGCAGTTCATGCTAAATAAGAGTCTTTCATTCCACTTGGTAATGGGAAACATCCATCACCTGCCTCTCTGAGGCCGGCCCTAGCGCATCCTCAAGTGGAGAACATTATTAAACGCTTAAAGAAAACTGAAGTCACAGAAAGACAGTTCCCTGGCTCATGATAACGTAGATGAATCAATGGAGACAATTTGTACATTATCTTCAGAATGTGAATATAGAGTGGTTTTAAACATCCCAAGTCCTAGGAGCCTACTGAAAAATAACACTCATGTCACCTCCTCCAAGTTCTGTATTAAGTGACCCTGTAGGCATACAGGATTGGCCCATATGTGAGCTATGCTATGTGCCCATCAACAAGCAGGTGCATAGTAGATAAATACAGATGAGAAGACAAAACCGTCTTCACACCGTCAAAGGAAGAGATGTGCATTTCACCGGGCCGGTGAGTCTAGTCTGTGGTACTTGTAACCTAATGCATATATGTGGTTTATATTTAAAAATGTAGAGGGGCTGGAGAGATGGCTCAGTGGTTAAGAACACTTGCTGCTCTTCCATAGGATCCAAGCTGTTCCCAGCACCCACGCCAGGTGGCTCATAACCTGGAACTTTGGCTCCCTCTTCTGACTTCGTGAGACACTCTCACACAGTGGCACATGCAGAGAGATACGCATACTTATAAATAAAAATAAAATTTCAAAAAATAAGCATGTGTACTATGAATACTAATTAATGAAAACCTGATGTTTATAGTTGCTGATAGATCTCTCAGGCTGTCCAAATATCCAGAAATGAGGTAAAACTAACTAGGCTGTAGAAGGTATCTGGTGGTCAGGTAAAAACCAGCATTCGAGAACTTGTGAAACTGGTTCCCATCTGCCAAAAGGAGTCATTTCTCCTGCCTCTGAAGGAACATATGTGGGTCCTATCGGCTATCAAAGTCCATGCTGCCCTTCAGGCTCCTCAGTATCCGAAGTACCATTATACATCTCAAAGCCTCCACTCTGTCAGAGTGGGGCTTTCCCCATGCTGCAGGCAGGCTTCCCTCTTCCAGATACTCATTTGTCTGTTCTCTGTATAAAGGCACGGTTTTCACCCCGCGCTGGATATTGTCACTATCCCCCATTTCTCCCTCCCTCCCGCTTCCTCTCTCATATTCCCTTACTCCATCTCACTATGGCTCCATGGCTATGTATTCTCTATTCTCTGTCTCCAGCTGTCTCTCTGTCTCTACTATTCTCTCCCTCTTCCTTAGCCCTGGCCACATATAGTGTGCAGGCTATGTTTGGTCTTTTTTTCTCTGCTGTGGACTCTTCCAGATGCCTCTGGCTGTTCCCAGAGAACATTGTTTTATCTACAATAAAAACCTTAACCGTATCATGGAGTGGGTGTGTTGGCAGTCTCCTTACTGCACAGTTGTTTATATTTATTTAATATGAGACTTTTCCATTGTCTCTCATATCCTTTGACACTGAAGTGTGCTTTGCTGGGAACTTTTCGTACCCTCTGAATGAATGATTTGGGAGCCTGGGAGCAATTATAGACATTTCTTCAAGGGCCCCCAAAGCTAAAGTTTTAAGTAGTTTTATTCTATACTTTATAAGACAGCTTTATGGTCCTGAGTGTTTCTGAATCGTATTCCCTCTTCTCTACTTCTTTGCCCTTTAGAGTTTTCATATCCATTTTGAATGAGGGAAGGTTAATTAGTTAGTTATGGTTTAGATAGAAAGTATGCTCCCCAAAGGCTCAGGTTTTGGACACTTGGTCCACAGCTGGCAACACTATTTTGATGTGTTCTGGAGACTTGAGGAGGTAAGACCTAATTAGAGAAGGTAGGTCATTGGTCATTGAGGGAGCCTTGTCCCACCCTCTTTCCTTCTGGTGAACGGGTCTTTGTGACACCCTAAACTCTGACCATCATGTTCTGACCATTGGACAGAGTCAGGAGACTAGGAACTGAGTTATCTGAAACTGTGAGCCCAAATAAATCCCTTCTTCCTAAAGATGTCTATGTCTCATATTTTCTTCACAACCATAAGACACAGGGTCAGGGAGATGGCTCACTTGCTGCACACACACGAGGCCCTGAGTTCAGATCCCCAAAACCCGTGTAAAGCTGGACACAGCAGCCCAAACCTGTAATCCCAGTCAGTGCTCTATGGTGAGATGGGCATCAGAGAAAGGAGAACCCAGAGACTCACAGTCCACTAGTCTGCAGCAAGAGACCTCTGTCTCAAATGAGGTGGAAGAAGTTGTCCTCTGACTTCCACACATCCCTGTGGCACACAAGAGCATGCATGTGTGTACACACATACAAAAGCTAACAAATCAGAGGGCATGTCATTTCTTTTTGTGCACAAATATGAAAACATACTCTCTGACAGGTGGGTTGTGTGAGGCAGCTACACTGCTAAATGGATTAGCTTTTAGTGCCAAAGAGTCAGCTGAGGTAGCAACATGAATTCACTTCATGAATGTGGACCAGCAAGGCTGTAAGCTGGTACTGTTATAACTTAATGGAACAAATTGTCAAGAAAATGTAGGTCAGACCTGGTGAGACCTGGCAAGCGGCAGGACGTTTCTGTGCTTAAGAAGATCCCCCTTGCTATCTGGACCCTCACCTCTTGGGTTCTTTGGCTAAAATGCAAAAACCTCAGCAGAAAGACTAACCAAAGTAGTCACAGGTGGAAGCTCATCAACTCTTTCAACTTGCTTCACTTGGCTCACACAGCCTTATCAGGCTGAGGAGGAGGACAGGGAAGCTTTGAGACAGGAAAAGAATATAAAAGATTTCCTTGGGTGAGCCATATATTCAGGGACTGGTAACACCACCCAGATGGACATAATTCTGTTATTGCTTCCAAGATTACAGGCAGACATAGTGTTTCCCAAATATAACCACAGCACTCAGGGGCTGAGGCAGAAGGATTGATCTGAGTTCAAGGCCAGCTAGGTATATGTAGCACAATTCTGTTTTAAAAGCCAAGGAAGAAAGGGAGAGAGGGAGTGAGGGGAGTGAGGGGAGTGAGAAGGGATGGAGGGAGGAAGGGAGGAAGGGAGCAGGGAGAAGGGAAAGGAGGGAGGAAACAGGGGTGGGAAAGAAGGTATGGGAAATGGAGAGAGAAAGAAAAAACAAGTGGTACTAGCCAGTCTGGTGGCCTTTTTATATTTGTATAGTCACTTACTCTAGACTGAAATTCTATGGTTTTATTGTGTAGTTGATTCTGCTCTATGCTTTCTATGGCCTGCCCATGGAAATTATTTTTTAACTTTCATATTCCAGGACCCTGTGACCATCTTTGTACTCCATCTAAACTGAGCCTGTCTGTCCCGTCTGTACGGGTATTGGAACATTATGGACTTTGGACACAGCAAATCTTGGTTCCGTCAACTGTCATTTTTCAGTTGTTGGACCTTCTGTGGGAGCCCACAGAGGCTTCCTAATGAGAACTTACTCAGGGCCAGAGAACCTAAGCTTGCGTTACCCAGCAGGGCTGCATAATGAAATGATTTGGTCATGGACATGTTTACCAGGTGTTTGGATGGGTCTACACTTGGCTGTAAGGTGCGCCTGATCTTGCAAGGGGGAGGTCTTTTGCCTCTCCCCTTGGCATATTATAAAAAGCCCTTTTCAACAAAGGATGAGGTGGTTGGGTATTGACCCAGGCCCTCCCGAGCTATCCTGTGTTTCTGTCTTTCTTTCGTCATCTAGGTCTCTCTGTCTAGTATTTCTTATCCCTCTCTCCTCCTCATAAGAACCTTTCAAGAAGGTGGGAGCTGGCCTCCTACAGCCTTCATAACTGCTTATTGGTTTTAGACATCAGCTTTCTCATTTTTGCACAGCAACATTATTTCTCAGGTTGTTAGATGAGTTCCAAGTGGGTTTACCAAGTTTTTGTGCTAATCACTGCATATGCAACACATCATTAGTGCACAGAATTCATTTTTCTGTTCTCAGGGGTATTTCTTCACTTTCCTCACCTTCCTGTCAAGGTCAAACGATGTACACATATTCTCTACATTATTGTTCAAGTCAGCAATACTCAAAATTTGGATCATGACAGGCCCCCCCGCCACTGCCTGTTACATAACACTAGAAATCTCTTTTAGATGACATTAATCTGTTAAGTATGCTCTTTCCCCTCAAACTTCCATCTACATCTTCTTATCATGCCCCTCACCCACCATCATATTCTTGAGAATATCATAGCAAACCTCCAAATAGCTTTCTTAAGCATAAATAAATCATAGCTACTTATTTCCTTCATGCTCCAGCCTCTCAAGGAGGAAGCGTGTTAGTGTACCCTGACTTATTCAAAAGGAGATCTGCACGTAGCACACTGCCTCTTATTTACATCTGGCAGTGGAAACTCACTGTGTGTTTGCTGAATTCCAAAGCACAGATAGGTTCTGTTTACTCGCTGTGAACCACCACGCCTTACTAGCAGAGTCTACATATAAATGTTTATTGAAATATTAACCCCATTCCGGATTATTCTAATCACTACTTCTTTTTTATTTACAAATATCTTACTAGGAACTTCTAGAATCTTGCTAATGTTTATTAATGATTTACTGAATCTACCTTCAATTCATTTGAACATAAAAAATATCCAAATTATGTTGTTGTAGGGTTTTTTTTGTTTGTTTTTGTTTTTTTTTTGAGACAGAGTCTCACATGGTAGTCCAGGCTGGCTTCAAATTTGTGATCCTCCTACCTCTACCTCTGGAGAGCTGGGACTGTAGGGATGGACCTCCCAAATCTTTGGCAATAATCTAGAGTGAGAATCCAGGTCTAGTGTCAGCCTTTCTCCTGTGTGCTAAAGGGTTAACCCAGAAAGCTTGGTTTACTCATATCCTGAACATTGCAGGAAAATACTGGCCCTTGGGAGAACCAACCTCTGAGCACTGGAATATCCCATCTGACAGGAATATAATGGGATGTCTCAGGCCTCAGGCCACTATGGAATCATTTTGACCTCTGGCATCCAGAGGCTGAGTATGTAAGGTCAGTCATGCAGAAGCCTTATCTACATGACTGATTGCCATAAAAAAAAAACCCTGACATGATGGTTCAGATGAGCTCCCATGACAATGTTTCCATTATAGGGTTAGGAGCGTTAAACCCTGTGCTTGAACCTCCACTGAAAGAAGAAACTGGGAGATTGAGACAGTTTCAACTGCTTTGTCTCTTGCTCATTTTGACCTGTACCCTTTTAAACACCAAACTTTAACTGTATTAGAGAGGTTTTTCTGAACCCCAAGTCTTTCTCATGAATCTGGCCTGAATTGCTTTTGGGGACTGCCAAAGTACTACTGACTCTATTCTTGTCATATATGCCTTTGGTCAAATTAACCTCATTTAGGTTCACATTCCATATAAAATGGGAATAAAATCATCATCGTCATCACAATAACCATAACCAGCAGCAGCAGCAGCATCACCATCATCACCACCATCATCATCATCATCACTGATTTGTGGCTATCTTCAAACTGAAATATTCCCTAATAGAGGGCAGAGGATAGTTCATAAGACTCAGGAAGTAAATAAATTTTACAAGACCCAGGAAGCTTCTCAAACTTAGAGCCACAAGGCTCCTCCCCAAGCCTGTCTAAGCAGTGGGGAGAGGAGACTCTCTGTGAAGCACAGCTCCCTGCAAGTTGCAAGGAGCCCCATGATCAGTGATGTACTGTATTGCCCAATACACCGTGTCCCCCAATACTCTGTGTCCCCAGTACACTGTGTCCCCCAGTACACTGTGTCCCCAATACACTGTGTCCCCCAATACACTGTGTCCCCCAGTACACTGTGTCCCCAATACACTGTGTCCCCAGTACACCGTGTCCCCCAGTACACTGTGTCCCCAATACACTGTGTCCCACAATACACTGTGTCCCCCAGTACACTGTGTCCCCAATACACTGTGTCCCTCAGTACACTGTGTCCCCAATACACTGTGTCCCCCAGTACACTGTGTCCCCCAATACACTGTGTCCCCCAGTACACTGTGTCCCCAATACACTGTGTTCCCCAGTACACTGTGTCCCCCAATACAGTGTCCCCAATACAGTGTCCCTCAGTACACTGTGTCCCCAATACACTGTGTCCCCCAATATACTGTGTCCCCCAGTACACTGTGTCCCCCAATACACTGTGTCCCCCAGTACACTCTGTCCCCCAGTACACTGTGTCCCCCAATAAAACTTGCCTGGAGATCAGAGGGAAAAGCCAGTCGCTATATAGAAGTCAGGCAATGGTAGCACATGCCTTCAATCTTATCATTTGGGAGGCAGGGATCTGTCTGGATCTCTGTGAGTTCAAGGCCACACTGGTAAGAGCCAGGCATGGTGATACACGCCTTTAATCCCAGCACTAACCATAGAGTTCTGGAGATCTGTACAGACAGACAGGAAGTGACAGAGCTGGGCCGGAAGAAGAAATGATGTAGCTGGGCTGAGAGAGCAAATGAGGGAGCAGAACAGAAAGGCATATAGGCGTGGGTAGACAGGAAGGAGCTCCCTTTGGAGACTGAGGTGTCAGTGAGGTGAGGTTAGCTTGTGGCTTTTCCTATTTCTCTGATCTCTCAGGGTTTCACCCCTATATCTGGCTCTGTGTTTGTTGTTGTTGTTGTTGTTTTAGCAATTCATCTACACAAGATGTAGTTTTCATGAGTAGAAAGGGCTTTCTAGCAATGCGGCTGCTTTTGAGTCACCCATGTTCCTGTAAGTGACACTAATAAACTCCCTGGTTCACTAAACTCAACTTAGGTGGAACTGATTTGGGGGTCTGGTATTGGTGCCCTATCTAAGGTGAATTGGAAGTTGTTCATATCTCCCCAGGAAAAGTCACATAGCAGCTGCTTGGGCAGTGAAGTTGTGCTATCAAGTTATTTTACTGACAATCACTACAGAAATGCCTGGGAAACGCTAATGTCAGCACATAGCTTATATCCAAGCTTGTTTCCTTTATCTGTCTCTCTCATGAGTTCCCATGGGCCTCCATCCCCAGGACAGAATTCTCAAGACCAGAGAACTAACCTCAGTTAGAACAGGGAGCATTGCCTTTCAGTCTTTTTATCCTCTAGGACAATTTCTCTCTCTTGCCCTTCCCATTTCCACCCCCAAAGCATTCTTGATGGAGAAGACTCGTCATCCATCATCTTTATCTTTTGGCCGTACACAGTACAGCTATCTCTTTCTTGATCTTTTAAAAAGTTCCTTTTGTTTTCTTTGAACATCTCTGGGATTTCTTCCCATTCCCAGATCACTGGATGTCAGCTTTTTCTGGCCTGATTTCTACATGTCTTTAATGCTCCTAATATTAGCATTTGGTCACAGGTCCTTTCTTTGCAAAATAAAAATATTCTGGAGATGAAATTCTAAACGGTCTTATTAAATAAGAAACACAGAGCCAAATGCAGAGTTAAAAGCCCCAAAGATCAGAGCAGTAGCAAAGCCTTTAGCTTACCAGTCACTGCTGTCCTTCCCCTCAGAGAGAGAGAGACCTTCTCTTGTGTGACCTGTCTTTTTATTGCCTTTCTGTTCTACGTTCTCATTGGCTTTAAACACAACCACATGATTTCCTCGTCACTGCCTGATTCTACAGACCTCCAGGTCTCTATGGTTCATACTGAGATTAAAGGTTCGGGTCACAGCTTAGCTGTGTCCTTAAACACACAGAGACTCTGCCTGCCATGTGATCGGATTAAGGGCATGTGCTACCACCACCGACTTCTGCTAAATAGCTTGCTTTAGCTCTGATCCCAGGCAACTTTATTTATTAACATACAAATAAAATCACATTTCAGCACAAATAAAATATCACCATAATATTGTTTGCTTAATTTTAAGTTTTATTTATTGCAATTATTTTTCCCGATTACAAAAGGAATGTACAGTCAAAAACCCAAACCTCACACATATTTATACCAAAAGTGCACCTAAACCTTCTTTAATCCCCTCAGCCCACAGCAGAGAATCCCATGTGTAGCCACACAGATTTCTTTAATTATCTTGTCATTTTCTTCCCTATTAGGATTCTTTTCAATGACATAGAGAGAGAGAAAATTTTAAAGAGTTTTCCAGCCCTTTTAAATTCTGAGATGGAGATCATAAACAGATGGACAGCTGTCTTTCTCTTCTCTGCACTTTATAAACACAGTGCCTTTCTTTCCTGTGTTTGCAATGCAGATATGAGCATCCTCTGCTTCATCTTCCTGGCTGTCAGGAACACCTTTCCGAGTTTCAGTTTGGAGACTCAAATTGTAACGCCCCAAAGCAGCCTCGGTGCCCTGCTGCCTGTGGCTCCACAGAAGAGAGTGTACAGATGCTTCCCTAGGCCTGCGTGTTGGGGGTCAGGGCGAGGGGGACCCAGCGCTGTATTTGGATCTGGTTGATTTTGTTTTAGTCTTACTCATAAACTACCTTTGGTGGCACATGGATAGTTGAGGGCAACAAGGCATTTTATCTAGAGTGTTAGAGACTTTAGTTTGTGTTAATATTATTTTGAGACAGGGTGTGTCAGTTATTTTTCTTTTGCTGTGACAGAACACTTGACCAAGGCAACTTATAGAAGGAAGAATTTACTTGGGCTCATGATTCCAAAGGGATAAGAGTCTTTCGGCCCCGGGAAGCCAGGTAGCAAGCTGGATCAGGATGCCAGGACTCACGTCTCGAACCACAGCAGGAAGAAGAGAGAAACTGGGAATGGCACATGGTTTTTAATCTCAAAGCCTGTCGCCTGTGACATACTTCCTCCAGCAAGGTCACACTTCCTAAACTTACCCACACAGCCACCAACTGGGGACTAAGTAGTCAGACATCTGAGCCTGTGGGTGGCATTCTCATCCATACCACTACACAATGTTTCACTGCATATCCCTGACTGGCCTGGAACTCTCTTAGTAGACCAGGCTGGCCTGTAACCCACAGAGATCTGTCTGCCTTTGCCTCCTGAGTGCCACCACCTCCAGGTAGAGTCTATTTATTTTATTATGCTCTCATTACATCCCGAGGGCAGTTCCCCCTCCCTCCACTCCAGCCCACAGAAAATATTAAATAAACTGACCTGTGGGTTGAAGCCTTGCCTAATGTGTTAGATGTTGGTTACTTCAGAAAATTAGAGGTTGGTGCTTCCAATGCCAGGAATACTGTGTTTGTAATCATTGTATTGACATGTAGTTGTTGCATTAATTGGAAAAATGCAAATGGGATCCCTTGATTGGGTCAGCTTCATTGGGACAAGACATTATTCTGGGAGATTACTATGAGAAAGAACAGTTGTGACGAAATGTGGGAAAACAATTAAGAGAAATTTAGCTATCCCATTATAGTCACACTTCCATTTAATGTATCAGGGGAAGGGGAAAAGTAATTTCCCCCTCTATTTTGACTTATTCTGGGATCAAAATAGTGTTTGTGAATTTTGTGGTGGATTGAAACACTTTTAGAGAGAAGAGCTGATGCCCTGTCCACAAATAGTTTAATTTTATTAATGTAAAACATAGTATTTTGTTTTTGTTGTTGTTTTGGTTTGTGTGCATGTTTGTTTGTGTTTTTGAGATAGGGTCTCACTATGTAAGCCTGGGTGGCCCAGAACTCACAAAATTTACCTGTCTCTGCCTCCTAAATACTGGGATTAAAGACATGTGCCATCATGTCTCACTCAACTGTAATTTTTAATATCTAACCAATCTACAAAGGAATAGAAACTCCAAAAGAATATTTTAAAAAATCTTAGAATTGTCAAGAGCTGCAGGTATCAGAGTGAGTTCATATGATTTTGTTGTGGGATATGTGTACACTATGTGAGGGTTGTGATTGGTGTAATAAAAAGCTGAATGGCCAATAGCTAGGCAGGAGGTATAGGTGGGATTTCCAGGAAGAGAAAGGAAGAAGAGAAGGAACCTAGGCACACAAAAGAAGACAGGAGACATGGAGAGGAAACAGAAAGTGCAAGGTGGAAGAGAGGTAATGCCACACAATAAGAATGTAGATAAATACAAATGGATTAATTTAAGTTATAAGAGCTAGTTAGGAACAAGCCTAAGCTATAGGTCATTCATACTTAATAAGAAGTCTCTGTGTCATTATTTGGGAGCTGGCTGGTTGGCAGAAAAAGACTCATTACACATGGTGACCAGCATGGGACCAAGTATATCCACAGAAGGCCCAAGAAAGCACACACACACACAAAAGTTCAGAACACAGAATCAAATACGGCTTCTTGACTGGCTTCCTGGTGACCAAGGTCTCTCAGGTGACTAAGGTTGGCTCATCTTATAGAGATACAGCTACCAGCTGCTGCCTGCAGGCTGGAGCCAGATGACAGAGCCATGTACCATGCCACATGCTAAGCTAAGTCATGGGGCTTCTGACCTAGCAGTTTAAGATTTGTCTCACATTATCAGAGAATGTTCCAGGTGCTTAGAAAAGCCAGCTCCAGACACAGAATATCTCTAAAAAGGTACAGTATGTTTAAAAAATATGTGCTTAGGTGCTGAAGAAAGAGAAGAAAATGAGTATAGATAGTCATAAAAATAAATAGTTTAAAAATAATAAAGACTTTAAAGAGAGAGTAAAGTAATATTTTTAAAAAGTAAGCCACATAAGGATGGGAAATACACAGGGTATCTGGATCCTGTATAGTGCTTTGTTGACTTTGAATTTTTTATATGCTGATGATCGAATCGCAGCAGCTGAGAGACACTGGATAATGGAAGAGACTGCTGAATTAAACCAGCTTAGATATTTTAGAGACGTCTTGGTTTCAGAATGGAAGTAAAAAATGTGTTGCTTTGGGGGAGAGGTTGTTTTGCTTCCACAGACAATGAAAAGCTATGGATTCCTCCAAAGTTAATCAAGATTAGATTTGACTGAGGGAGATTTCCTGAAAATCTCAGCTACAAACATTTAAAAAAGGAACAAAAGGAAAAACTACAAGACAGATGATATATAAGCTGATCCTCTGACATGGGAACAGCTCAGAGACTGGATGAGACATGATAAAATCTTGTTGGATATAGAGTCCTCATGATTTATTTCATGCCATCCTTTCATATGACATGGATAGATATTTATATTACAGTTTGGTTATATGGTCCAAACAAACTTATAAGGTTAACAGATGCCTTTTTCCTGCTCAAACATAAAACAAAAAACATCTTTAACTGACTTGTGCACACTACACAATTCCATACTTGTGTTAATGTAGATATATACATTATCTTTTGTGTGTTTTCAGAAAAAAGAGGACCAGACACCAATAAAGACAAGTAGTCTAGGTGATCCAGTCTCTCAGAATGCCTCTGTTGAAGTTTTCTAAAAATTCTTCTTCCAAAATTATCTTCAAAGCTGCTAGCTGAGATGGTCCAGCCTCACGGACTACTTTTGCCATGACTTCCCCTCAGTCCTGCACTTTCCCATCACACAGAGACTGGACAACAAATGACACAGCAACCTCCCCCAGGACTGGACATTATCTCAGTTTTCTCAGGGTCCCGAAAGATGCCAGCACCCCAGACAACAGGAAGCTTTCTGGAATACTTGATGCCCACATTCCGAAGAAGTAGGGTCAGTCGTTTTTTGATCATTTGGTGGGTTATGGATGTTTGTCATTGTTTAGGGAGGTTGGATGCAAGTTGTTATTGGTTAATGTCCAGAAAAAAGGTGAACAAAGGAGATTAGGTTCAGGGATCTCTTTCTGAAGGAAAAAGAGGGGGTATGGTATAAAAATGATGGACTAAAAGGGTGGATTGTTGAGTTTACTTTTGAACAACTACTAGCCTCAAATATTTTACATTAGTATGAATTTTTATATATTGTTACAAATTTAAGGTTATTTTTGTTATACTGTATATATATATTTCTATTTTTGTTTAAGGTATTGTACCTCTGTAGCTCATTTAAAAATGTAATGTGTGGTGGTATTATGTTCTTCAAAATACTGTGCACCCTAATAAACTTATCTGGGGTCAGAGAACAGAACAGCCACTAGATACAGAGGCTAGAAAATGGTGGCACTCACATCTTTAATCCTAACATTCCAGAAGCAGAGATCTACCTAGATCTCTGAGTGTTCAAGGATACAGCCAAGCACGGTGACTCACACCTTTAATCCCAGAAAGTGAGCCTTTAATCCCAGGGAGTGAGGGCAGAAAGCAGAAAGGTATATAAGGTGTGAAGACCAGGAACTACAAGCTTTTGGCTGGTTAAGCTTTCAGGCTTTCAAGAAGCAGTTCAGCTGAGATCCATTTGGATGAGAACACAGAAGAAGTCTGAGGGAACAAGATCAGCTGAGGAACTGGCAAGGTGAGGTAGCTGTGGCTTGTTCTGCTTCTCTGATCTTCCAGCATTCACCCCAATACCTGGCTCCAGGTTTGATTTTATTAATAAGAACTTTTAAGATTCATGCTACAGTAATATAAAGTTCTAGTCCTTGAAAACTATTGGGATAGCAAAGACAGACAGGTTAGTAGTTAGTCTTCTATAACTATCAAACCCTTAGTCATGTTAGGTATGTTTTCAAGGTTAAACAGAGATATGTTTAAATAGATTATTTTTAAACACTTCAAAGACCTTCAGAATAGGGCATTTAAAATGTTTTAATAGCATACAGCTTTTCATGACAGTGAGACAAGTCTGCTCTTGGCAACACCAATTTACTTCCAAAAAGGATGATAGTCATCGCAGAACCTCTACATGGAGTTTGCTTTCTATGTGGCAAGATGGAAGAGAGATAACACCACATAATAGAACACAGATTAATATAAATGGGTTAATTTAAGTTATAAGAGCTAGTTAGGAACAAGCCTAAGCTATAGTCTGAGCTTTCATAATTAATAAGTCTCCATGTCATTATTTGGGATCTGGCTGGTGGGACAGAAAAAGACTTGTTACATGATTTATCACTGGCTTAGTCTATAAGTTCCTTTGGGGCATTGAGTGACTAGAATTCATTTATTCATTCCCAGATATTTATACAGCCACTAACGGGTGAGGCATCTGTGATACAGGATGAGGTCTATAGGTACCTTGCTCGGCTGAGTGTATATTATATTCAGATGATTTTTCATTCTAATTGCAAATCCAAGAGAATGCAACATCAGATAAAACAGTGAGCCAAGCAGAAGGCGAGTCTTCAGAAACACACACACACACACACACACACACACACACACACACACACACACACACACACACACACACACACACACACACACACATTTTTTTTCCGGGGCGGGGTGGGGGTGGGTTCTTTTAGTTGTAGAAGGGTGCCCGTGAACAGGAAGTGAGCCCTTCACAACTAAAATTCACAGATTTGGTGTTTGTGTTGGGTACTTTACAACGACAACTCCAATGTACTCCTGCCTCGGGGAATTAAGAGCACTTTAGAAACAGAGATAAAGTGGAGATTCCATCAGAACTCTGAGGGGCCATAGCAAGCCCGTGGCCAGTACCGAGAGGCTATGGACTACAATTCCCAGAAGGCCGCGCGGCACTGCCGGAGAAAGGATACGGCACTGCTAGGGAAAGGATGCGGCTCAGGCTCGTGAGTCATCTGTGTGCGCCTCCTGGTAGTGGGTACAGACTGTGAAAGCATGGCAGCTGCTGAGACGGAGGTGTTGTCATTGCTGATTGCAAACTCAGCCCCAGACGCTGCAGAAACAGCCGCGAACCCTGCAGCTGCAGCCGCAGTGGTAGCGTCCCGGACCAGATCGCAAGCTCAGGTCTCCAAAGCCGCCCTGGCTGCTAAACTGATGTCGCTCAGCGGCGTGTTCGCCGTGCACAAGCCCAAAGGGCCCACTTCAGCCGAGCTGCTGAATCGGTTGAAAGAGAAGCTGTTGGCAGGTACTGCAGCCCGGGTAGGGACCAGGCTGCGGTGTTCTTCGCCGCAGGGCAAGGACCCTGGGATTTTTAAATTTTACTTTAGTATTTATTTACTTACTGACTTAATTTGCGCGCTCACGGCTCAAGAGAGAAAAAGAGCGACCGTTGAATTAATTTTAGACAGAAATCCTGGGCATCTTGGGTTGGACTTATCAAGCGCAGACTTCCAACAGTGGCCATGTGAGTGCCTCATGATGTGTGTGTAGATTGGGGGCCAACTTGCATACACGAGTTTCCACCCTGATGCTTGCAACCCAATTTTCTGTGGTTTGATCCCTCCCAGGGTTTTTGTTTGGCTCTTGTGGATGAGTCCCACCAAAGGAAACTCGGGTTTGTACCCCCAAGTTGCAAACTTAAAAACATTAAAAATATATTTGAAAAGTCGATAGACCGAATTAGCTAGGACTTAGAAAGGACATCATTTTTACCTGTTAGTGGTCATGAGAATTCGTCTTTTAATCAAATACAGGTTCCGAATCTCCACATTTGCAAAGGTGGTGATTCTGAAGATCTGGGATGTTTTTGGGAAATTGCACTCTTAAATAATTGCTCCAGATTCTAGTGGAAGTACTTTATGGAGCATATTTTGAGGAACATTAAAATAGAAGTTTGTAACACGAATCTTAAAAGGTCGTATTAATAAAAAACTTGGGAGCCAGGTATTGGGATGAATTCTGAAAGGTCAGAGAAACAGAACAAGCCACATCCAACCTCACCTTGCCAACTTTTCAGCTGATCCTGTTTCCTCAAACTGAAAGCCTCTGAGTCCTCATCTGAATGGATCTCAGCCGTACTGCTGCTAAAAAGCATAAAAGTTTAAAAGCCGTTCCTGGTCCTCATGTCTTTCTGCTTCCTGCCATCCTGCCATTAAAGGCATGTGTCTTTCCCAAGCAAGACATGAGATCTCAAGTCCTGGGATTAAAGCTGTGTGCCATCATGCCTGGCTCTGTTTCCAATGTGGCTTTGAACTCACAGAGATCCAGATTTCTGCCTCCAGAATGCTAGGATTAAAGGCATGTGCTACCACTGCCTAACCTCTATGTTTAATATAGTTGCTGTTCTGTTCTCTGACCCCTAGATAAGTTTATTGGGGTGCACAATATATCAACCACAGAAGATGGCCATTTTTCTAAGCATTCTTCCTGTTGATTCATGTGCACTGGGAAAATATTAGAAAAGCATAGTTCATCGGCCCAGTAGATAACTTAAAACTGTGGCATTAACAACAAATAAAAAAACCTTAGTTTTGTTTTGCAAGTGTATATATGTGTAGTGAGCATGGATGTGTTCCCATCTCTCTCTCTCTCTCTCTGTTTCTCTCTCTCTCTCTCTCTCTCTCTCTCTCTCTCTCTCTCTCTCTCTCTCTGTGTGTGTGTGTGTGTGTGTGTGTGTAGGTCAGAGGTGATGATGGCCATCTTTAGAGAAGGCTTTCCATTTTACATGTTGAGGCAGAGTACCTCTCTTGAACTCAGCTTGCTCCAGGGAACAACCAGCCTGGCTATCAGGCAGGCTTCAATGCCACATGGTATTCATGTGGGTGCTGGAGGTCCGAACTCTGGTCCTCATGATTGTACCTTAAGAACTTTACTTATGAACAATCCCCAGTTCCAGAGCCTTGGTTTTATCTGATTCTCACATTAAGCTGCATCTTTGCTGTCCTGTAGAGACAAAAGATGAACAGTGGCTTTATGTTCCTTTAATTGGTCTTACAGTCTTGTGATTTCTGCAGGCTTTAGTCATTAAAAAAAAAAAAAATGTAAGTTGTTGTGGGCTCTCAGCTCCGCACTCTGATCTCCAGGCAAGCTTTATTTGTTAGAGCACAAACAAAATATCACCACAAGCCTGTCTTGGTACTAGTATAGAAACATATTACCTTGTTCAGTGTCTCCTGGAAGACTCATCTATTTTGTTTGTTTTTAGATAGGCTTGCCTTGAACTCATTATGTAGTCAAGGGTAGCCTGGAATTCACAGTAATCCTCCTGACTCAGCTCCTCAATGTGAGACTTACAGGTGTGCACCTCCATAACTGATTTTAAATTGTTTTTTAGACTTGGACCCTATTCCTATTCAGATAGGAATTTGCTAATTGTAACAGGTAAAATGCAAATTTAAATGTTTATTGACAAATAGGTACATTCTTCCAGATGCTCAATGCTGGTGTTGCACCTGCTCATTTGTTAACTGTGATGGTTAACATTGATTGTCAGCTCAAAATAACCTAGAATTCCCTGGGAAGAGATTTCAGTAAGGGAAAGGAGTTATCTCTATTGAGTTGGCCTGTGTGCATGCCTAAGAGGGATTGTTTTAATTCAATTCACTGATATAGGAAGACCCAGCCTGCTAGGGGCAGCACCATCCCCTAGACAGGGCGTCTTGAATTGTGTGAGAGAGTGCACATGAAGCATGCATGACTTCATTCTTACTCTGCTCCTGATTGGATGTGGTGTGACTAGCTCTCTCAAGCTCTGCGGTGACAGGCAATTAGCTGGAACCATGAGATACAATAAACTCTCCTAAATTACCTTTTGTGGAGATATTTTATTATATCACTGATGATACTAGAACATTGAGTTCTTTATACGCTATTGTCTGCCAGAGGATATTAGTGGTGGTATTTCATTTGTGCACCCCAATAAAGCTTATCTGAGGAGCAGAGGAAAAGCCAGCCACTATAGTAAACATAGAGGTCAGGCAATGGTAGCACACGCCTTTAATCTTTTCATTTGGGAGGCAGGGATCTGTCTGGATCTCCGTGAGTTCAAGGCCACACTGGGAACAGAGCCAGGCATGGTGGCACATGCCTTAAATTCCAACACTAGCTAACCATAAAGGTTTGGAGGTCTGTATAGACAGACAGGAAGTGACAGAGCTGGGCAGAAAGAGGAAGTGATGTAGCTGGACAGAGAAAACAAATGAGATAGAAGAACAGACAGGCATATAGGTGTGAGTATACAGGAAGTAGGTCTCTTTTGGAAGCTGAGGGTCAGTAAGGTGAGGGTGACTTGTGGCTTTTCCTATTCCTTTGATCTCAGGTTTTAACCCTGATATCTGGCTCTGTTTTTTTTTTTTTTTTTTTTTTATTTATTTATAAGACCATTTAGCAATTCATCTACAGATATTGAACTAAGGAATTGCATCAAAGGGAAGTGCTGTGATGTTTTTAGTTTTGTTTTTCCTTCAGAGGTATGTTGCTTTCATCTGGCCTGGTTTGTTAGTAAACTGGCTTTTTTGACCAGAGATTAACATTCTTAGGGAAGCTTTTCATAGGATCAAAACTTTAAAGTTTCTTGGTTACACTTCATTAGGATGGCCATCTCAAGGCTGTCACTAGGCTGGTTTCTGGACAGCATCATGGAGATGCTGGCCTCCTTCCTCCCTCCTTGTCTATAGTGCTTGTCATTGGCTGTTCTGTTTATCTATATTAGCTAAACTGTGCCTCCCAAATGCCATCCTAATTCCCGTCAGAATCGCCTTGCAGGTTACTTAATGATAGCACATTGTGACCTGTCCAGGTCTGACAAACACTGGCTCACTCTTAGTCAGCAGCCGTAGGCTCTTAGTAGACATTCCCCACCTGTCCTTGCATTGATTTCCACCACTGAAGGATCTCTTCTCTTCTATGACTTTGAACCTTTCAAGGCCTGAAGCATAGCAGGTTTTCATAGTTAGAAGGATCTTATGTGGTCATCCAGAAACACTCCTCTGAATATTTGGTTCAGAAGAGTGAACAAAATTTCAGAAGTGTGGCAGAGACATTATGTGTGTAAGTTAGAGATAAATTTGGGCTCAGACAAGATGATTGGATTTATGAGATGTTCATACTGTGAGGCGTCTCAAGTTGGAAATATCAAGAGTTCCCTAATGTGTTCTTGCAACCCTGACAAAGATCCACAAAGCACTGGAAGGTGAAGCATTTGAAGTCCAGGCCTAATCTTTGAGCAGTAGTTCTCAACCTTCCTAATGCTTCGACCTTTTAATACAGACTCTCATGTTGTGGTGACCCCCAACATGAGGGGGTCATAAAATTATTTTTGTTGCTACTTCATAGCTGTAATTTTTCTACTGTTATGAATCATAATGTAAATATCTGATATGCAGGGTATCTGATATGTGACCCCTGTGAAAGGGTTGTTCAATTTCCAAAAGGGTCCCACAGGTTGAGAACCACTTCCTTAGAGTGGTTGCTTCAGTTACATTCCTCCACATGTGGTGACGTTATAGTCTGAGCGACACTGGGACTGTGTGCCTGATCTCGAGATTCTGAACCAGTGGGATGGGAGTCATGCTGTGAGGCTGGGTGACCCAGCACAGCCCTCTGAATATTCCATCTGTCTTCTCCACTCCCACTGCCGCTGGTTTTCTCCTTGTCTCTGCCCTGCCTTCTTCTCATTTCCTGTCTTGTTTTCTGTCCCCTGGTGTTGGTGGTTATAAAGTAAGTTAGGTGGGCTGAGGGACATGGTACAGGTATGACGCTTGTCATAATGACGGGAATGTGACATGAGCTGGGTTAGGATCCTTTTTTCTTTTTATTAAACACATGGGTCCGCATCAGGTCCTCTGTGTATATTATGGCTGCTAGCTTGGTGTTATTGTGGCACTTCTAACAGTGGGAGCAGTGTATCTCTGACTCTGCATGCTCCTGGAATTCTTTTCTTCCTACTGGGTTGCCTTGTCCTGCCTCCATATGAGGGCTTTTACCTTGTCTTGTTGCTCTTGGAGGGAAAGTGGATCTGGGGGAGGGGAGAATGGAGGGAGTGGAAGGAGGAGAAACAATGGGATGTATTTTATAAGAGAAGAACCCGTTTTCAATAAAACAATGCTTCAGAAATTAAGCGGCAACTTAAATGTTTCTGTACTTGTCCTTATACTTTTTCTGAGATTAGTTTCTTTAGTGAATTGTAAGTTTTGATCATGAGGGCAACAAATAAAATTAGCTCAAGAACTCAGTGTAGAATTACCCTGTGTGAGATGTGCTTTCAAGGTTAGCAAGCATCAGGGAAGGACAGAGGAAATTGAAAACATTTAGAGATATTTACTGAGGACTTTTAAAAGTAGCAGTTAAGTGCCAAAATCAGCTTATTATCATTTTCTAACTACAGGGTATTACTAGAATTCACTGAGTTAGCTTAAATATTGACATGCTTGAAATTGTTTTTCCTGGGGCTGGAAAATGGTTCATCAAAATAGAACATTGGCAGCTCTTCCAGATAACTCAGGTTCGATTCCCAGCATCCACTGGGGTCTCATGGCTATCTGTAACTCTAGTTCTTGGGGCTCTAGTGCCCTCTTCTGGCCTCCTTGGGCACTGCATGTATGTGGTACCCAGCTGTACATGCAACCAAAGCATCCATAAACAGCAAACAAATAAATAAATAGATAAATAAATAAGAATTTTTTTCATAAAAAATTAGTACTAGTTTCTAGTTGACCAATTTTGAAGTACTGTTCTTTTGTTTAGGAAGTGTCTATACGTGTGTGTGTGTGTGTGTGTGTGTGTGTGTGTGTACATGTGTGTGGAGGCCAGAGGTCAACCTGAGGTGTCGTTCCTAGGCACCATCCACACTATTTTGAGACAAGGTCTCTCACTGGCCTGGAACTCACCAAGTAGATGTCTTCAAGACCTGCCTGTCTCCCCTTGCTCAGCTCTGTGATTATAAACTCACATCACCACACCCAGCTTTTCCTTCCATGTGTGTCCTGAGGATTGAAGTAAGGCTTTATGGTGAGTGGTAAGTGCCTTACCAACAGAGCTATTCCCAGGCCGGCCATACATTTTCTGTTGTTTTGATTTTTGAGACAGGGTCTCATCATGTATCCTTGGCTAACCTGGAACTGACCAGGTAGACCACGCTGGCCTCACACTCATTGTTAGAAGCATGCACCACCATACTCAGCTTGCTGTACATTTTAAAATCTGGTTTTTGCTAGTGGCCTCACATTTGCGCTGTGTCTTTAGTTTGAATAGTGGTCTTGTCATCTGTATTCCTCCCGACTTATCTTGGTAACTACTCTTTTCATCCCAATCACTCTTGTAGAAGCTGGGATGCCAACTCCAGAGTGGAACAAGAGGCAAAGGCAGACATTGAGAATTGGACATGGAGGGACACTGGACAGCGCTGCGCATGGTGTCCTGGGTAAGAGACTTGAATGCTAGGTAAATGCAGATTAAATCATCTGAAGCCTGGCTCCTCAGCACACCTTGGAAGGTTCTAGTTGTACTTCTAGGAAGCCCTTGAGTGGTGCAAAGCACACAGTACCACACAGCACACAGCACCACACAGCACACAGCACCACACAGCACACAGCACCATCACCTCTTCTGTGTGTGCACAGGGTTTTGAACAAAGGTTTGAATCTGAATAGAACAGTTAACACACCAGGTATGAAACCATTATGTTTAGAAAGGCGTGGGTGTGGCTGCCATCTGTGGACCTGTTTTGTAGGAACTATTTCCTCCCTTTCCTATGTCATACACATGGTTTGCTGTTTGACTCTGGACTTCTGCTTCCTTTTAGGAATCTGGAACTCTATGCTACCACACAGGTGATATTGTGTTCCCCAAAATATTGTGCACCCTAATAAATTTATCTAGGGTCAGAGAACAGACAGCCACTAGATACAGAGCCAAAAATGGTGACTAGAAAATGGGTCAGAGCAAGCCATAGCAGAAACTGGGCAGTGGTGGTGCACGCCTTTAATCCCAGCACTTGGGAGGCAGAGCTAGGCAGATCTCTGTGTGTTCAAGGATACAGGCAGCATGGAGACACACGCCTTTAATCCCAGAAAGCGAGCCTTTAATCTCAGGGAGTGACGGCAGAAAGAAAGATGTATAAGGCGTGAGGACCAGAAACTAGAAGCATTTGACTGGGTAAGCATTTGGCTGGTTAAGCTGTTAGGCTTTTGAGCAGCAGTTCAGCTGAGACCAATTGGGATGAGGACACAGCAGTTTCCAGTCTGGGGAAACAAGACCAGCTGAGGAACTGGCACAGTGAGGAAGCTGTGGCTTGTTCTGCTTCTCTGATCTTCCACCATTCACCCCCAATAACTGGCCTCAGGTTTGATTTTATTAATAAGAACTTTTTAAGATTCCTGCTACAGGCACGGGGCCTGGGTGACCATTTCCCAGTGCCAAATCAAGTGTTGGTTACTGTGTTTCTGACATGTTTCCCCAAGAGAAGCACTCACTGTATATGTGATGTTGCATTTCAGCATTGTTGTTGAAAGAGCAAGCCGAGTATCTCCCCTAAGCAGGAGGGAGAAAGGTTGAGGAAGCTGGAGTGGGAATTTCTCCAGTCCTTCCCTGGTACTCCTTACTATGTCAGGGAACCTCCTTAAGTCATAAATACACTACAAATAATAAATCCTAGCTATTTATTAGTCTTTGGGCATGGGATAGTTGTGGGGCTACTGACAAGGTGTAGTACAACTTTGGGGTATTGCTGTATCGAATATAATCTCAGATTAGTACTTTTTAGAACATACACCTGACAGTTCTTGAGGGAAAGCCATTTGTTTCTCACAGAAATTTATAGGTTTAATTGCTTGTGGAAGAAAACTTGGTAGTATTGACTGAGAGGAGAAAAATCATTTGTCCTTTTAAATTTCTTGTTTTGAAACTCTGGAAGAGGTTCTGAAGTCTTCTCTTTATGAACTGTTAAGGTATGTATCCATAAGTTAGTTATATTTGAAAACTTTCTGAGATTGTATCTGTAGGCACAGGAATGCATAGACTGGGCCTCCCATCACCTCCATCCCATGTATTAGAAACAGACCTTTATTGCTTTACAGGATACTTTACTTGATTTAACCCACCTGCCTTTGCTCCCTGAGTGCTAGTTAAAGGCTGCCCACAATGCCTGGCCCTATAAAAGCTTTTTTAAAAGAATTAAAATAAAGGTGCTGATGAGCAGGGGAGGCAGCACAAGGAATGAGGGGCTTCCTTTTGGTTCATCTAAAGCCAGAATCTGCCCTGGGGGTGGGGGTTCAGGTGAATGTATACATGAAGCACAATCCTAATTAGTCTTAACAATAAATACCTGGAGTCTGATATTGAGGGTAAAAGCTAAAAGAGAAGCAGCTACTAGAGAGACTTCTGACCTCTAGGAATCCTCAGGCTGAATGGGCCGGAGATCCTGTCTCCTCCCACCTTGTATTCCTGTTTCCATCTCCCATGTACTTAGATTAAAGGCATGCCCCACCACCACCTGACTCTGTTTCTCTTTTAGATTAATTAATTTCTTGTGTCCCAAGGTGGCCTTGAACTCCTGATCTTCCTGCTTCCTCCTCCCAAGTACTGGGATTAAAGGTGTATGCCACCACTGCCTCTATGGTTAGCTAGTGGCTAACTCTGCCCTCTGATTGCCAGGCAAACTTTGGCAGAAGACAAACAAAACATCACACAGTATTTCCCCCTTTTTGTCTAAACAAAAAGCAAAAGTTTTAACTAACATAGAAAAACTATATACAATAAGTATTATAACTATATACAAATATATACAGGCAATAATTACATTAACAATGTCTAGTCCATTAGCATTTGACAAATTCAAAGAAAATACTCCATTATCTATCCTATCTTGGTGAGTCCAAAGTGTTGTACCTAATTCACATTCTATCCTAACTTGGCATTACCAACCCCAAACTATTTTTTGATGTCTTTCAACCTTATACACATTATACCTCTTTTGTGAGTGTCTTTTCTGAGATGGGTAACAAGGAAAACTATAACTATCTGGTCTTCAGCTCTATCAGAGACCTGAGAAGCATATAATATTATCTAAGTAAACAGGAAGTGCAGAGCAAACAACTTCCAAAAATAAGAAATAACAGAAACAGCTGGCTGCCTGGACAGTCAACCGAGGTTCCTCTGCAACCTTAGGGCATCCATCTTCTGCCCACAGGCCTAGCATATCTGACAGACTACCATGAAGCAGGATTGTTGAAGGGTTGTCCCACCTTGTCTTGGCAAAGTTCAGCAGTCACTTTCTTTTGTGTACTGCTTGTCCACTTTGGACAGCATACTGTCGGCAGTCAAGGCAAGGGCAGTTTCTTGCCCAGTGGCTAACTTTTGCCACAAAGAAAGTAAAGTCTTTATGGAGTTTCTTTGATGTCCATCATCTTCTCTGAAGTTGATTGGTGCTGACAGGAGCAGATGTGTCTCATTGTCATGAAAAAAGAAACTTATGTTATTAAAACATCATAAATGCTATATTTTGTAGATCTCTGAAGTGTTTGAAGACCACTTGACTATCTAAACTATGTCTCTGTTTGACTTTGAAAACATACCTAACATGACTGCAAGTTTGATTGTAATAGGTGGCTAACTACTAACCTGCATTTCTTTATTATCCTAAATAGTTTGTAATAACTTTCAAGGACTAGAAATTTACATTACATTGATAAATGAGCTATGTAGGTACAATACCTTGAACAAGATTAGAAACATGTACAGTATGTTCTAATCAAAATAACTTAAAATTTGTATCAATATACAAAAATCCATATCAATGTAAAATATTTAAAACTAGGAGTTGCTTTTTTTGGTTTAAAAGTAGATTCAATAATCTACCTTTTTATCTTGTGCTGTAGATGATTGATTGATAAATAAAATGCTGATTGGCGAGTAGCCAGGCAGGAAGTATAGGCAGGGCAAAAAAAGAGGAGAATTCTTGAAAGTGGAAGGCTGAGGGGAGGAGACGCCAGCCTGCCGTCCAGGGAGCAGCATGTAAAGGCAGCAGGTCAACCCATGGAACATGTGGCAACATATAGATTAACAGAAATGAGCTGAATTTAAGTGTCAGAGCTGGACAGTGGTAGGTTTGAGCTAATGGTCGAGCAGTTTAATTAATATGAGCTTCTGAGTGATTATTTTATAAGTGGTTGTGGGGTCTGTGGGGCTGGGCAGGACTGGAGAAAACTCCAGCTACAATCCTATTTCTATATCACCCTTTTTTCTTTTTATAACAGGATCCCTAAATCTAATCTCCTTAGTTCAGCTTTTTTCTTGACCATGACCAATAACAACTTGTAACCAACCATCCTAAATGATAACAAATAGCCATAACCCAATGAATGACCAAAAACCACCCTCCCCACCTCCCCATGTGGGCATCATGTTCTTAAAATTACATCCTGCTGTCTGGGGTGATGGCATCTTTAGGAGACCCTGAAAAAAATTGAGATAATTGTGAAGTCCTGGGAGAGCTATACACATGTAGACTTGTTTTTCCTGCGACTGACAGTTATGTTTTTCTGTGGTTTATGTACTGTTGTTTCCTTTAGATCAGGCTTCTGCTTCCCCTGCCAGGGAGAATAAGGCTGGAGGGGATGATGGTTGGCGTCTCCCCTTCCCCCACTGAGTCACTGAGCTGTCCTGACGTCCCTCTGTCCCTCTGTGACTTTTCTGTGTTCTTTCTCCCTTTCTTACTTTCACGCTTCCGTTCTTCCATATCTTGACTCTGCTCTTGCTACATGTCATATGGGGCAGCTTTTAATCTGCCGTCTTACTGGGAAGTATTTTATGCATTTTAGAGACAGTGCTCTTCTTTGTATTAATGGTACAGATTCAAGGTCTAAGGTAAAAAGTACATTTGAAAGACAAATTAGGATTTTTAATATATATGCATCTATAAATATATACATGTATGTGTTATGTATGTATATATATATACATGCGTGTGTGTGTGTGTGTGTGTGTGTGTGTGTGTGTGTGTGTGTGTGTGTTATGGGAGAGTGCAAAACAAACTAATATAAGAGCTGTTGCCTGGAGTTATCTTGTCTTCATCTCTAGAACCCCTCAGTGTGTCAGATTATGTCACAAGGGGCAGCCAGAGTTAATAATAAGTCTTTGAATGGTTATTTGGGAGCAGCTGTTGGGACACAGAAGAACACCGCCTACATTCCACATTTCTCAGGCCATGTGCCTGCTTTCTTATAACTGCAGTTTCTCTCTCTGGAATGCTAGGATTAAAGGTGTGAGTGCCACCATTTTCTAGCATCTGTATCTAGTGGCTGTTCTGTTCTTTGACCCCAGATAAGTTTATTAGGGTGAACAATATTTTGGGGAACACAATACCACCACACTGGGTGACTCTCAAGTGTCTCCTTGAAATTCCAGCATTCTAGACCATCTAATTAGGCTGGAAGCCATTGTCATAGTGCAGCATGTAGCTGAGTTAAAATCACCCATGTTAACTGCTTGTGTGGCTGATGAACCACTGCCCCACTCTTGTGTCTGAGAACTTGTGCGGTTTATTCCTGTAGAATGTGCTTCTCTTCCCATGCATTCCCTGCCAATTTATTCCACTTGCTGTGTTCATTGAAGCCTCTCTGGCCTCAGCTTTCTGGGTGTCCTTCTTGCCATCTCCCCCAGCGGCTTCTCCGTCTGTTCACATTGACACTTTATATACACTGCCACATGTCAGTTAGCATTATTCACCCATTAGTTGGGACAACAGTTTTAAACACTGTGATTTCTCCCTGTTTTTATTTGTTTCCACTGAGAACACACGCTTCAAAGTCAGAAATAGTTCTCTGGCTTCTTTCTTGTCCTCTCAGGACTGTGCACACACACACGGAGTAGCAGGGTTCATCTGCATGTGATCGAATTATCAAATCTTTGTTGCTATTATACAAAGTGTTTGCCCATCAGTGTTAGCAAGTGCTGCCGTTTGAATAACCCTGAGGTCTTCAGAGCTACTGAAGGCAGGTGGCCTTTTATCTTAGATCTTGAACTATTTTGATTCTACTTACAGGTAAAGTACTGATCCTAGTGGGTGGTGTGGGCATTCAGAGGAGGCTGGGGTATGAATGAGTTGAGACTTGAGCTATATTTTGAAGGTTGAACTTTGAATACTACATATAGTGATATTTTATTTGTATTGAAATGTGATTTTATTTGTATGTCAATAAAGTTGCCTTGAGG
Organism: Onychomys torridus; assembly: GCF_903995425.1. Classification (NCBI taxonomy): domain Eukaryota; kingdom Metazoa; phylum Chordata; class Mammalia; order Rodentia; family Cricetidae; genus Onychomys; species Onychomys torridus. The sequence goes on from NC_050443.1 coordinate 176,853,917, forward strand.
TCAGAGCAAGCCAGAGCAGAAGCCGAGCAGTAGTGGTGCACACCTTTAATCCCAGCACTTGGGAGGCAGAGCTAGGCGGATCTCTGTGTGTTCAAGGATACAGCCAGCATGGCAGACACACGCCTTTAATCTCAATACCAACCATAGAAGACCTGGAGGTCTGTACAAACAGGCAGTGACGAGGAGGTCATGTGGCTGGGTTTACAACCAATGAGAAAACAGAACAGAAAGTCTTTAAATAGACAGCACGCACAGAAGTAGGTCTCTTGCGGAGAGAAAGAACAGCAGAAGCAGTGAAGGGTAAGGTTTTCTGCTCTTGCTCTGACCTTATGGTTTTTAACTCTGCAATTGGTTCTGTGTTTCTTATTTAACAAAATGGTTACATCTACAACTACGGAGCTGGGACTTGTGTGTTGGGCCTCATGAAGGTTTGTTGTGAACATAGTGTGGGTTACACAGTGTGCACAGTGAGGGTTACAGAAACACTTATGAAGTGATCTATTTTAGGAAAGGAAGGCTGGGGGTAGATGTGCAGTGATTGGGTTGGGGTGGCAGGGTGAGGAGAACACACAGTTTGGTTTGAACTTCAACTCCACCTTGTATTTCTTGAGCTGTGAAAAGATCAACATCCTTAGTCTCTGCAGTCCCCAGTTTCTTCATGTTTGAGGTAGAGATAATGATATAACTTAGAAAGATTGAATGAGATAATAAATGAAAGTAAAGAGTAGAAATTAAATGGTAAGCTGCTCAAATATTGATGATAGTCTTTTTCAGTTTTAGCCATTTTGCCTTGTTTCCTCTAATTCTGAGTTGTGTGATTATATTATGTTCTTTTCTAAAGGTAAATACTTGGAGCCTTACAAAAAATTGCCCGTGGGGTTGGGGATTTAGCTCAGTGGTAGAGCACTTGCCTAGTAAGCGCAAGGCCCTGGGTTCAATCCTCAGCTCAAAAACAAAAACCAAACAAACAAAAAAATTGCCCGCTTTTATAAAAAGAAATTATTAAATCCACTCTATTCTCCTTTGTGAGCTGTGATGTGTAAGGATAAGTTGTGGAATATTTATTTAAGTAGGCAAAGATGTGTTAACATTTGTTTATGCTGCATTTGTCACCTATTTAAAGATGTGTTGCTTTTGCATTAATGAAATAAAATTAAACTGGGCTCAGAGAGGTGGGGTTAGCAACTGGTTGACAGGAAGTAGCAAGGAGGAGCTTAGTGTGGGTTTTTTAGTTAATGTGGTGTGAAAGGGAGTGTTTCCAGGTAGCCAGCAAAGAGAGAAAGCTGGCCAGTTGCTATTCTACCTCTCTGAGCTCACAGGTTTTCACCCTAGCCTTTGAATCTCCAGTTTTGCTAGAACAACAGAGATTTAGTTAGAACTACCTTTAGCGGCAGCAACAGAGACAGTATCTGAGGGAACAGAATTCCCCCAGGCTGCGGCCTTAGCTGCACAGCCCTAGTAGTTTAAAGCAAGTCACTGTAATGAAGGTCAGACAAGCAATAAGTCATGTTTGAAATAGCAGCGAACTACAGCCACCATGCTGTGGTTGGCCGGTCTGGGTTGAAGCGATTCTCTTGGCCCTCATTCCAGCTGTAGGTTTTGTTTGTTTGTTTGTTTGTTTGGTTGGTTAGTTTTCTGTTGGCTGATCAGCCATGTTTTCCTTTTCTTGATTGTATGCTGCCTGCTACTAATCATCTGTAATGGTTTGTTAGCTACGAAGATGCGTTTTACTTTGCTTAGTAATGAATCCTGTCAGGATTTCATCAGCCCACTTGAACATGGCTAATTGTACCATGTCTATCTTATGGTACCCATACACAATCCCACCACATCCTTTGGGATTGCTCTGAATCTCCATCCTGTAGTTGACTGGGTTGAGGCATCTGCTGTGTTTAATATGTGGGAATGGGAAAATATTCTTTTCTCTCTTTCCCTATTCAGAATTCTTAGTTGCCTGACATCATCTAGTTGGATTAATAGTGACTCCAAGTTCTGTTACTGTGTATTTTTTATAACCTTGAACTGCATAGGCCAGTGAATTATAAACAAGATATGCAAATGTTTGACAAACTTTGATTTCAGAATAGATTGTCATATTATTTTTTGTTTGTTTGTTTGTAGTGGTTGGGATTGGAAGAGGAACAAAAATGTTGTCCAGTATGCTGTCTGGGTCCAAGGTAAGTCTGTCAGAACGTTTCTCTTTCTTCTTTGATGTTTTCTCAGTGACTGTTTTACTTTTCTATTGCTGTGACAAATCACCGTGAGCAGGACAACTTCTACCTGGAACTGTCCAGTTAGCCTGATAGTTCCAAAGGTTAGATTCTGTGGTGGTGGAGCAAAGACCTGGAAACAGGCAGCTGGTGCAGCAGCCTGGAGCTCACATCAAACCACAAGCAGGAGGCAGGGAGCACACTGGGGATGATAGGAGTCTTGAAACCTCAAAGCCCACCCCCAGTGACACTCCTCCAACAAGACCACGCCTCCTAATTGTCTCTAAACAGTTCCACCAACTGAGGACCAAGTACTGAAACACATGGGGGCCCTTCTTACTCAAACTACCACAATGACCTATGTGTTGAATTTCCTTAATAAAAACAAACAAAAAACCCAGAGGACTGAGAGATGGCTCAGAGTTTTTGAGTGTTTGCTGCTTTTATAGAGGACCCAGGTTCAAATCCCAGCACCCATATGATAGTCACAACCAGCCATAACTCTAGTTCCTGGGGATCTGACACCATCTTTTGACTTTTGAGGGCAAAATACATGCAGACGAGTCATTCATACACACTTTTTAAAAAATCTAAAATCCCTCAATCATAATAAAAAAAACAAATTGCCAGACATAGTAGTATAGGACTGTAATTCCAGGACTTGGGATGCTGACATAGGAACACTGTTGCAAGTTCAGAGCCAGTCTGAATTACATAGGACACTGTCTCAAAGCTTCAAATAAATAAATAAATAAATAAATAAATAGAGAGAGGAAGAGAAGGAGAGAGAGAGAGAGAGAGAGAGAGAGAGAGAAAGAGAGAGAGAGAGAGGAAGAAGAAAGAAAGAAAGAAAGAAAGAAAGAAAGAAAGAAAACAAGCAAACAAACAAACAACGTAAGAAAGAAGAATTTGCATGGACAAGTGTCTTTCCTGTTCATCACAATACTTGTAAACATAAGGCTATGAATTGAACAATTAGACTAAAAATATTTTAAATTGTCTATATTTGGATTTCTTAATAATGAAAGGAAATTATAGATTATAAATTCCACTGAAAGATTGTGTGTGTGTGTGTGTGTGTGTGTGTGTGTGTGAGAACACTCATGCTAGTGCTACTGTGCCTGGCTCTTCTTCAGGGTTTGGGGGATTTGAACATAGTATTTGCACAGCAAGAGCTTTACCCACTGAGCTATCATCTCCACACGTTTTGTTTTTGTTTTTGTTTTTTTGTTTTGTTTTGTTTTTTTGTTTTTTTGTTTTGTTTTGTTTTTTTGTTTTTTTGTTTTTTTGTTTTTTAGCCTTGGGATTTTTATAAAAACAGAACCATTTTGTTAAGTGTGTACTTTTTAATGAAAACGTGCCTTGTTCAGTAACTGTAAAGTGAAGACACTGAGGTGCTCAGAGAATAGCTCAGCAGTGCTGACTGTGTGAGCATGAAGACCGGACTCAGATTTCAGCACCCAGAATCAAATGCTGGCATGGTGACATGTACCTGCGACCCTGTTGTTGAGGTGCCAGGACAGGTGGATCCAGGAGCTTGCTGGTTACCCAGCATAGGCAGAATGGTAAGCTCCAGGTTCAGTGAGAGACCCTACCTACAAAAGATAGAGTGGAAAGACATCATGGAAGATATTCCAATGTCAACCTTTACCTCCACACACATATACCTCCCTCACCTACACCTGCACGCGCGTGCGCGCGCACACACACACACACACACACACACACACTCACAAGAAGACAGCAGGACCCCTTTAAGATGGTTATATTGTTTGTCTGTAGAGGTAGCCTTGACTAAATCCAACTGTACTTTTTTAGGCACTTGAGGGGAGAAAGAGGAAGTTGAACCCCTTGGGGGATTCAGCAGGATAGAAGAACACTGAAGAGAAAGTTAGGATGCCAAAGTTGTCACCCTCTATAGGCTAGCACCACCTCCTCACACGTGCATACAACCCACACACGTACATACAACCCACATACATGCAAAAGTGTTAACATGTGAGTCATTTCTTTCTAGTCGATTGCACGTTGTTCTTCAGCACTGCCGTGCAGTTTACAATCTGTTTTGGATACAATTTTTTGCCAGTTGCTTTGTTTCTTAACTACAAAATATTTTATTTGGTAGGGGAATAAGGATTATATTTATTTTATTTTTTACATTATTTGGCGTCTTTTAAAAGTTTTACAATAGACAAATCACTTTTATGTCAGTAACAAAAAGACATATTTACATTAATAATTTGTTCAGGCTTTCTCCCCAAGCTAGAATCGGTTGAGGTTACTGAAATATTTGCTGTTCATCCCTCTCTACAAAATCATAGGCACATGCAGCACTCTGTGGTACTGAAAGAGTTCACTTGCAAATTCCAGGCATATTTTCAGAAAAATGATGACTGAAGATGTAAACACATCTGGTTCAGGTTTTATTTGGTAGAAACCGTTTTGGTGTTCATCTAGAAAAGCTGAATGTCACACAGAGAAATTAGGGATCCTCAGATGACTGTAACGGAAATAGAACACCCAGGTGCACCTCGTCACAGAAACCTAATTTTGTGTTTCACAGAATTTTGGATCAGGCATCAATGTTTGCTTTTCTCATGCTTTTGAGTTCATGTTACATATTTGTTAAAAAGATTAAGTCGTTTTGTTTTGACTTGTGTGTTGAAGATTACAGTTTAGTCAGAAATAATTAGTAACTATTAATGGATATTACAGACTGTTAATAGACTGTGTTCCTTACTTTGTATGCTGCTGTGACAGACTATGTAACAAAAGTGACCCAAGGGTTCTCTGGGCCGCCAACTCCCGGGGCCGGTCCGCTGTGGTGGGGCAGGCCTGGCGGTCGGAGCAGCAGCTCCTGCCACAGTGAGGAAGCAGAGGAGGGAATGCTGATGCTCAGCTGGTCTCCCCATGGAACGGTACAGCTACATTTAGGGTGAATCTTCCCACCTCACTGAACCTAATCTGCACAGTTCTTCACTAACGGGTCCAAACTTTGGCTTCCATTGTGCTTCTAAATCCCATCAAGGTGACAAGAGAGATTAGCTGTCATAGAGGCCATAGTAAATTCCCTTTATTGCAAGGCTGTACACACAGACATCTGTAAAATATAAGCAAACATTTTCACCAAATAACTCCAATCCTATATATGATGTACCTTTGTTTGTTTGAAACAGGGTCTCATATGGCCAAGACTGGCCTTGAATTCCTGATCCCCCTGCCAATGCCCTTAAGTGCTGGGATTAGGTGAGGTACCACGTGACTGTGAGATGCTCCTCTACCCCACCATTCCCCAGGCCCTTGTGTACTTTTGACATTTTCTTTCTAGCTCATTTGAAAAGATGCCAGTGACTGTAGCCACCACTTGACCCAGATTTAATGGCTGAACTAATATTCACTCCCATCTGCTTCCAAAATGTGCAGGTGGATTTTCATTTGTATCACACACTGCTTGAAACATTTTACCTGTGTATAAGGTGGAGTTGCTTCATTTCATTCTAGGGTGGTAGCTGCTCAATTTATGTTACATGCGTATTGTGAACTCTCCCCTTACACAACAGGCCTGACTGGAGGCATTGCTATTCTAACATGGATGAACATCTTCCCGCAGCCAAGAAACATCATTACAAATCGTTTCTTCTCAGTATTCTTTCATATATCCACTCTTGATTAACAGGCAGAGTGCTGGATTTTATTTTTTTTATTTTATTACTTTGTTTGTTTGTTTGCGAGAGGCAGAGTCTCACTATGTAGCCCGGCTGGCCTGGAACTCACTGTATAGACTAGGCTGGCTCGGAACTCATTGTATAGATCAGGTTAGCCTTGAACTCACTGCTGAGTGCTGGGATTAAAGGCTTTTTGTCATCATTGGGCTCTTAAATAAAATCTTCAGATCATCTACTATTGCTAATGTCTGTGAAGATGGAGACTTCTGACATTCAGATCGTTTCTTGCAATTTCTTACTCAGGTCAGGGTATTAGAGCCAGGAGGCCTGGCACTGCACCCTCGGGTCCTTACCGTAGGCTTGACTTTGCCTGTGTGGTCTTGTTACTCTTGGGTGTTGTGTTTTCTTTCACGGCTCTTTTGAGGTTATGTGTATAATGAGTGTGAAAAGCATCTGGGTTTTCTTTACAGTTGCTCACCATACAAAGTGCTCAATAGGTAGTGTTATTTCTGTTCCCGAGAGGTTCACATCTCAGCAAGCCCTTTCTCTTCTGAATTTCAGGCCTGCCAGATTGCTCCAATATCATGTTCCATATACACCTGAAGTCAGTTTTATCCAAACAAGTTCTTGACTGCAGTTAATTTTCTCTTTTTTAAAATTCCTGTAATTTCTCAAACTATAGAGAAAACAGCACTCATCCAAAAGAAAAAGCTATTTTATAAAAGAAGAGGCAATTTCTCCAGACAGAAATTTCACACATTAAAGGATTTAGGGTATAGATAGATGTGGTTCTCAAAAGAGTTTACAAGCCAGGCATGGTGGCACACGCTTAGTCCCAGTATTCTCTTTAGGAGGCAGAGATGGTGGCTATCAAGACCAGCCTGGTCTACATAGAAAGTACCAGGCCAGCCAGAGCTACATAGTGAGACCCTATCTCAGAAAGAAAAGAAAAAAGTTTGGAATCAGTGTAGAAATGGGCCTTTATAAAATATAATTTGGAAAAAAATTCTTCTAGGAGATTGGATTAATGTCTGGTGTATAAAGGAAGGCAATGCCTCCCCACTTCCCCGAAATTAGCCTTTGAACCAGTTAACTCAGCAAAAGCTGGGACCACATGCACTTTGAAGCCCCAGGCTTTGATGAGGTTCTGGAGAGT